>NC_092875.1:401213734-401813734 GCF_028372415.1 Notamacropus eugenii
TGTGGCCCACTATCCTATAATGGATACCTGTTCCTCCTTCCAACAGAACTAAGGGGATAGGAGTCCTGCAAAGGGGAGCTTCCACTTTTAAATAGAGGAACTTCTCTTTTGAAGGTTGAAGAAAATACAAAGTATCAGAACTGGATACAATAAATTGTTTCCCTTCTAGCTCCCACTTTCCTGGGTCTCACTCTGATTTTCCCTACATAACTCTCATCCATTTCCACTATAGCAAACCCCTTTAAAACAAAAAGGTGCATGTGCTGAATTCATTTCTCAGTGACTCCGAACAGTGGCATCACTTTCAATTTCATGCTTGCCCAACCCCTTACCAGCCAACAGTATTTTCCAGGGCTTCCTCTTTCTTCTCTCAAAGTCTGATAGTACCAGCTCATTATCTACCCCCAATGTACTCTTCCTTTTGTGGCTATCTCAATATATTGAGGGGAGCTCAGCTGGAAGTTATACCACAGGAAACCTGTGTTTGATTTTTTACAAGTTTTGAGGAAGGGAGCCTATAATGTCCTGCTAAAATTCTTTAAAACCCTGAGAGTCCTAATTGGTCAAACCTTAGCTGGGATTTGAAATGAGAAGACTTCATTATGGAATTATATAACATAATTATAATTTGTTTATAGACAGTATGTGGATTTTATAGTTTGTATTCCCCTTCAGCTAAAAATGTTAGACTCTGACTTCCTTTTTCTCTTTCACATATAAACATAAGTAACGTTACTGAATTAAGAAAGTATAGAGCTATGTTCCCTAAAAATTTGACTTTTTTTTTAACTTAAAGATAGACCCAAATCCTTAGTTCACTGCTGTCACTGTTCAATATCTTCCTGTAGATAATAATTTGAAAGCACATCTACCCTAACTAGGGCAAGCGCATACCAGAACACCCTTATGTGAAATGGACAGGGCTGTATTTCTTACATTTCAAGAAAATATTTTTATTGTGTTCCTAAAACAATCTATTTGCACAGTTTTGGAAACAGATGTAACACTTTTCCTTAGGTGAAAAAACAATACCAAAATTCAAGCAGCAGTCATTTCTTCTGAAGTAGGATCAGGTACAGAACAGGAGAGAAAATGACTAGTGGTCACAGTGGTAGATTGTCTACAGGATAGAGAAGTTTTTGGGGAGCGGGGCAGAGATATGTATCAGAGTAGTAGAGTTGTGCAAGATCTTACTACTATACTTGCTATTTATAATAAAAAACAGTGTAAGATGTGGGAACACATGAATCCGTGGCATGAAATATTATAAAACACAGGCAAAATAAAAAGAAAAAGCAAACAACTGACACAAATAAAGGTCTTATGATGGTAGGAATGGAGTTTTTCTTTAGATATGTAGATTGAAGACTGTAATTACAAAAGCATTCTGCTTCATAGAATAACCTTTCAGAAAAAAAAATTCAAATTGATTTAAGGCAATGAAAGAAAATAGAAGTGATCCAAGTAGTAAAAAGACTTTTACTTCAAGGGGTGGTTGGTTCTATCACTTTAAAAACTGAAATCAGTTGCATAATGTTAAAATTACTAGAGGGCTGGCTATTACAGATGAAAATGTGATAGCTAAATATTCTGATGCTTAGCTACTGAAAAAATTATAAGGAAAAAGTATTATGTTTAAGGCATTACTGATTTTTAATAGTACCCCAGGTCATCCATTTATGCTTGGCTCATTGTATGAAAACAGTGTGTGCAAATTCTGTAAGATGTGCAATAAATTCTCTGCATCTACCAGTGTATGTATGTGTGTATGTGTATATATGTGTGTGTATGTGTAAATGCATATATGTATATATTTACATATTTTCCAATTACATGTAAAAACAATTTGAAACATTTTTTTAAAATTTTGAGTTCCAAGTTCTCTTCCTCACTCCCTGAACCCTCCTCATTGAGAAGGAAAAAGTGATAGAGGTCATATATGTACAGTCATACAAAACATATTTCCATTTTATTGTGTTGTGAAAGAAAACACAAACAACAAAAAACCCATGAAAAATAAAAAAAAGAATTAAAAAAGTATGCTTCAATGTAAAGATGGATTGCATTTTTCAAGTCCTTCAGAATTGTCTCAGAACGTTGTATTGCTATGAATAGTTATGTTTAATCATCATATAATATTGTGTTATTGTGTATGATTTCATCCTAGTTCTGTTCAATTTACTTTATATCAGTTCATATATGTCTTTTTTAGGTTTTTCTGAAACCACCTGCTTATCATTTCTTATAGCACAATAGTATTCTGTCACAATCATATGCCATCCCTTGTTCAGTTATTCTCCAATTGATGGGCACCCTGTCAATTTCCAATTCTTTGCTACCACTAAAAAAGCTGCTATAAATATTTTTGTACATATATGTCCTTTTCTTTTTTTTTGTTCCAGATCTCTTTGGGATACAGATATGGTACTGGTATTGTTGGATCAAAGTGTATGCACAGTTTTATAGCTCTTTAAGGATAGTTCCAGATTGCTCTCCAGAATGGCTGGATCAATTTACCAACACTCTGTTAGTGTCCCAATTTTCCCACATTTTTTACAGTATTTATTATTTTCTTTTTTTGCCATGTTAGCCAGTCTGATAGATGTGATAGGTACCTTAGAATTTTTTAAGTTTTCAGTTCTCTGATCAATAGTGATTTAGAGCATTTCTTGCCATTTGACTACAGATAATTTTGATTTCCTCATCTGAAAACTACATGTTGATTTCTTTTGCCCATTTATCAATTGGGGAAAGATACATCCTACTCCCTCTCCATTTATCCTTCTCTCCCCCCTGTCCTTTCACCCTGTCCCTCAAAAGGGTTTTGCTCCTGACCACTGCCTTCAAGGGCTTGGAATATGATGTTCAATAAGGCAAAGAAGTTTGGATTACAATGAAGGATCAACTACGCAGTAAAACTGAGCATAATCTTTCAGGCAAGGAGATGAACATTCAATGAAATAGGTTACTTCCAGACCTTCCTGACGAAAAGACCAGAGCTCAATGGAAAATTTGACGTTCAAATACAAGACTCAAGAGGGCATAAAAAGGTAAACAGGAAAAAAACCTGTTATTCAGTAAGGACAAAAAGTTTACATCCCTACATGGGAAGATGATATGTGTATATCTTGAGAATTGTATCTTTATTATCACATTTAAAAGCAACATATATATAAACAGAGGGTGTGGGTATAAATTAACTTATATGACAATTAAAAAATTCCTAAAGAAGGGGTGAAAAGGGATTGTAATGGAAGAGTCAGAGAGGAGGAGACAGAAAGGGGTAAATTACATTATATGAAGAGGCACAAAAATATAATAGAGGGAAAGGAGGCAGAGAGATGAGCATTGTTTGAACTTTACTCTCATCAGATTTGGTTTCAAGAAGGGAATAACATACTCAGGTATAAAACTCTAACTTATCCTACAGGCAGTAGGAGAGTACAAAGGAAAGAAAAGGGAGGGGATAATTAGAAGGGAGGGAAGAAGTAGTAAGGAAAAAGGATAAGAAAAGGGAGAGAGCTGATAGAATGGAGGGAAGATTGAGGGAGTCAGTGGTCAAAGGTAAAACTCTTTTGAAGAGGGAAAGGGAGAACTAAAAGCATAAACGAGGGAGGTGGGATAGGATGAAGACAAAGACACAGATAGTAATCATAACTGTGAAAGTGAATGGGATGAACTTTTCCCTAAAACAGAAATTGAAAGCAGAGTGGATTAAAAACTGTAATCTTACAAAGTGTTGTTTACAAGAAACACATTTGAAACAAGGGTATATACACAGAGTAAAGGTAAAAGACTAGGGTGGAATATATTTTGCCTCAGCTGAAGTAAAAAACAAACAAACAGGAGTAGCAATCCTAACCTCAGACAAAGCAAAAACAAAAATAGACCTAATCAAAAGAGATAAGGAAGGGAACTATATCCTGCTAAAAGACAATGAAGTAATATTACTAAACATATATGCACCAAGTAGTATAGAATCCAGATTCTTAGAGGAGAAGTTAAGGGAATTACAGGAAGAAATATAAAGCAAAACTATACTAGTGGTGGACTTCAAACTCCCCCTCTCTGAGCTATAAAAATCTAACGACAAAATGAACAGGAAAAAAGTTAAGGAGGTGAATGGAATTTTAGAAAAGTTAAATATGGTGGATTGCTTGAGAAAACTGAATGGGAATAGAAAGGAATATACCTTTTTTATCAGTGGGACATGGAACCTACACAAAAACTGACCATGTACTAGGGCATAAACAACTCACAATACAATGCAGAAAGGCAGAAATATTAAAGGCATCCTTTTCAGATCAGGATGAAATAAAAAAAAAATTGCATGTAATGAAAGTCCATGTAAAGATAGACTAAAAATTAATTGGAAACTAAATAATCTAATCTTAAAGAATAAGTGGGTCAAACAACAAATCATAGAAATAATCAATAACGTCATCCAAGAGAATAACAATAATGGGACAACCTACCAAAACTTATGTTATGAAGCCAAAGAAGTTCTTGGAAGAAGTTTTATATCTTTTAATGCTTTCATGAATAAAATGGAAAAAGAAGAGATCTATGAATTAGACATGCAACTAAAATATATAGAAAAAATAAATTAAAAACCTCAATTAAATAGCAGAATAGAAATTCTAAAAATCAAAAGAGATGAATAAACTTGAAATTAAGAAAACTTCTGAAATAATAAATGAAGCTAAGAGATGGTTCTGTGAAAAAAATAAAATAGATAAACCTTTGGTTAATTTGATTTAAAAAAAGGAAGGACAAAACCAAATTATCTGTATCAAAACCGAAAAGGGTGAATTCCCCTCCAATGAAGAGGAAATTAAAACAATAATTAGAAACTAAACCAAGAAGAGTCAAAAGAGAAAGAAAACTACAGACTCAAAATTAAGTCCAAATGGGTACATGATGTAGATATAAATCCTGATAAGCAAATATAAGCAAATAAGGAGAGTAAGAAATAGCTTACCTGTCAGATTTATGGAGAATGAAGGAATTTATGACCAAATGAAACAGAGAATATTATGAAATGCAAAATGGATAATTTTGATTACATTTAATTGAAAAGGTTTTGCACAAAGAAAATCCGTGCAACCAAGATTAGGAGGGAAGCAAAAAATTGGAAAAGAACTTTTAGAAACAACCAGTGTCTCTGATAAAGGTCTCATTTCTAAAGTATACAGAGAACTGAGTCAAATTTATTATAATCTAAGTTATTTCCCCAATTGATAAATGGCCAAAGGATATGAACAGGCAGTTTTCAAAGTGTGAAATTAAAGCTATTTATAGTCATATAAAAATGCTCTAAATTACTATTGATTAGAGAGATACAAATCAAAACAACTCTCATCAGAGGCTAACATGGCTTACAGGCTAACATGACAAAACAGGAAAATTATAAGTTCTGGAGAAGATGTGGTAAAACTGAAACACTAATATTTTGTTGGTGGAGTTGTGAATTGATCCAACCATTCTGGAAAGCAATTTTGAACTATGCTGAGAGGGTTACAAAACTGTGTATACGCTTTGACCCATCGATGCCATTTCTAGGGCTGTATTCCAAAGAAGATCATAATAATGGGAAAAGGACCCACATGTACAAAAATATTTATAGCAACTCTTTCTGTGGTGACCAAGAAATGGAAACTGAGGGGATGCCCATCACTTGGAGAATAGCTGAACAAGGTGTGGTGTATCAATATTAGTTGGATACTGTTGTGCTATAAGAAATGATGAGTAAGCAGACTTCAGAAAAACTTGGAAAGACTTATACAAACTGATTCTGAGTGAAGTAAACAAAAGTAGAACATTGTACACAGTAGCAGCCACATTGTGTGATGACTGAGTGATAGACTTCACTCTTCTCAGTAATGCAAGAACTTAAAGCAATTCTGAAAGACTCTTGATGGAAAATTCCATCCACATCCAGAGGAAAAAAAGTATGGAGTCTGAATGCAGATTGGAGCATACTTATTTGCTCTCTCTCTTTTTCTCTTTTCTTTTTTCTTTCTCATGGTTCCTCCCATTTGTTCTAATTCTTCTTCCTCATCACAACTAATGTGAAAATATGTTTAAGAAGAATGTATACATAGAACCTATGTTGAAGTGCATGCCATCTTGGGGAGCAGGGAGGGGAGGGAGGCAGAGAAAATTTAAAACTTAAGGAATGAATGTTGAAAACTGAAAATATATTGTGAAAAAGAAATTAGCAAAAGCAGGAACTTACTCCCCCAACACCGTCCCAATCAGTGAGATGATAAAGGGTCACAAAGCTGATCAGAGGTCTGCTATTTTAAGTGCATTTAAAAAAATCAAGATAATGATCTTCCTAGGATGGGGATTATAAACGTTGAATAAGTTTAAATTAGAATGGGACCTTTTCATGGTTTCAATTTAGGTATTTCATTTAAATATTTGACATGTGGGGAGTTGCCAAGATGGTGGAGTAGAAAGACACACATATGCTAGCTCCCAATCCACAGCCCATAAAATACCTGTAAAGAAGAACTCCCAACAAAATCTGGAGCAGCAGAAGCCACAGAACAATGGAGCAAAGGAGATTTCTGTTCCAGAGAGACTTGAAAAAGTGATGTGAGGGGTCCATCATGCACCAGACCTGGAGCAGAGCCCAGCCCTGCCTTGGCCACATGGCACTGAGAGGAACAGATCTGAGCAGGCTTCAGGGATGGAATCTCCAGCAGCAGCACAGGTCCCTCCACCCACAGGTGCCAAAGGTCAGTGAGAGAGTCTCTTTGGCTTGCAGAGAGGGGAGCAGGGTGTCCCCATGGCTCAGACCCCTTCAGGAGGCAGCAGCAGACAGGGGTTCCCAAAGCAGGCAGGAAATCAGATCCATTGTTGAAGGTCTCCGTGTAAACCCCCTGAGGGAACTAAGCCCCATGTAGCTGCCCTGCCCCTACCTGAGCACCTGAACCTAATCTCACACTGAATAGCAGGCCCACCCCTGCCCAATGCCCTGAGTCTGGGAAGCAGCATTTGAATCTCAGCCCCCAAGCACTAGCTGGGCAGATCTGGAAACTAGGTGGCTGCAGAGAGGAAACTCAGAGGTCAAGTCACTGGCTGGGAAAATGCCCAGAAAAGGGAAAAAAAATAAGACTATAGAAGGGTACTTTCCTGGTGAACAGATATCTCCTCCCATCCTTTCAGATGAGGAAGAACAATGCTTACCATCAGGGAAAGACATAGAAATCAAGGATTCTGTATCCCAAACATCCAAAATAAATATTCAATGGGCTCAGGCCATGGAAGAGCTCAAAAAAGATTTTGAAAATCAAGTTAGAGAGGTGGAGGAAAAACTGGGAAGAGAAATGAGAGAGATGCAAGAAAAGCATGAAAAGCAGGTCAATACCTTGCTAAAGGAGACCCAAAAAAATGCTGAAGAAAATAACACCTTGAAAAATAGGCTAACTCAACTGGCAAAAGAGGTTCAAAAAGCCAACGAGGAGAAGAATGCTTTCAAAAGCAGAATTAGCCCAATGGAAAAGGAGGTTCAAAAGCTCACTGAAGAAAATAGTTCTTTCAAAATTAGAATGGAACAGATGGAGGCTAATGACTTTATGAGAAACCAAGAAATCACAAAACAAAACCAAAAGAATGAAAAAATGGAAAAACATGTGAACTATCTCATTGGAAAAACAACTGACCTGGAAAATAGATCCAGGAGAGACAGTTTAAAAATTATGAGCCTACCTGAAAGCCATGATCAAAAAAAGAGCCTAGACATCATCTTTCATGAAATGATCACGGAAAACTTCCCTGAGATTCTAGAACCAGAGGGCAAAATAAATATTGAGAGAATCCACCGATCACCTCCTGAAAGAGATTCAAAAAGAGAAACTCCTAGGAACATTGTGGCCAAATTCCAGAGTTCTCAGGTCAAGGAGAAAATATTGCAAGCAGCTAGAAAGAAACAATTCAAGTACTGTGGAAATACAATCAGGATAACACAAGATCTAGCAGCTTCTACATTAAGGGATCAAAGGGCATGGAATATCATATTACAGAAGTCAAAGGAACTAAGACTAAAACCAAGAATCACCTACCCAGCAAAACTGAGTATAATACTTCAGGGAAAAAAATGGTCTTTCAATGAAATAGAGGACTTTCAAGCATTCTTGATGAAAAGACCAGAGCTGAAAAGACAATTTGACTTTCAAACACAAGAATGAAGGGAAACATGAAAAGGTAAACAGCAGAAAGAAGTCATAAGGGACTTACTGAAGTTCAACTGTTTACCTTCCTACATGGAAAGACAATATTTGCAACTCTTGAAACTTTGCAGTATCTGGGTAGTGGGTGGGATTACACACACACACACACACACATGCACATGCACACACACACGCACATGTACACACATTCAGAGACAGAGAGCATAGAGTGAATTGAATAGGATGGGATCATATCTTTAACAAAATGAAATTAAAGGGTAAGAGAGAAATATATTGGGAGGAGAAAGGGAGAAATGGAATGGGGTAAATTATCTCTCATAAAAGAGGCAAGCAAAAGACTTTTTAGTGGAGGGAAAAAGAGGGGAGGTGAGAGAAAAATATGAAGTTTACTCTCATCACATTCTACTAAAGGAAGGAATAAAATGCACACTCATTTTGGTATGAAAACCTATCTTACAATACAGGAAAGTGGGGGAGAAGTGGATAAGCAGGATGGGGGGGGGATGGAAGGGAGGGCAATGGGAGGAGGGAGCAATTTGAAGTCAACACACTTGGGGAAGGACAGCATCAAAAGAGAGAATATAATCAATGTGGGGCACGATAGGATGGAGGGAAATATAGTTAGTCCTACACAACATGACTATTATGAAAGTCATTTGCAAAACTACACAGATATGGCCTATATTGAATTGCTTGCCTTCCCAAAGGGAATGGGTGGGGAGGGAGGGAGGAAGAGAAGTTGGAACTCAAAGTTTTAGGAACAACTGTCAAGTACTGTTCTTGCTACTAGGAAATAAGAAATACAGGTAATGGAATATAGAAAGTTATCTGGCCCTACAGGACAAAAGAGAAGATGGGGACAAGGGAAAGGAGGGATGATAGAAGAGAGGGCAGATTGGTGATAGGGGCAATGAGAATGCTCAGTGTTTTGGGGTGGGGGGAGGGGACAAAAGGGGAGAAAATTTGGAACCCAAAATTCTGTGAAAATGAATGTTAAAAGTTAAATAAATAAATTTAAAAAAATATAAATATTTGACATGTTTTTCTCCAGAATTTGGAGAAGAGAGTTGAGAAAACATATCATTTGGTTGTTAGGGCAGGAAAATCTAATATGTCATATAACACAGATTTGATATATTATATCTATCTACCAAGCCATATGACATATAATCTATACTTTTGTATTGTATATGTATACCTATATATCATATGATATAGTATAGACTTATATGTATAAGTATCTATACAACACACACGTTTATGTACATATGCCTAAATGTTTCATTTGCATATCAGGTTTCCCTCCTCAGATGAGCTAAGAATGTATTTTGTAAACTGTTTTCTGCAAATTCTCAAGAAAAGCAAGTCAAATATTTAAATGGATTACCTAAAATGAAACCATGAAAAGATTCCATCTGATTTAGCCTTGCCCATAGTTTAAAATTATTGACTTAAAAAAGTTATAAACTTGCTTTTTTGTAAAAAAAAAAAAATGCACTGACAATCGGAAATCCTAGGTAAACTTTAGGATTTTTCATCATATGTGTGTATAATATGTTAAACCTACATGTTTAACATAAGAGTAAATATGTTAATAAATATGAAAGTATTGAAAATCAAGTTCTTTTGTCGTCTTGCTTTTAGATTCCCTACAAGCTAGCAAAGTATTGAGCAGACACTTCTCTCAATAAATTTGTTGAATTCTAAGTTTGATTCACAGTCTGTGATCTCAGTCTCTAATATAGTTAAGTGCATGTGGCTCCAATAGTTTCTTATCCAGTTTTGATTTGGATCTGACTGTTTAGCTACTTTCAGACTGGGAGGAATGAGAGTGATGGTGCCAGCTTCTTTCCCACAGAATTTTGTCCTGAGCCAATTTAAGACTAGAGATGCTATCCTGAAGAAGTCATCCTCTGTAGATACTAAAAAAAATCTAGAGAACAATTTGATGACAGAGTCTGTTTGACAAAACTGCAAATTCACCAAACAGAAAATCCAAAGTGGTTACAACTATTGTTATAAGAATCTTGTAAATGGGGAAGATACATTGAAATCTCTTTAGATTTAGGTTGGGGATTACTGTAGTAGTTTATAAGTGGCTTATATCTGTATGAATAGGATCATCTTTATTCCTATTTTGGTTTGGTTTAATAAGCAATGATTGCAGTGGATGTTTATACGGTGCCTCGTAAAATTCCTGACAGCTGTCCTTCCATTTGATGCTCAAGTATTAACTATTCTCATTTTACAAATGAGAGAAATGGAGGCACAGAAAAGTTAAGTGTATGTTTCTCTTTTTTACCTGCAGTTTCTAACAGAGTATTTTACATTGAGTAGACATTTAATAAGTATTTATTGAATTAAACAACTTGCATAAGGTCAGATAGGTTATAAGTGGCTTAATAGAATTGGAACTGAGGTTTCCCAAGTTCAAAGCCAGACGTGCTTCTCTTGCACTTCAGTCTGTTTCCTCTTAATTATCTCCCTGTCTCAGAATTAATTCCGTTCTACAACTGGTGCCTAACTTGACTCTATGCCCATCCTTTATGTCTTCCTGCTCATTTCAGCCCCCTGATTGATTTAGTGCTGGGAAAGGACCTTTGAGATCATCCAAATTGCTTCATTTATTTGCCTATTTCATTCTACACAATTCCAGTCTTCTGTCAGTTTCTATTACTTTCCTGTTCCGTAATCTTTACCTCAGTGGTCATTTTATTTCCCCTTTGTTCTTCTCTACCCCTTATTTTCTCTCCTTTATTCGGTGTTCCTGTTACACTTACAAAGAATTCTTTAATACCCCTCTGCTCTTTTGCCCTTAAGATAAAGAAGAGCTTTCATACTGGATTTTGAAGTTTTCTACAGTCTGGCCCTAAAATAAACTGAAGCCTGGAAAGCAATGAAATTGTAAATGTCATCCATTTCTTCATTTTTCATTTATAGTCAAATCAGAGCTGGAAAAACCTATATAATCATGAGAAGCCAATGATTGCTTAGAACAGTCAGTTAGTATGGACCCTTCACTATCATTTGGCTAATATTCTCATGCACTGTCTCACTAAGATTATATATATTCTTTCAACATTTGTTTTCACCTGCTATTTCTTACATCTTCCAATCTCTCCCTTCCCCCAATCCCTCTTCATTCCCTCTCCAAGTGATGGAAACAGAATTCCAGAATTGGAAGGGACTTCAATAGCCAATAATCTATAGCAGGAATATAATTTCCTGTGCAGTATATCTCACAGATGATAGTTTGAAGATTGGTCTGTTTCTAGTCCCTTCCTGAGAGAAGTGACTCCATGTTTGACCACTGATGGACCCGCCTATGGACTGGGAATGCACTAGTACCCAGGGTTTGTTTAGATAATTCTGTTTAGGCAAGGAATGCCATGCTCTCCTGATGTTAATAATCACCTTAATAAATGTCATCTAATCCAAGTCTAAAAGGTTAACAAATTTTCTTCATCATAGTGTCCTAGTGATATATAAGAGGGTGGGAGATTCCCACAATTTTATACTACCTGATTATTGTTCTTGCTCAGTCCCTGTGAATCTTTATAGTAACAATAATTAGATAATTAGATAAAGGATGGAGGCACAGAGATCTGGGCTCTCAGTTGGGGTACATGTCCCATAGTATATTCAAGTCTCTGTTTTTGTGCCTATAAAACTATGAGTCAGAGGAGATGCGTGACAGTGACTAAACTGCCTGGCATTCATGCTCCTTCTCAGTACCTCACCCATGTCCTCCTCATGGGTAGCCTTTGCCTGAAGACATCTCCCTCCCCTCTTATAAAAGAGAGACTCACCATTTTCAAAAGCAGCTCACTGCATTTTTAGATACTTCACATTTTTCCTTGCATTGAGTGTAGATTTGCTTCTTTGTATAGGTATATTGCTCGTAATACTGCCCAGGGGACCAAACAGAGCAAGTCTAATCTATTTTCCTTGTGGCAGTCTTTAAATTTTTGACCATAACTTTCCTATCCCCTTTATGTTCTTCAGACCAAGTATCTTCAGTCTCCTTAACTGATCCTTAGATATCCTGTACTCATGACCCTTCACCATCCAGGTTGGCCTCCTTCATTTGGGAACTCTCCAGATTATCATGCCCTAGATAAATCATCTACATCACCTTCAGGATGATACTAAAAATCCTCTCCTTATCCATTAAGTCTTCCTGAATGACTCTAGCCCAAATTGAGTTCTTCTATGACCATTTTTTAATATTTCCTCTTTCTTTATGTTTACTTCTACCATCCATTTTTAATTTAATCGTCTACAAAACTGAATTGTTATTTGATTGTTTCAAGCATACCCATAAGTCAAACATTTATTAAAGACAACTACATTCTAGGAACTGTGACAAAGACAGACAAAAAAATAGTACCTGGCCTGAAGGAATTTACATTCTAATGATGAAGATACCATATACATTTAAAAGTGCATAGAGGAAAAGTGTGAGTGTGGGTGTGGATGTGGGTGTGGGTGAATAGGTGGCACAGTGGATAGAGCATCAGACCTGGAATCAGGAAGACCTGAGTCCAAATTCAGCTTCAGAAAATTACTAGGTGGACAAGTCACTTAACTCTATTTCAGTTTCCTTATCTGTAAAATGAACTGGAGAAGGAAATGACAAAACCTTTCTAGTATCTTTGCCAAGAAAACCCCAAATGGGGTTGCAAATAGTCAGACTTGACTGAAACAACTGAACAATAAGAACGTGTGTGTGTGTGTATGTGTGTGTGTGTGTGGTCACACGTTCATGATGAAAGGTAATCTTAGAGAGAAAGGTCCTAGGAACTGGAGAGACTTTGAAAAGCTGCTGCAGAAGGTTGCATTTGAGTTGTCTGGAATGCAGAGAAATAGAGGTATACAGGGAGAGCAAAGTTGGTATGGAAAGCAGGCAATAAAAAGGCATAGAGCATAGAGGTGAGAGAGAGTCTGTTTTGGGTTTCTCCAACTAGATTGTTACTATCTTCAGGGATGAAAGTTTTTCTTTTCATCTTATCTTTTGTCTCTCACAGTGCCTAACACAGTGCTGGGCACACAGCTACTTAATACGTACTAATTGAGTTGAATTAAATTCATCATGGAGAAAAATGAGTGGAAAAGGTAAACTGAAAATGAGCGGCTACATACTGTATCTCACTGATATTGATCACCTAGGCATTATCTGAAGTATTATGGTCTTATGTAATTGATTTACTTTGGTTCTTGGCAGTCTATGTTGTTCCCCCCACTCCCTCCCTCCCCTTGCATGCCCAGCTAGGTTTCTCAGTCTCTGGTTTGACTATGAAAATAATGAAAAGATAGATGACATTTATGATTTTATTACTTTCCAAGCTTCTATTTATTTAAGGATGGTAAGGGGTTTTGGAAAACAATTCCATTAGAAACTCTAGTCATTTCTAAGACTTTACTTGCATCACCTAATTTATTTTATCCTAATGGTCCTGAGGAGAGGGACTTTTGGCCTCGAGGCCACATGTGGCCTTCTAGATCCTCAGGTGTGGCCCTTTCACTGAATCTAAACTTCATAGAACAAATCCTCTTATTAAAAGGATTTGTTCTGTACGACTTGAACTCAGTTAAAAGACTACAACCAAGGACACAGAAGGCCACATTTTGTCCTTGAGGCTGCAGTTTCCCCACCTCTGGGCCCAATTTCATACTGTGGAATTGACTCTACATCCCTTTCTTTAGGCAAATTTCTTAAAGACCAATATTCTCTGTGCCAAAGAAAACTTTTGCCATAAAGATCACAGGTCCAACTCTTCATTTTCTGAAAAGTTAACACAAATATAACTTAACATGAATGTCCCAAATTGTCATCTTTACCAATGCAATAGGAAGCTAAGCTCTTGGCTACTAGAATCCTCCAGCCTAAAAGGAGTAAGGTACCTTGGAATGACAGGATCATGATCATGATCAAATCACAGTTATAAACAAATTGGCATGTTTAAAAGGGCAATACAGAATTTTACTCTTTCTAAGCAGCAGTATTGAGAGAGAGTAGTTTTATCTTTTTCAAGCTTCTTAATTTTCCCTTTTAGAATCTGTACCTAAACTTTTTAAATTGAATTATTTTATTTGTTTTCAGTGTTTTATAATCACTTCCATATATCTTGGATTTTTTTTCTATTCCTTCCCCCTTATTCCCCCCTCCCTCTCCACTTCCTCCCTGAGACAGCGTACAATCTTATATAGGTTCTACACATGCATTCCTATTAAATGCATGTTGCATAGAAGAATTAAAGTGAATGGGAAAAACCATAAAACAAAGCAAAACATAATACAAAAGAAAATGGTCTGTTTCTATCTGCGATCCAATTCCATAGTTCTTTCTCTGGATATAGAAGGCATTTGGCCTCAAGAGTCCATTGGAAATTTTTTATGTCCATGCATTTCAGTAAAGTACTAAGCCTACCAGAAAAACTTCTCATACACTGTGGCTGTTGCTGTGTACAAAATTCTCCTGGTTCTGCTCCTTTCCCTCAGCATAAGATCATTTAAGTCTTCCCAGGTTTCTCTGAAGTCTTCCTGTTCATTGTTTCTCATAGCACAAAAGTCTTCCATTACATTCATATACCACAACTTGTTCAACCATTCCTCAATTGATGGGCATCCCCTTGATTTCCAGTTTTTGGCCACCAAATAGAGTGCTGCTACAAATATTTTTGTACATGTGGGACCCTTTCCCATTTCTGTAATCTCTTTGGGATAGAGTCCCAGAAGCGATATTGCTGGATCAAAGGGTATGTACATTTTTGTAGACCTTTGGGCATAGTTCCAAATTGCTCTCCAGAATGGTTGAATCAGCTCACAACTCTACCAACAATGAATTAGTGTTCTAGCTCTCCTACATCTTCTCCAACATTTATTATCTTCCTGTTTTGTCATGTTAGCCAATCTGATAGGTGTGATATAGTACCTCAAGAGTTGTTTTGATTTGCATCTCTCTAATCAATAGTGATTTAGAGCATTTTTATATGATTATAGATATCTTTAATTTCTTCCTCTGAAAATTCCCTGTTCATATCCTTTGACCATTTATTAACTGGGTAATGACTTGTATTCTTGTACATTTGACTCACTTCCCTATATATTTTAGAAATGAGGCCTTTATCACAGACACTAGTTGAAAAAAATTCTTTCCTAGTTTTCTGCTTCCATTCTAATCTTGGTTGCATTGAGTTTGTTTGTGCAAAAAACCTTTCAATTTAATATAATCAAAATTAACCATTTTGCACTTCATAATGTTCTCTATCTCTTGTTGGGTCAGAATTTTTTCTATTCTCCATAAATCTGACAAATACACTATTTCCTGCTCCCCTAATTTGTTTACAGTATCAATCTTTATACCTAGCTCATATGTCCATTTAAACTTTATTTTTGTGTACAGTGTCAGGCATTGGTCTACGCGCAGTTTCTTCCACACTGTTATCCTATTCTCCCAGCAATTTTTGTCAAACAGTGAGTTCTTATCCTGGAAGCTGGGGTCCTTGGGTTTATCATGCAGTAGATTGCTATATTCATTAACTACTGTGTCTTGACTACCTAACATATTCCACTGATCTACCCCTCTGTTTCTTACCCAGTACAAAGTGGTTTTGATGATTGCTGCTTTATAATACGATTTGAGATCTGGTAGGGCTAGGCCACCTTTCCTAACATTATTTTCATTAGTTCCTTTGATATTCTGGACCTTTTGTTCTTCCAGATGAATTTTGATATTATTTTTATCTAGCTCTAGGAAAGAATTATCTGGTAGTTTGATTGTATAGCACTGAATATGTAAATTAATTTAGGTAGAATCGTCATTTTTATCGTATTAGCTCAGTGTACCCATGAGCAACTGATGTTTTTCCACTTACTTAGATCTGACTTTATTTGTGCACATATATTCCCTGGATTTGTTTTGGCAGGTAGACTCTCAGATATTTTAAAGTGTCTACTGTAGCTTTAAAGGGAATTTTTCTTTCTATCTCTTGCTTTTGGGCTTTGTTAGTAATATATAAAAATGCAGATGATTTATGTGGGTTTATTTTGTAACCTGCAACTTTGCCAAAGTTGTCTATTATTTCAAGTACTTTTTTTTTACTTGATTCCCTGGGATTCTCTAAGTATATCATCATATCATCTACAAAGAGTGATAATTTAGTTTCTTCTTAGCCTATTATAATTCCTTCAATTTCTTTTTCTTCTCTTAGTGCTACAGTTAGCATTTCTAATGCCATAATGAATGACAATGTGATAATGGACATTGTTGTTTCACTCCTGATCTTATTGGAAATGCATCTCACTTGTCCCCATTGCATATAATGCTTACTGATAGTTTTAGGTAGATACTGCTCTTTATTTTATGAAAAGTTCCATTAATTCCTATGCTTTCCAGTGTTTTCAATAGGAATGGGTATTGTATTTTGTCAAAAGATTTTTCTGCATCTATTGAGATAATCATGTGGCTTCTGTTATTTCTGTTGTTGATATGATCAATAATACTAACAGTTTTTCTAATATTGAACCAGCCCTACATTCCTGGTATAAATCCTACCTGATCATAAGGTATTATTTTGGTAATAAATTGCTGTAATCTTTTGGTAATATCTTATTTAAAATTTTTGCTTCTATATTCATTAGAGAAATTGGTCTATACTTTTCTTTCTCTGTTTTGGCTCTTCCTGGTTTAGATATCAGAACCATATTTGTTTCATAAAAAGAATTTGGTAGGACTCCTTCTTCAGCAGTTTTCCTAGATAGTCTATGTAGTATTGGAATTAACTGTTCTTTAAATGTTTGATAGAAATCACTTCTGAATCCATCTGGCCTTGGAGATTTTTTTCTAGAGAGTTCATTGATGGCTTATTCAATCTCTTCTGTTAATGTGGGCAATTTATATTTTTTAAAATATTCATTCATCTCATTTAGATTGTCAAATTTATGGGAAAAGTAATTTCTACTCCAACCTTTTACCTTTATCCTGTGTGTGTCCCCCCTTTTCAGATGTGTTTCTTGTAAAAAACATATTGTTGGATTATAGTTTTTATTCCATTCTGCTATCCATCTACATTTTATGAGAGTTCATTCCATTCATATTCACAGTTATGATTTCTATCTGTGTCTTTCCCTCCATTCTCTTTCCTCTTGTTTTAGCTTTTAGTTCCCCCTTCTCCCTTCCCCTCTAGAATAGAGCTTTAATTTTTGACTACATCCTCCCTCAGATTTCCCTCCTTTCTTTCAGTCCCTCCTTTTTAATCCTCTTTCCCCTTACTACTTCTTCCCTTCCTTTTAGCCTCCCTTCCCTTTTCTTTCCCCTTTTCTCTCCTACTGCCTATAGTGCTAGTTGTATTTCTATACTTAACTACATTTGTTGTTCTCTCCTTGAATCCAATCAGATAAGTGTAACTCTCATACAATACTCAACTCCTTCCCTTCTTTCTCTCTACTATAATATATTTTGTGCCTCTTCCTATGATGGAATTTATTTTTTTCTGCCTCTTCTTTTTCATATCTCCCATTACAATCCTTTTGCACCCTTAAATCACATTTGTTATCATCACTTCATTTAATTTATACCCATTCCCTCTGTCTATGTACATCCTTTCTATATATCATACTAAATATACAATTCTGAAGACTTACAAATATCATCTTCCCTTACAGAGATGTAAACAGTTTGCCCATATTGAGGAACAATTTTTTTTGCCTCCTGTTTACCTTTTTATGCCTCACTTGAGTCCTGTGTTTGAAGATTGAATTTTCTATTACATTCTGATCTTTTCATCATGAAGGTCTGGAAATCCCTTATTTCACTGAATGTCTGTCTCCTTGCTTGAAATATTATGCTCATCTTTGCTGAGTAATTAATCCTTAGTTGTAGTCCCAGCTCCTTTACCTTATGGAATATCATATTGCAGTTCCTTCAATCTTTTAATTTAGAAGCTGCAAGGCCTTGTGTGATCCTGACTGTAGCTCCTCGATATTTGAATTGTTTCATTCTGGCTGCATACAGTATTTTCTCCTTCACTTGATAGTACTGGAATTTGCCAATGATATTCCTTGGTGTTTTTAGTTTGGCATCCCTTTCAGGAGGTGAATAGTGGATTTTTTTGATGATTATTTTGCCCTCTGGATCTAGGACTTCTGGGCAATTTTCCTTGATGATTTTTTGGATGATGTTGTCTAGGCTCTCTTTTTCATCATGGCTTTCTGGTAGACCAATAATTCTTGGATTTTCTCTCCTGGATCTATTTTCCAGGTTAGTTGTTTTTCTAGTTAGATATTTTACATTTTCTTCTATCTTTTTACTCTTTAGATTTTGTTTGGCTGACTCTTGATGTCTAATAGATTCATTAGCTTCTACTGCCTGATTCTAATTTTTATCAAATTGTTTTCTTTAGTTAATTTTCATATCTCCTTTTCCATGTGTCCAATTGTTTCTTTGAAGGAGTTATTTTCTCCAGTTAGGTTTTGTACTTCCTTTTCCATTTGTCCAATTGCCCTTTCAAATTCTTCTGTGATTTCTTTTTTCATATTTTAAAGTCACTGGTCAGTTTTTCTTCTGTTTCTCTAATTTAGCTTTTAAAATCCTTCCTAAGCTCTTCCAAGAAGGCTCTTTGTGCTTCAAGTCAGTTCATATTCCCTTCTTATGTTTCAGATGGGAGTAATCTCAATGCTGATCTCTTTGGTATTTGTATTTTGGTCCTTGTCCCTATAGAAAGAGTTTATGGTCTTTTCTTTTCTGTTTTGCTTCTTACTCATGATAATCACCTTTTTCCTGACTTTTAAAGTAAATCTTTACATTTGAGTGACAGGGGGCTCTGTCCCACAGTTCTTGTGCCTAAAACTTGAGACCTTGCGCATTTTGGCCTCTGGTTCTTTCAGCTAGAAGCTAAAATGCTGCAGCTTATGTGGTACTGAGCTGGCTGGTGTTGGAAAGTAGGGGCCAGGTGAGGTCTTTTTGGGTTTCCAGGGTAACTACCCTGGAGCTAGTTTGCAAATGTTCAGGAAGAGTGGTCTGGCTACAGGAGGTCTCCTCTGCTGAGCCAGAGCATAGGCAAGTTCATCAGTTGATGATCCCATCTGCACTAGTGTTTTCCTGATTTCTGTGGGGTGCTGAGGTATGCCTGGGGTCCTAGTGTTGGTGGTTGTGGGCTTCACCCTCCTTGGGCTCAGGATCTTCTCCTGGTTTGCTGAGATGAGGCTGTCTTGAACAGCTTTGTTCTTGTAGTGGTCCCTTCAGCCACAGCAAGAGGGACCCTCCTTAGCAATTTTCCTAGTCTCACAGGCTAAGAGACTGCTTACCCCTTCTGCTGCTCCTACTGTTCCAGGCTTTTTCCTGGGGAGATATTCCCTGAGCTCATCAAGATCATCAAGGGGAGGGAAATGACAATTACCGATCACTCTGTCATCTTGGGTCTCAGAACTGTACCTAAAATTTCAGTTGGTTTGATTAGGTAAGAGTTTAGGTAGAGTAGACAGGGTTCTAGAATTCAATAATGCATGATGTCTAAGAATAAAAAAAATGACAAAATAAATTAAAAGTCTCTACTTTACTGGCATTGATTTAAAAAAAATTAATATATAGAATAAAACAAATGTTTCCATAGTATAGTACACTTAAAAACGGATGACTGTACATGTAACCACAAATTTACTTTGTTTATCTTGCTATTTCTTTTAAATACACAGCAAAGTTAACTTGTAAATTTCCTTTTGTTTCCTTTTTTTCTTTATTCCCCTTCTCACACTTCAGGGATGACAACCATTACATGCAAATATGTATGTATGTATGTATGTATGTATATACACATATGTGTGTGTAAAATTATTCTATACATCTATTTCTCAGTTTTTTCTCATGCAGAAAATATCTTTCTTCATATGTCCTCTTTAGTTAATTTGGATATCTATAATAGTCAAAATGATTTATTCATTCAAAGTCATTCTTAAAGCAATATTTCTGTTACTGTATACAGTATTCTCTTGGTTCTGTTCATTTTACTCTTCATTATTTTGTGCAAGTCTTTCCATAGTTTTTAAGATCATTGAGCTCATCATTTCCTGTAGTGCAGTAGTATTCCATCACAATCATATATCACAACTTGTCCAGATATTCCCCAGTTGATGAGCATCCATGCAATTTCTAATTCTTTACCACTAAAAAGAGAACTGCTGTAAGCATTTTAGAACATATAGTTTCTTTTCCTTTTTCCATAATCATCTTAGTAAATAGAACTATTAGTGTTATTGCTGGGTCAAAGGGTATGTATAGACAGTTCAATAACTCATTGAGCATAATTCCAGGTTGCTTTTTAAAACAGTTGAATCAGTTCACAGTTCCACCAACGATGATTTAGTTTCCTAATTTTTCCACATCTCTTCCAACATTTGTCACTTTTCTCTTCAATCATTGTAGCTAATCTTATTTTTTAAAATGAGCCCTAAGTGAAAAAAAATAAGACCTAGGAGAAATTTCAGGTTTTGCTAGGTCTTATATTTCCCTTTCCTTATTTTAAATTTAAAATTTTAAAATTTTGAAATTCCTTATTTATTTGATGACACATTTTGGCTCCTTAAAAATCTGTCACCAATTAAAAACAAACTCACCAAATAAGCAAATAAGCAAAAACTCTAAAATGCAACCCAGGAACACCCTAGACATATTGATTTTCTGAACTCTTTTCTTGTAATATTTTGCATGAAAGCGTTAGGTATTTCTCTATCCAAATAATTTAGGTAATGCAATAAAAATGCCATCTTCAGCAGAAGTTGCTTCTTCTGGGAAGGAATAGAACTGCCTTTAGAATAGGGAAGAAAAGTATATAAAAACTTTCACTGTCCAAAAATGTTGGGCTTCCTTCCAGTTAGCTTTAATAAAACCTTTCTGAATTAGTTCTACACTCATATCTGTAGAAGAGGTGAAAAATCAAATGTAGGATGTAACCACCATGACAACACTTTAAAGGGTGTGCTGGGAGTTTAGAGATAAGAAGCTCATAAATTTAGAACCACCTACCTCAATCTTGTCATTTTACAGAAGAAGAAACTTAAGCCAAGAGAAGAATGATGACTTACCCAATATCACACAGGAAAAGGCAAAACCAGGATTTGAACCTTGTTTAACTTAGCCTCCCTCTCTGGGTTACAATTAAAATCTTGTTAATCGTTGTTGCTGTTCAGTTGTTTTGGTCATGTCTTGACTTTTTGTTAACCTATCTTGGATTTTCTTGGCAAAGATATTGGAATGGCGTGTCATTTCCTTCTCCAGATCATTTTATAGATCAGGAAACTGAGGTAAACAGGGTTAAGTGACTTGTCCAGGATCATATAGCTAGTAAGTGTCTGAGGCTGGATTTGAACTCATGAAAGATGCACCTTGTTGACTTCAAGACTGGCAACCTATCCACTGCACCACCTAGCTGCCTTATTAATAGTAACTAACATTTATGTAGAACTTGAAGGTTCACAAAGTGCTTTGAATACATAATCTCATCTGTCTTCACAATAGTTCTGTGAGTTAAGTGGTATTATTATTCCCATTTTTTGTGCAAAATAGATTTATAAGTTAGATGAATTGCCCAGTGTCATATAACTAGCAAGTATCTGTGGTGAGATTTTGATTCTGTTTATCCTCATTTTCAGGCCAATATTCTGTTCATTATATCATGCTACCTCTTTTAAGTGCTCTGACCACCCAAGGAGTATTCCAAAGTCTTTCTTTGTACTAATATTTTGTTGTATTTCTTAGGTACTCTGTCATCTGGCATTCAGTGCTAGAGATCTCTATTGTCAAAGCATTTGTTGTAATGAAATGTGATCCATAAGACTGACTTTTCTGTTCAATCACTGTTGTATTTGGTCAACCTATTTCATCTTTTCCAGCTTCTTTTGGTCTTCTTTAAATGAGAAATGAAGATTTTCTCATCTGTTTCATTTATGTGTTTCATATAATAGAGATACTTTGAACCTTCCAGAAAGTAAAAAGTAGTACAATCAGTCAAAGATAGTCCTATCGTTGTCCTCCTCTGTAAAATTGTTTTATTGCACTCTATAAATTTGGGGGAAGTTTGCACTCAAACATAATCTTATGAGACAAGTGACAGACCACAATGTGTAACTGACACGATGAATATTTAAAAAAAGTAGATAGGCTAACCTCTAAAAAGTGATGAGAATGATGGTATGATAATTTTGTCTTCAGATCTGAATGCAGGTAGTGTACCAAAATGATGACTAGCTTTTTCTTCTTAACAGTATTTTCTTTTTTATCAATTGCATGTAAAAATAGTTTTAAACATTCATTTTTGTAAGATTTTGAGTTCCAAATTTTTTCCCTCCCTAAGACAGCAAGCAGTCTGATATAGGTTGTGCATGTACAATCATGTTAAATATATTTCCACATTTGTCATGTTATGAAAGAAAAATCAGAACAAAAGAGTAAAACCAAGAGAAAGAAAAAATACGAAAAAAGTGAGAGCAGTATGCTTTGATCTGCATTCAGACTCCATACATAGTTCTTTTTCTGGATGTGGACAGCATTTTCCATCATGCGTCTTAGAATTGTCTTGCATCATTGTATTGATGAGAAGAGCTAAGTATATTATAACTGATCATCTCTCCAAGTTGCTTTTATTGTATATGATGACTCTTGAAGGGGAAAAAACTAACTTGAATAAAGATTGACTTTTAAGAAAGAGTGGAAAAGTAGATGCAGCCCAGCAGCTATGAGTTCTGTTACCTATGAACTGGGAGTTATATACTGTGAATTTTTTGTTGCTTAGTCATTTTTAGTCATGTTTACCTCTTCATGACCCCATTTGGGGTTGTCTTGGTAAAGCTACTGAAGTCATTCACCATTTCCTTCTCCATATCATTTTAGAAATGGGGAAACTGAGGCAAACAAGGTTAAATGACTTGTCCGGGGTCACATAGTAAGTGTCTGAGGCTGGATTTGAACTCACAAAGAAGAGTCCTCCTGACTCCAGACCTGACTATCCAGTTCACCACCTAGCTACTTTGTAAATAGCTGCATAAACTCTGTAAATAGTTTGTATAATATTTGGAAGCCTGAAAGTTGTAACCAAAGATTACGTTCTCTCTCTCTCTCTCTCTCTCTCTCTCTCTCTCTCTCTCTCTCTCTCTCTCTCTCTCTCTCTCTCTGTCTCCCTTTTCCCTGTCCTTCTACCCCTCCTCCACCCTTCCATATATATATATATATATATATATATATATATATATATATATACATATATATATGTATATATATATATATACACATATATTACAAAGATGACAATCATGTTGAACAGATGGAGAAAAGAATGTTGATTTGCAAAAATTTATCCGGGAATTTAAGTAGAAATTCAGTATATAAGTGGGCACCTGAAGCAGTGGATCAGTTCTCAGTATCTAGTAGGAGTAGTGGAAGTAGAAAGATCTAAGTTTAAATCCCATCTCTGACAGTCACTGGGTGTATAATGCTGGGCAACTTCAGCTCAGGGTTCTGGGCAATTCTCTCATCTGGGAGTTCCCTATAGTGGTGAAATCACAGGGCAGTCGCTATTCCTAGTCATGATCTTTATTTTCATGAATTATTGACCAATCAAATATAAACTATAAAAAGTATTTTGTGTATAGAATGTTTGATCTATCTGGCCCCTAGCCTTGAGGGGTTTATAGGCTGTCTCCACTAGTCACCGTAATGCATCCTGTTTCTGATTAATCATTTTATTCTGAGAACAATTGCTTCCTCTCATTTGACTAAAGGAAGTTTTTTCAGTGTTTAGAAAATAAAAGTAATTTGAAAATGTATCAAAGGCACAATATTTGGTGATATTTATAAACTAATAATAATAATAGAATTTGTATAGTGCTTTAAGGTTTGCAAAGTACTTTGCACGTTATCTCATCTGGCTCTGATACCAGTTCTGTGAGATACTATTATTATTCTCATTATATAGATGAGAAAACTATGTGTGTAAGTGATTAAATGATTTGCCCAGGGCCATATAACTAGTGAATATCTGTAGCAGGATTTGGATTCCATTCTTTCTGATTCAAAGTCCAGTACTCTGTCCAGAACTATCATGAGAGTACACATCGGTTAAACTCATACTTCTAGATATTATGGGAACAATCTTCTCTGCAATAACATGACTATTCCTTTCTTACTTACATACACAATTAGGGAGTTCATACTACCTCCTAAATCCTAAACTTTCACTTTGGAAGTAGATTTAGTTTTCCTTGGATTTTTTTCAGTAGGCAACTCTCCAAGTTGACTTTGCATAATAGTTGATGAGCTTCAGAGAACTGAGCTGACAGACTGAGAACAATCATTCTTAAAAGCACTATCTAAAGTGTTGAACATCTGGATTCGAGACTAAATGTAGATCAAATTTGCACAGTTTTAATGCACAGGGACATAGCAACACAGATACATGAAGACACTTTGACACTGAGGAGATGAATAAAAGCTTGAGATTGGAAGGCAAGACTGAAGAATATTTGTTAGCAATGATCATTGATGCTTTAATACTTCTGATTTGGAGTCAGAACATTCTGTTTAGAATCCTGGTTCTCCCATTTTGGAAGTTTGGGCAATTCATTTAAGCTCTCTGGGCCTCAGTTCCCTCTTCTGTAAAATCTCAGGGTGACCCTAAATGACTTCTAAATCTTCTTCTAGCTTTCTATCTTTGAATACGTAGCCTCCAATAACATATATCACAGCTCTTCTGGTTCCAGTCTGGTAAGTTTCTGTGGCCAAAATAAAATTATTGCTCGATATCCTACCTTCTGCTGATCAACCTATGCAAATTTAGTTAAGTAGATAGGGGATAGAACATAAGAAGAAAGAGTCATTAAAACAAGAATCCAAATACTCCCTGTTAGTGGCCCTTTGCAAGTCAGTTAACCTCTCTTTGCCTCATCTGTAAAATGGGGAAAATAATAACACCTACCTCCCAGAGTTTTTGTAAGGATCACATGACCTAAAATGACCTTTCCAAATCTTAAAGTGCTTTATAAGTGCTAGCCATTACTAGCTAGGCTGGTCTTTCAACATTAGACTGGCCTTTATTCTAAACCTTTCTACTATTTTAGGATCTGCTAGAATGTATACCCAACTGGCAAAGTAATAAGAACCAAGTGTTCATCTTCATACTTCTTTCATGATATAGGATTTATGTGAAAAAGGGATCAGTAATATTTTCAAAAACAATCATCCATTTTAGTAGGCTGCAGTTTTATTTCTTTTAATCCTAGCCAGTTTCTTTACATTCCTAGGCCTGTAGAGCTCTTAAATTTTTTTTCTGCCACAAATCTGGAAAGAATCTGTGATGTAATTAATGTTTGGGGGACTCCTGGTGTGGTACCTCCCTCCACCAATGCAAATTCAACTCCAGAAATGTTCTTTGTCCTTCTTTTTCAAAGTGGTCTAATGACAACAAGGACAAGTTGACTTATGTATGAATTGGATTTAAGTGAGGCAGAGTTGCACAAAGTTCTCAGCCTCACTCTTTCTCACTTAGCCATTGAAGCCTAGTGGCAGGAGAAAAGTCAAGATATCTGGAGATATCTGGAGACTAGGATGCAGTGGATGACCTTGATGTCTTCAACACCTGACCCAGTTTAAAGTGCTCTACAACATCTGCTTCTGCTGCCTTCATGGCCTTTGAAACAAATTTTTCTCATCTGCCTATTCTTCTGCCAGAGGAAGTCTTTGCATTCTTGGGATAGACATTCTCCCAACTAGCTGACAGATCTGAGGCCTGTCGATGACTCTCACCCTGGTTTTAACCTGTCTGCAGAGACGGTTTACCAGGATGTGGCCACTGGACATGCTATAGCTTCTTGCAGCAACATGTGAGAGTTTGGTGAGTCAAGTGGACATCAATGGCTCAGTAAGCCCTCGTACCACAAGTACCAGTCTTCCTGAACAAGTCATATACCTTTGATAAGTACTAGGGAGTTACCAAAGACACAGAGATGTCCAGTGGCTTACCCAGATTTTGAGTTCAGATTTCCTGACTCTGAGCCCACCATTATCTCTGTTAAGATGCCCTGTCTTTCCTATTGGCTTATGAAGCTATTCCAAAAATAATTTAAACTGAAAATACAAAAAAAAAAAAAACAAAAACTTGGTTAAATTCTATTGAAAGTTAGAGAAGGCGATTTCTATTCTATTTTATAAATGTTTAAATGATTTTGTTTCAGAGTTATTATGTTGAAATCTTTCTTTTATGGGAAAGAAAAGCAAAATAATAAAACTTCAGGCAGTCAGAAACTTGTCTATTTCCTTTTTACAAACTTTGATTTTATCTTTTATAACTAGAAGATTTTTATAAAAATTCAAATGACAACAAATCTCACAGGATTGAAATAGTTTCCTTCTTTATATTTTCCATTACATTTTCTGCATTACAGTAATAATGTTCTTCTTTTGAATAAGTAAGTCCAAACTTCTTAGCCAGTCCTAGATTTTTCACATTTTCTGGCTTGTAGGCTATTGGGAAAGAGGGGTGATATTATATAACAGGAGTTCAATGACAAAACTGATGATTATCATGGAACTTCATTCAAACAGAATTCAGGTTAATGCACATTGTCATTAAGAAGCTCAAAAACAATCTCTCCTATAACTTAGTTTTGAAATATGGTCCTCTCATCCATTATTGGTATTATAGGTTTCTCTTGTAATTTTTTGAGCAAGCAACATTTAAAGAACACTTGAGTAAGTAAAATGCTCATGGGTACTAAAGGAAAAGTATTCAAGTATCTCCCCTCTTGTGAAGTGTTGTGAAATAAATGCATTTATTAAGCACCTATTATGTTCTAGGTACTACTTTATTTTTCAAACTCATATTTTAAAACCTCAAGAATCTATGATTTGTGTATTCTCTGAATCAAGTCAGGCTTATAGATTCAGAACTAGAGGGAACCTTACAGATCATCTAATCTGGTTTTCTTATTAAGTCATTGAGGAAATGGAGACTCAGAGAAGTTTGTGACTTGTCAAAGGTCATAGATATAGTAAGATGAAGAATAGGTTCAGTGATTTCAAATCCAACAGGCCTTCCTGTGTACTAGGCTGCCTCTTTGTTTATAGCCCTTCAGTACTTTAGCACATGGTACACACGAGTTGCTGCAGCTGAACAAGACTGTGGCCAACAACTTGGTGACCAATATTTTGGAGATGCATATCTGGAGTGCAGCGTCACTGCTCCTCAAACAATAGGCATACAGAATATCACCAGGAGAGTTAGTATTAACCAATTTTCTTCAAGAGGATTTAATCATAGATAATGAGATTTTGTTACCCTATTAACACCCTGATAAGGTACTGACACTTCATTGTTGATTATATCCTTACTATAAATAAAAAGGAGAGGAGGAAGAAAGAGATCTCACTTTCCTTAAGATATCTTTAATTTTTAATTTAAATCTCCTAGAATCCTATGTAAGACTTTGTGTTCTATTGCTACCATAATATCCTACATATATTTCTAGATTTCTGTTGGCATTTGAGTTCTAGGGAAAACAAAACTCAAATATAAATAGCTTTCTTCTACTGAACCTTTCTATTTTCTTCACTCCCCCCTCCAATGAATAGATTTTTAGGTTTTTTTAAACTAACTTGTTCATTTTATTTTATTTACAGTTTTTAAAAATTATTTATTTTCAGTTTTCAACATTCACTTCCACAAAATTTTGAATTTCAAATTTTCTTACCATCTCCCCACTTTCCACACTCCAGGACAGCATGTGTTCTGATTACCCTTTCCTCCAATCTTCCTTCCCTTCTATCACACTTTCCCCCCTTATCCCCTTCCCTTCTATTTTCCTGTAGGGCAAGACAAGTTTCTACACCCCATTGCCTATATATCTTATTTCCTAGTTGCATGTAGAAACAATTTTCAACATTCAACTTTAAAGTTTTGAGTTCCACATTCTCTCCCTTTCCCCTTCCCCATGCACCCTCATTGAGAAGGCAATAATTTGATGTAGGTTATACATGTGTAGTCATTCAAAACACTTTCATAATAGTCATGTTTGAAAGACTAACTATATTTCCCTCTATCCTGTCCTGCTGTCCATTTATTCTGTTCTCTCCTTTGACCTGTCCCTCTACCAAAGTATTTGCTTCTGATTCCCCTTCCCCCAATTTGCTGTCCCTTCTATTAACCCTCCTCTCTTATCCCCTTCCCCCTTGCTTTCTGGCTGGGTAGGATAAATTTTCATACCAAACTGAGTATGTGTGTTATTCCCTCCTGAAGCCAAAACTGATGAAAGGAAGACTCACTGTCTCTCCTCTTCCCTTTTTTCCCCTCCATTGTAAAAGTTTTCTTGCCTCTTTTATGTAGATAATTTACTGTATTCTACCTCTCCTTTTCTCTTTCTCCTAATACAGTCTTCAACACTTAATTTTGTTTTTTAGATTTCATCCCTTCATATTCAGCTCACCCCATGCCCTCTGTCTGTCTCTCTCCATATACATACACATATATGTACATATATGCATACAACACACATATATACACACACATATATGTTCCCTCGAACTATTCTAATTCTGAGAAAGGTCTCATGAGTTACAAATATCATCTTTCCATGTAGGAATGTAAACAGTTCAACTTTAATAAGTCCTTTATAGTTTCTCCTTCCTATTTACCTTTTCATGCGTTTCCTGATTCTTGTATTTGAAAGTCAGATTTCCTGTTCAGCTCTGGTCTTTTTAACAAGAATGCTTGTAAGTCCTCTATTTCATTGAAGCTCCATTTATTTTCTCCTGAGGTATTATACTCAGTTTTGCTGGGTAGGTGATTCTTGGTTTTCATCTTGTCTTTGACCTCTGGAATAGCATATTCCAAAGCTTGCAGTCCTTTACCATAGAAGCTACTATGTCTTGTTTTATCCTGATTGTGTTTCTACGATAGTTGAATTGTTTCTTTCTGGCTTCTTGCAATATTTTCTCCTTGACCTCGGAGCAGTGGAATTTGGCTACAATATTTCTCAAAGTTTTCCTTTTGAGATCTCTTTACAAGGTGATTGGTGAATTCTTTCCATGTCTTTTTTCTCCTCTGGTTCTAGGATGTCAGGGGAGTTTTCCTTGAAAATTTCTTGAAAGATGATGCCTAGGATCATTTTTTGATCATTGCTTTCAGGCAGTTCAATAATTTTTAAATTATCTCTCCTGGATCTGTTTTCTAGGTCAATGATTTTTCTAACGAGATACTTCTCATTGTCTTCTATTTTTCATCCTTTTGGTTTTGTTTTATAATTTCTTAATTTCTCATAAAGTCATTCACTTTCATTTGCTCTATTCTAAGTTTTTAGAAATTATTTTCTTCAGTGAGCTTTTGGACCTCTTTTTCCATTTGGCCCATTCTGAGTTTTAAGACATTCTTCTCCTATTTGGCTTTTTGTACCTCTATTGTCATTTGGGTTAGTCTATTTTTAAAGTCTTTAATGTCTTTAAAGTATGTTTAGCATTTTAGGGGCATTTCCTTTAGGAAGCTGTTGACTTGGTTTTTTTTTTATGATTTTCTTGCATCACTCATTTCTGTTCCCAATTTTTCCTCTCCTCTTACTTGATTTTCAAAATCATTTTTGAGCTCTTCCATGGCCTGGGACTAATTCAGATTTTTTTTTGGAGACTGTATGCATGGGTTTTGGCTTTATTGTCTTCTATTTCTGTGTTTTGATCTTCCTCTTTCCCAAAGTTGTAAGAAAATACCTCTTCACTGAGAAAGTAAGAGCCTACAGTTTGTTTCCCACATACACACACATTTACTCATTTTCACAGCCAATTAGTTGGCTTTTGAGCTCTTTGTCTTGTACTGGGCATTTGCTACAGTCTGTCCTTTTGTGGCTTCTGCTACTCTAGAATTTGTTTAGAGTAATTTTTGCAGGTTTTTTTCATGAATTTGGAGGGAGGGCTCTAGCACAACCCTGCTTCTACACTACCATCTTGGCTTCATCCCCTTTAGTTTTAATTCATCAAAAAATTATAGATCATTGGAGTAAAAACTACATTCTTTCTATAGAGAATTCTGGGAAAATTTTTACGTTGAGAAATAAAGTTTTTGGAGGACAGAATGGGATGGATCATTGGAGTGAATATGAAAGATTTGCTCCCCTTACTCTGTCTCTCAACAGGTCTAGTTGAAATATAAAACAGAGTCAGTGGACTTCATCTGAAATCATGGGTCCACTAGTTACTGTTTCTGCCAACCTCAGTTTCTTTATATGGAAATTGAACTAGATGATCTCTAAGACTTCAGAAATTGTACATCTCTAATCTTGCACATTAGTAACTCTAAAGCATCTCTTCTTTGCTTCTTTTGCTGTAGAATCAGTTAATTACCCCTTAAGTATTTATTGATTACATAGTTACACATCACTAGGAAAATTAACCTTATAATGATATTAAAATATTACTACTTTCTATATGCAAAGCATGGTGCTTATAGTTGGAGATACAAATAGAGAATGCAAGACAGTCTCTGCTCTCAAGGAGATCATATTCTGTTGGGGGAGATAGTAAAGATAGAAGGTTTCAATTACAAGTCTGATGGAAAAGACTCATGATCCTTAGAATGCATTTGCAAAGCAAATGTTAATGCTTCCTCTTTAATCTGTTTCCACTGATAAAAATCATATCAATTTCTGGTACTGAACCATTTGACAATGCCAATGACTTTGGTGACAAGAACTCTTTATGCTGGGTTTTTAGTAACTGCAATTGTAACCCTACAAGAGAAAGTGTCAGGTTATTAATAAGAATACTGTATTTATATGAATTCATCACATTTCTTTCTGCATCAATTGTCTAGAATTATTTTGAAAGCCCTTAGAGATTTTTTTCTTATCTCAGAGTAATTTAATATACCAGAATTACTACAAATTGTGAATTATAACACTAAGGACCTAGATTTTCCTTTTCAAATATCTATGACTTAGAAAATCTGTTTAAAGGGATAGCATCTCTTGGAGATCTTTGTCATATTTAGTCTACATTAGATGATAATTGTATCTGACATCTTTTAATGACTTAGAAGCATTTTTAATTGAATCAAAGATTGATTGGAAAATACATATAACATTGAACTATCATAATAGTAGTACATTGTGGTATGTAATAATCCTGAGAGACAGTATGATATAAATGGCTAGAGTACTGCTTTGGAGTCAAAAAGACCTTGATCCAAGCCTCACTTTTGACATACTGGTTGTATCACTCCCAGCAAGTTACTTAACTTTTTAGTTGTCTAAACAACTCTTTAAGATGATTTTTTAATCAGTTTTATGTCCTCTATCCCTTTGACAGTCTTATGAAATTTGTGGACCCCATCTCAGACAAATGCTTTTAAATGCACAAAATAAAATACTTAGGAATGCAAAAGTATATTGAAAGCAAGATTCATTTTTTTCCCCATCCAAATTCCCAGACCTTCCAAATACATGTTGCTGTTGTTGTATTGTGTTTGTCCTTCATTTTTAAAGAGAACCATGACATCAAGGAAATTACTACTTGACATGAATATCTTAGTGGGAGAATGGTCCTGTGGATCCTCACTTGCTACAGGACTACTAAATTGTATATTAGATGTGTTTCTGCTTTCATAGAGGTAATTTCCTCACAGGAAGCTCACTATGCAAATTAAATCATAGGTCAAGCACACCACAAGATGAGGGTGATGTTATGTGACTTAGACTGGGGCAATAAAATGTGCATTTTAATTCCAGAGAAACATTGGGTGACCATATAATATGATTTGCTCTTCTGCATGGCTCTGAATGTAATCAGCAGGCAGTTGAATTGGTATCTAAAGTACTCCTCCAAACCAAGGAGATGTCATATGAATTATCATGTGTCATATGACTTGAAGTATAATTGTGTTGTAGCCAGAAAAATGCAGAAGCAAAAACCAGAAAACTGAGAAATCAAAAAGAAAAAGAAATCCTACTTTTTATTTGTGAAAATTATAGAAAATTAAAATTATACTTGAAATTATAGTAGAGGGAAGGATGACCTGGCTATAGATTAAGGAAGCAAGGACTATGTTGGCCCACAGATATCAGGTGAGCCTCACCTGACATCATTAATTAGATTTGTGATAATATGAGTAATAATAATCATATTAACATGCATTTGCATGGTACTTTTTGGTGGTATCACACCAAAGTTCTAACCTTGGTTCATTTCTCTTCCTTCTCTACACTTTTAGGTTTTTCTTTTGGTAGTGCTATTCCCTCCCATGATTTCAATTACCACCCCTATACAGATAACACCCAAGGTTCTAACTGCAATGTCAGTTCTAATCTGTTTTCTGAGATTCAGTCACACATATCCATAGGTATCTTTACATAGATGTCCCTCTGGCAACTCAAATTCAGCATGTCCCAAATCAAGTCTACTGCTTTTCCCCTCAAACTTCCTCTTCCTTGACGTCTTTATTTCTATCTGTGGTGCCACCATTTACTGAATCTTCCATGTTATCTTTAATTTTATCAAGTCCTGTTATGCTACCATAGGGGTATACCCATTGCTACAAGGGTCCCTTCTAAGCCTTCACTGTCATCATCCTGTGTATTGTAGTACCTTTCTAACAGATCTTCCCTCCTCCAGTCCGTCTTTTATACCTCTGTCTTATTAATCTTCCTTACCCATATATTTGGGACAGTTAGATGGTGCTGTGGATAAAGTGCTGGGCCAACAGTCAGGAAGATCTGAGTTCAAATCCAGCCTCAGACATTCCTAACTGTGTGACCTCAGGCAAATCTCTTAACCCTGTTTGCCTCAGCTTCCTTATCCATAAAAATGAACTAGAGATGGAAACAGAAAATGACTCCAATATTTTTGCAAGAAAACCACAAATGGAGTCACAAAGGATCATACATGACTGAAAGCAATTGAACAATAAAAGTCACCCATAGAATGACTATGTCTCTCTGCCCAAATTTTTTTTACTGGATCCATATTGTCCACAGAAGTCTTTTGCCTGGCATTTCAGACTCTTCATAATTAACCGTTAGGCTAACTTTCTAGTATTATATCATGTGATTTTATTTCATATATCCATTATTCTCATTTCCTCATCTTCAGCCCACTTTTCAGCATTTTCCTTCTTCTCTGCCTTAGTTCATATTCCTCTTTGTGTCTTCCTTCCCATTTTGATTCTTCTGAATTCCTACCTGTCCTGTAAATACCAGGTCAAATGCCACCCATCCAGAAATCTTTTCTCCTCACTTCCTCTTAACAATAACCTTTCCCTTCACATCTCACATAACATTTTGAGGTTCTCTAATGTATTTATCAAATAATTTTGTGTGTTATTATGTACTTGTGCATTATTTCCCTAATGGGCTATAGAGGGTTATAAATATATGTTGTATAGTAATAAACTCACATTTATAAAGTGCTTTCCTTTCAGCAACCCTGTGATATATGCTATACAAGTATGATCAGTTTCATTTTACAGATAGTAAAAATATATAAGTATTTGTAATAAAATATATAATACAGTATAATATAAACAATAAATATGTAATACATAAAATAGGAGAAATTAAGTGATTTACTCATTGTTACCCAGATAATAAAAGTCATAGGTAGAATAAAAATCTAGCTGTGCATATGTGTGCTCCTTCTAAGTAAAATGCAGAACTACAGATTTAGAAATATCCCCTCTTCAGACAAATAGATGTGTTCTTGAAAAATCAAAGCATATTTTGAGTGTATGAGGGAAACTTACTATTTAAAGCAGCCTTTTGGAGAATCTTTTGATAATATGAACACTTTGGCAAAAGGGTGTGATTATTTTTCAGTTTTGAATTTTGATATGTCATGTTTCAATTTAATTCAATTCAACAAACATTTATTGAGATGCAGCATAGAGAAGGAACTGGATTTGGAAAATGTAAGATCCAGTTTCAAATACTACCTCAGATACTTATAAGCTATATGACCTTGAGCAAGTAAATCCCTCGGTGACTCTTATCTCATCTGTCAAATGGGGAGTTTTTTGGGGTCCCTTCTAGCTCTGTATCTACATCCTACTATGTAGAAAGCACTGTGCTAGACACTGGGGAAGATTCAAAGTTTAGACAAGATAATGTCCATATCTTCATGAAGCTTACAGTCAAGTAGAGGAATGTGACATACATACACAGAACTTGATGAGAAATACAGTTTAAATGAATAGTAGAGGTTCTAGTTAAGGGATATGTGAGGTAAATGTTGACTGGAGTGATTTAAGGGAGTTTCCTATAGGAGGTAGTATTTTATATGAACTTCAATAATGACTCATATTTCATCATGGAAAGAAATTCCTGACCTAGCAAATAGCGTGAGCAAAAGTATAGGACACGTAAGAGGGATAGTAAGTTGTCCACTTTGATGAGAGTGCACAGAGATAAGTTGTGTGAGATAAAGCTGGAGAAATAAGATACCAGATTGTTGACTTAGATTGCCAAGAGAAGTTGGAACTTTACTTAGTAGGCAACCCAGAAACATTTCAGAGTTTTGAACAGATGACTAATGGGGCCAGATATATGCATTAACAAGATTATTTTGGTAGTGATGTGAAAGATGGGTGGTATAGAGAAGCAGAGGTAGAAATATGTTAAGAACCAATTGCAACAGTCCACTTGTATGCTAATGAAGAGCTGTCCTAGCATGGTGACAAAGGGACAAGAGGATGGGGTAGATGTAAGCAGTCCTGCAGAAAGGAGATCAACAAGCTTTGGTATCTTCACCGAATGTGAGAGAAGAGAAATAGAAGAGTCAAAGATAACACCAAAATCCCAAACAATGAACTAAGTGAAAAAAAGTGATGTTGCACATAGAACTAGTAAAGGCAGAAGGAAGAAAACTATTAAGCTGAATTTTAAGTACTGGTGCAACCTCCTCTGATGTCTTATAGAGAGTTGCACATGTGAGTCTGAATTACAGAAGAAGCATCAGAAATGGATATATATGTATATATATTGAAATGGGAAAATCTAGACAACAGTTGAAAGACATGGATGGAGGTTAATAATCTGCTGGAAAATCTGTGACTTTTCTCAGGGTGGAAGGTCCTTCTCTATCATTTTCCTTCCCTAATCCTTTCCCCACTGCAAGCTACTTTGTAGATGAGTTGTGGAAATTACCTGAGACTCACAGAAATGAAAGGATTTACCTAAGGTTACACAGCTACTAAAAGTTAGATTTGATTCCTAATGATTCCAACTCCAGAACTCTATTTTTTACTCTACCCTTCTTCTCATACTGACAGTAGAAGTGGGGAAAGAAGTCATGAGGGTCATAGATCTAAAGCTGAAAGAGACCTCAGTGCTGGTCTAGTCCAACACCTTCATTTTACAGACAAGGAAACTGAGGCTGCAGTTGGCTAAGTAAGTTACCCAAGGTTACACAAAAAGTAAACATTGGAGAGTAGGTTTGAATACAGGTTCTCTGATTCCAGAGGTAATTATCTTTCCACTTACCTCCTGAGAATATAGACAGCACTTCCTATTCCAATCAATCCCATGCCACTTTGTACTATCCTTAAAAATTTTTAATATTGTAATTTGTTTTATTTATCTGTATCAATTTAATTCAAATTGTATTCCATATTAATCACATTGTGAATGAAGAGACAAACCAAAAACATATTGAACTGTAAGATTTTGAAAGTAGACATCCTATGATTGTCTTTTAAATCCTTCAGTTTTTAAATCAGCACATTGCAACTAACAAACACTTATTTATTTTGGAAGAAAGGAAAGAAAGGAAAAGAAGGAAGGAGAAGAGAGGGAGGAAGGGAGGAAAGGAAGGGAAAGGAAAGGAATTCAAGGGAAGGTGAGGAAAGTAAAAGCAACGAAAGAAGCAGGGAGGGAAACAAGGAGAGCAGACTAGAAAGAAGGCAGGAAGGAAGAAAGAATGCAAAGAAAGAAAAGAGGGAGGGAATCTTTTTCCCACTAATATTTTCATGTAGCCAGAAAGAGAGAACACTGATGGAAATTCCTTGTTTGTCTTTTTCTTTGTATCTTCTTGATGTGCTTGTACCAAGAGTCAAATGTCCCCACACAGCTTTTCCAGCTGAGATGAAAAAGGTTGATGTGAAAATCTGCCACTTGCAGTCTTGGTCACCAGATGAATCTTGCCAACCATGGCAGGAAACTAAGCCATGCAGCTCTCCCATCAGTCACAGCTGAGGAAATAGAGTTTGCCTGGTTTGGAAATGAAGCTCTTGGAGCAAGCACACTCCTTTGGGTCATCTTCTGCTCAGTATTGACAGGCTGTAGATAAAGGAGCTTCAGGAGAAAGGGCCTAAACAGAGAACAGATGGTCTTTGGGGTCTCTTTGTGCATTTAGTGCCTTTTGGAGAATGGAAGCTTAGCTACTCTCTGACATGAAAGAAGGGCCTCTGCAGCTAGGTCACTCAGCCTCATACTCTGGAGATTTTGATATTTAAGTCAGTAGTTTGTTTTTTTTAATATCCTAGAGGGGAAAAATTTCAGGGGGAAAAGAACTACTGCTGTGGAGGTAGGTGCCTGAATTTGAATCTTTTATTTTCCATTAATCATCTCCTTGACTTGAGGCAAGTCAAAACCTCTCTGGACCCTCAATTTTCTCATCTGTTAAGGGAGGGAGATGGGCTAGAGCAGAGATGTCAAACACACAGCTTGTGGCCTACAACATTCCTGAGGGCAGCCCAACCAGATTAAAGTGCAATTGAGAAATACTTACAGAATAAAGAAAAATACAAAAGAGTATAAATAATGTTAGTGTGTGGTTTTCTAAGTCTATTTATGTGGTTGCATAAATCCTTATATATGGTTTAGTGGTCCCTATTTCTCTCCTTTTTTCTTTTTGAATATTTTATTTTTTCCCAAGAATAATTTTTAGCACTCTTTGTTTTAAATTAAGTTCCAAATCCTCTCTTTCCTCCTCCCTTCTCCCAGAGAAGGTAAAAAATTTGATACAGATTATACATATATGATTATTCAAAATATCTTGCAATATTAATCATATTGTGAAAGAAAAGATAGACCAAAAATATCCAAGAAAAAAAATAAAGTGAAAATAATATCCTTCAATCTGCATTCAGACTGTATCAGACTGTATTCAGACTCCAGAGGTGGATAGCATTTTTCGTCATTAAGTCCTTCAAAATTATCTTGGATCATTGCATTGCTGAGAACTCCAAAGTCATATACAGTTGATCACTGTTCACTAATGCAGTGACTGTGCCCATGGTCTCCATTTCTATTTGAGTTTGACATCACTGGGTTAGATGACCATAAATTTCCCTTCCAACTCTGAATCTCCAGATCCTCCTCTATGGGATTTGTCTCACCTCCTGCTTCTGAGTCACTAGATTGTGACTGTCAGGCATCTTTACTGAGTTTCTATAGAGGCAGGTAACTACTGCCATAACTCATGTATAGATGCACTCACTCTCTGTTCCATCAATTAATGTGTCTTTAAGTTTTGAAGCTTTGTGGAAGTGGGCTCTTTAATGGAACTTCAGTGTCTAAAAGGGATAGATTTATCTACAGCTGGGTCAGGACAAGATATATGTCTTGTAATACTGTTATAAGATTCGTTTTAAAGCTTATCAGACAGCAACATGTAGGATGTGCTACCTTCTCTATGAAGAGTTGCCATCTCCCAACTACTAATCTAAACTGGGAAAATAAAAGAGATGAGCATAGAGCATAGTAGGCCAATGTATATCTCTATATCTATTATTATAAATGAACAATTATATCCCTGAGAGGTAGCAAGGAATGGTAGCAAGAAATAATACCCTTGGAGTCAGGAAGATCTGGATTCAAGTGCCATCCCTGACACTTGCTGGCTGTGTGACCTTGGACAGTCACTTAAAGTCTCAGAGACCCCAGGCAATTCTGGGAGACTTGAAATTGAGAAACAGTTGCCAATATGCGTGCTAATTAAACTATAGGTCCAATCTACCCTCCCCCCCCAATGCTCCCAAATCAAACTGACCCCCTTCCCATGAGTAGGAAGAGATAACCTTTCCTCCTCCATGATTCCTCTCACTTCTTTCAACTTAAAAAACAAGTAGCCTATCAGACTCCTAGTCCTGTTAGGGTAAGTGTCAAACTCATATTTCTGAGAAGGTTAGAACTTAATTTAATAGAAGCAGCCATGTGACATGGTGGAAGGCTCTGAAGTAAGGCAGACTTGAGTTCAGTTTTGGCCTCAGAGGCCTATGAGCTATGTGACTCTGGACAAGTCACTTAACCTCTGTTTGCTCTGGTTTTCTAAACTATAAAATGGGGATAATAATAACTCTTACCTTTCAGTGTCATTGTGAGGCTCAAATAAGGTATTTGAAAAACACTTAGCATAGTACCTAACACAGAGTATGAGCTATATAAATACTTATTTCCTTAGTCTTTCCCCTAATTTATCAATCTAGAGCTTCAAACTACTCTGGTCAGATAATATTCGCTATATCAAGTTTATTAAGTACACATCTTTTGCTAGTTGGCACTCAGCATAGTACTGAGATGTAGTACCATCAAAGGGACTAGTCTTTGGGAATTAACAAAAAGCTCTCCGTGTATGTCTATCTCTGTCTGTCTCTCCATATATAAATATATGCATGCCTACATATGTATATGTGTATACACACATATACATATATATACATGCACACATATGTATACTTTTTTCCTTCCTTCCTTCTTATCTCCATCTATCCTTTCTTCCTGAACCAAAGTTAGATTATTTCCCAAATATTTTTGATACCTGTCCAATTCAGGAAAACCACATGTCATAGTAGTATAAGAATGTATGGGGAGAGGATCCCTTTTTCTTCAAGGAAGCATGAACTCAGCCCTCTCTTGTGGAAGAAGAGATGAATTTGTGAATCATGAGATACAGACTTGGATTCACTCCTGTGCAATTTGAGACAGCGCTATCAGAGTTCCCTTGTTTATAAAACAGAGGTTGCTGTACCCATCTTCTTCATGGAGATAAAATAATGATGAAGCAGGTGGTCCATCTAGAGTTCTCTGAATCCACAAAGGGAAAATTCCAGTTGGTTAGTCAGGGCTATATATGGAATCATAGATTTAGATCTAAAAGGGACCTTAGAAGTCATCTTGTCCAATCCCCTTATTTTATAGATGAATCTGAGGTCTCAGAAAGATTGTGACACATATGAAGCCACCTAGATGGTAAATGGCAGGTCCTCTGACTCCAAGTCCCACCTCTCTTTACTATACTAAGCAGCCAGTGTGAGCAGAGTATTATCATAAATGGTGCATTGAAGTAGAGACAGGAGGTGATAAGTACCAGGCTTGTCAAAACCACTAATATTACCCCCACCCCTACCACCATCTCAGCCACCACTTCTCCCCAGACCACAGTAGAAAGAATTTAGATTCTTAAGCCCCCAAACCCCGGGAATGACGACTTGTCCTAAATTATCACACTCATCATCATTATCCTATGGAGTGGGACCTGCAAGTTGGCTCTGCAGGGTCTTCAAACCTTGCTTCCTCAGTGACCACAACTGCTGAATACCCAGAAAGGAAAGTGCATGCACTTTGCACTCTCAAATAGTTCACCATCACAGTTGGATGTGGTTTTGTCTGTGGCCATACATGAAAGAAAATGCATTGCCATCTGCTTTGTGCCTACACCTTCAGGACCAGAGGGACTTTCTGCTGAAACCTCCTATATCTTTACTGTCTCTCATTAGAACAGGGACAGTCATACTTTTCTATGTGTATCCCCAACCCTTAGTACAGTGTTTTATACATAGGAAGTGCTTAATCAATGTGCTTTCCTTCCTTCTTCCCTCCCTCCTTCCCTTCCTTCCTTCCTTTCCTTTTAACATTGAATGTTTCTTAGGAGTAATATTTTTAAGACAGTTTTGAAAGGATTTCAGAGACTATTGGGAGATGAGAGAAAGCAATTTTGTTGACTTTCTGCAACAGGACCATAAATTGAAATGATTACCTGTCCCATGGATTCATGTTGCCTCCTATGCCTTGGTTTCACCCTTTCCCCACTTCATCAGTGCATTTTCCTCACTTCCTGACAGTGACAAATCCTTTCTCCTCCCTATTTCTTTTTTGGCTTGCAATGTCATTGACTAACCTATCTTTGGGGAAACATCTTCCCTTCGACAATAAAACATAGCAGATCAAAACATCCAACCAAAGGAAACTGTTATATTTCATCACTGGGGCTATAGTTCAGTCCTGATTTGCCCTAGAATTCTTCTGGACATGCCTGTTCCCCAGAAGCATGTGCATAGTGATCCATTTTATCTTATTTCAAAGACCTATAGGAATGGCCTGTGACAAGAAGTGTTTGCTGAAGCACTGAAGTTTGAAATGCCATTCCAAATTTTCAGCTTTGTCTCTTAGACTCTTACCACCAGCAGCTTCCAGGTAAAATGGTTCCATATCTCCCTTGCTAGTTTTCTAACTTTATATTAAAATGCAAGAAAAGCATCTGATGGGACAAATCATGCCAGCTAGATGGCTATGCTTTGCCTATTGCTAAATAGATGAAAGGGCTATTAGCAATCTAATTTAATTTGTTTCCCACAAAGCGATGTGTATCCAGTCCTGTGTTAAGTGCTAAAAGTCTTCCACAGTGTTTGGTGTAAAGTGTTGTGTTTGGTTTATGGTGTTAAGTTTATAAATTGGAATTTTGAGTTCTCAGGAGCTTATTTTATATCAAAAAATCCTATTTATAGGGTAAAGAAAAGCTTTGAAGGAGTTATATTTTCTCTTAGATATTCTCCTGTTCTCATTATTAGAGAACTGGAGAAATCTGCGAACAGGTGAAATATAATTAATTATATGAAAACCTACTGCTAATTATCGATGAGGTTTAAGCTGTCTATGAGTAGCTATGGAAAATTGTCTATGAGTAGCTATGTGTGCACACACATGCATAATAAATTTACTTATAAAAAGGCAGCATGGTGAAGTAGGAAAAACACTGGAGCCAGAAGCCAGGGTTTGTGTTTTGGCTTTTTCATTTGCCAACTGTATAACTCTAGAAGGTCAGTTGCCCAGTCTGAAGTGAGTTTCCACATCTATGAAATGGAAATAATTCTTTGGACAATAATCTCACATGGCTATTGTCAGGAAAGTGATTTGTAGAGCATTACATAAGTATGAATTATTATTATTAATCTTAATAATAAGAAAGAGAGGCAGCATGTAGAATGGTTAGGCAGCTAACCTTGGAGCTTAATAAGACCTTACATCAAGCTCTGCTTCTGATGTTTGCTGACTAGATGACCCTGGGCAGATCATGCAGTCTCTAAGTGCTTTATGTAAATCTCTCAAGAGTATATGGTGCTGGGAAAAATTGCTGATTGACTTTGCAAGATGCAGCTTCCTATGCTATTAAAACAGCAGTTACGCCTATTAATGAGAAATTTATTAGAAAGTTGAAGGGTCTCATGCAGTATGAGTTTAAAAAAATGCACATTTTCAGGTTAGGTAGAGTAGTTAGAAGTAAATAATGTAAATTTCCTTTGTTTGCTTCTTTCTTTCCTATTCTTTCTCCTCTCTCTCCTTCTCCATCTCCCTCCCTCCTTTCCTTCCTTCCTTTCTTCCTTCCTTCCTTCCTTCCTTCCTTCCTTCCTTCCTTCCTTCCTTCCTTCCTTCCTTCCTTCCTTCCTTCCTTCCTTCTTATCAGAATATTTGACTTTATGATCTCAGAAGTAGAACAATTACCATGCAAATAAGAAGAGTTTAATTGCTTAGCAAAGTTTTTAAAAAAATTATTTTGAGGAAACATGTGAATTAAATTTCTCACCTAGATTATCATGTCAGTGAAGCCCTAGCTGAGGAAAACAAACACTTGGTTCCTTAGATTCCAATAAAAATATTGCCAGTTGACACCTGACTTGTTTTGGTCTCTGCCTCTGTTTCTTTTTGTCTCTCTCTCTTCTTTATTTTTTCTGCCTCTCTTTCCTTTATCTATACAAGCGCATTGAACATAACTGATGAAATGATTGTTGCACTGATTATGTAGCAGGAAAAAATTCCTTGACTGCAAGAAGGAAGTGAAAATTATTTACAGATAAATGACCCCAGGTCCATTCCCAGCTGCATTTGGCACCATTCTTGCTGAGACAGGGGGCTTTGCTTGGCTTCAGAGCTGATGGATTCTGGTACTTTTTGGGACACATGCCAAAATCTAGCATTGGAAAATTTGATAAAATCCCCATTGTTATTTAGAGAGAGAAAAAAGGCTTACCATTATTTTTAAATGTTGCAACCTGGCTATTATTTTTTCATTGCCTGTGGGAAATGGGATGATCTTATGTCATTTAGGAATATTCTGAGAGGGTATTTAAGACATAGCAACACATGGGAATGAGAAGGTAAGGTTAGAGTACCTGCTGACCTACCAGTAATGTAAAAGAAGTATTTTCTGTTATTGAGAACTAATGTGAGAGGTCCTGCGTTAAGCAATGTCAGCTGGCCAGTTCAAACAAATCTCCTGGGTAGCCAGTCAGACCAAGGAAGAACATAAAAGGGAGTAGTCCATCTTCCTTTGAGTGTGATGGATTTTTTAGGGAGGAGCTTTGAAATTGGATTCTACTTCATAAAATTCTTCTAAAATTGGATTTTGTTTCACAAATCTTCTACTTCCAAGCCCTGTGGAAAGAATACTGGCTTTGAAGTCATGGAACCTGAATTCAGATCTCAACTTTGATACTACTTATGTGACCTTAGCAAGTGACTTATGTTTTCAGGGCCTCAGTTTCTCCATCTGTAAAAACATTAAGTTAATTTATATGATCCTTGAAATGATTGTAGATTTATAATCTACATCTATGGTCTCTGATAACTTTTTAAGCTGAAATTTTTAATATATTCCCATTATTTTCTCTACAACCTTTTCCCTATGCCCACAGAAACTTCAGTCTTGTCATGATAGCTTATGCCACAAGTTCTAACATATTTTAGTCTCAGGACCACTTTATACTCCTAAAATTATTGAGAACCCCAAAGAATTTATGTTTATATTTCTATGATGACAACAATATAAATAGAATGGAAAGAATGAAAACAAAATAATTAAACCGAATTCTACCACATTAGAAATTAAAACTGATTAAAATTTAAAATATTTATTAATTCATTTAGGAATAACAATTAAAATCTATTGCATGTTAACAAATACATTTTATAGAAAAGCTACATCTTACAAAACAAAAAATTACATCAGCATTTGCAATATTGATATTAGCTGATGTAAATAAATATTACACCAACATTTGCAATAACTCTTGCCATGACAGGAAGACTGAAAAAAAAAACCCAGAAAGCGTCTTAATCAGCAAACATTTTACTTCCTTTCAAAGAAAAGAGAAAAGGCCACCAAGGATGGCATTGGTTTACAATATAAGCATTTTTGTAAAATCTTACAAAGAAGAATAATAGAAAAATATTTACCACATTAGAAAATTTTACCACATTAAAATTATAATGGATAAAATTTTAAAATATTAATTCAAGAATAACAATTAAAATTGCACATTAACGTAAGTAGTTTTAATAAAAAACTATATTTTTCAAAGCAAAAAATTACCTAGTTTTATGCATTTTGTACATTTTTTTAACGTCTGACTTAATAGAAGACAGCTGCATTCTCACATCTGCTTTTGCATTCAGTCTGTTGCAGTATTTTGTTTTGCTTAGAGTGCATGAAGAAAATCTGTTCTCATTCAGATATGTAATTGGAAAAAGGATGGATATTTAATAGTCAAATAACATATTAGTACATTACGAATATAGTTTTGGTTTTGCAAACCTTCTGAAGGATCGCAGGAACTCTTAGGCATCTGCAGACCTTATTTTCGGAATCATTACTTTAAGGAGTTCCCTCTGTCAGAAATGGCCTTTCCTCATCATTTCTGCCTATTCAGATTTTACTGGTCTGGTTCAAATTCTATTTTAATTATAAAGTCTTTCTGATTGATCCTGGCCCACAATGATTTTTCCTTTATTCCATATATCTACAAAATTGTGCTCCAAATAATCATCAATATATGGTCTCATTGTTTTGGGAATTCTCTCCATTGATTCCAATCACAAACCATCCTTGCTTGCCCATGGCTTGCGTCTCATGTACACATCCCCCAGTGAGGTCACCATAGGGTACCCACTCATTGTGCTGGAGTTCTTTCTCTCTTTCTCCTGACTTTATAAAGGTACCAGTAGTCTGGCTCTCTATCTATTATGTCTTATCCTCAACACAAAACCCAACCATCTTCTCCTCCTATCATCTATGTCCTTGAGGACATTGTTTAGTCCTTTCCTTGAAATTAGTCATTGGTAACATGCTATGTATGGCCTGTTTACAAGCTGTCTTCTTTTATCTTCTACTGTCTTTTATGTAAGATTCACATAAAAATGGTTGGAGACTCATATTCCATGACTCTTTGCCATGCAACGACAACAGTAAGATATTGGAATTTAAAAAATAATTTGTTTACATGGGAAACAATATAATTGAAGGAATTTAGAAATTTCTGGAAGACAGCTAATACCATTCTCCTTTCCTATTTAGCTCCAGACCCAACTCATTGTCTATCTTTATGGTATGTGTGTGTGTGTGTGTGTGTGTGTGTGTGTGTGTGTGTGTGTGACAGAGAGAGAGAGAGAGAGAGAGAGAGAGAGGGAGAGACTGACAGATTAGTCCTACAGATTTTCCATCCCAATGCATGTCATAATTTGGTCAATAGACGATCTTTGTCCACTTGGTTTTTCTTGTGTGACTTCTTTTTTGAGTATTTACAGATCTCTTCTAGGGGCTACAATATTTCAGGATGTAATGTAACCAACACAATGTTATCTATAAGTAGGAAAACCTGAAGAACCTTTTCCAACCACAGAAAAATCCTATTCATCTTAGACTCTACTCTGGATCTTCATCACAATAGGGAACAGTTTTGGAGATAACCATCTCTATGTTTTTATGCCTCATCTGATGCTTAGGATCAGAAGGTTATTGGATAGGATTTCTTTATTATGTCTTTCAAGTAATATTGTATTGTTTTAATACATGACTAAGAGACAACTTGTTGAAAGGAGGCTGTAAAATGGTGTTCAAAATGAATCCAAAGCTTTTGCTTTAAAAAAAAAAGTTGTATTGATATCATTTGTTTTTTCATCATGATCTTTTCCCAATTTATCCTTCCTCCTTTTCTCTCCTAAATGTGCCTCCTTTATCTGAATTGAACAAAAACAAAAGAGGAGAAAATTTTAGCAAAAGTAACCAGTGCATCAAAAACATCCAAGATTATCTGTAATGTTTCACATCCATAGTGCCTCAAATCTACAAAGAATGTTGGAGGGCGGACCTTCTCATATCTCTGCTGTGGGGCCAAGCTTGACTATTAGAATTTCATAGGATTCCGTTGCCATTATTTTGTTGTCATTTTTTCACTTTATTTACATCCCTGAAATCATTGTGTACTGTTTTTGCCCTTCTTCTGACTTTATTCTGTATCAGTTCCAAAACAAAAAACAACTTATGTCGTGGGGTTTAGTTACATTTAAATCTTCTGTTGCTGTTTGTCCTTCATTCTCAAGGAGGACCATGACATCAAGAAGGCAATGCCATGACTTGCAAGTGAATTGGATTTAAGTGAGGGAGGGCTGTACAAAGACTCTAGCCTCACTTTCTCCTCTGGAGCCATCTGCATCCAATGGCAAGACATGGATCAGGATGACTGGAGATGGCCCCACTTTAGTCAATTATCAAATGATAAAGATGTGGGCCATAGTCAAAGATTATTTGTAAAAGCCTGCCTGTTTTCTATTAATAAACATATCAAAATAATGTGATATACATGTATATATATGAGCGTATACGTATATAGCACACTTCCAAAAAGTAACAGAGTGTATTTTGATTTATTTGGAGGATTTTATCTAGATCTTGTAGAGCTTTTCTATATTTGTATGCTCAGCAACCACTGTTAGCATTTAAACTTCAATTATTTTGATGAAGAGTCTTTGGGTTTTTTTTGCAAATGTTTAACATCAGTGTGGCAATGTAAGATGCACAAATGTCACATTAAACATTTCGTGTTGTTTTTGGGCATACCATAAAATCAATACTGCCACCTCCTTTCTCTGTCTCTTTGAATAGTACCTCTGACCCATACTTCCACTGAGGTGTAATTTCCTACTTTCTTCTGGTTACATTTAAAGAGACACTTTCAGGATATGATTTAGCTTCTCCAGAAGTATGTTCTCTCATCAGTCATTGGACAAAGTTCTCACATTTAGAGTTACAAAAGAAAAATACGTTTATATATATTCCTTATAAAGACTGGGTGATTCTTAGTCCCCTCTACTCACTGTTCTGCTACTATCACTGAAGAAGCACAAGGATTCCGGATCATTATGTACTTTAATATACATCTTGGGTTACTCTACCAACAATATTCCTCAGATAGTGGCCAGTTCAACTTTTGATACAACCCTCTGGATTTAGTTGAACTCCTACTTGAAAGCAGATTCTGTAGCTGGGCCACACTCAGGGCTCTTCTAACATCGTGTAAAACAATTTGAACTTTAAATGTTGCTAGGGTTGCCTTCAAGAACCCCTGGGCATTTCTATTCCCTGAGAAGCCTCTGGTGCAAGCACCTTGTGGAAGATTGAACAGAATGATCATATGCACTATTGTTTCATCTGTGTTATTTTGTAAAATATCTTAAACTTATGTTCAATTTTCCCTTGTTCTTTGTTTGGTGCTGGGATTAATTGGATATAAACATTTCCCAAATGTTCCTAAGAAGCATCTTTGTATGTTATTGAGAGCATACCTTAAGAATTAGACCCAGTTGTGTTCTTTGGGTGATTCCAATCTAGTATAAATGCTATTGGTAGTTTTATATAACAAAGTTTTGAGAAAGTTTGAAGAAGTCTGGTTTGAATGAACTCTGAAATTTTAATTCTAGCGTTTTACCTTACCAAATGCTTTGAGAACTTTGGCAAAAAGACAGTTTGCATATTCAAAATGTTCATCTTTACAACACTAAATGAAAATGCTAATACTGAAAAATTACAAATGGAAGAGAGGAGAAGTTTGATGTATACATGTCAGGATCATAAAACCATTCTATTTCCCATAGTTATTGTCATTAGAAAAGCTGGTGCCTGTTGAAAAGAAAACTCTAGAAGGATTTGTCTTTCTTCATAACACTATGTGACAAAATGGCAAAGCCCCACAAAAGTTAATCTATTCTTAAAAAGCAGTAAAATATTAAAGATAATATGAAAATAAAATAATTTGTATTTGTGAAGTTAATAATCAGTTATTCAGAGAAGTGTAGGGATAGAAAAAGTGACTTACAGGGGATTAGAAATGAAATACTTAATTGCCTACTATGGATAACACAACACGTTGATAGTGGATACAGAATTAAGATCACTTAGAGGTCATCTAGTCCATCTCCTTTATGAGGAAACTGAGGCTAAGACTGGAAGAAGGTTACATGGAGCTGGAATACATTGAAACCAGTGAATATGCAATAGAAAAGAGACAAAAATGAGAGGGTTAGCATGGAAAACAGCATTTATTTCCAGAAACATTTTTATCATGTTTATGTACATGACCATTAAACAACTCTCTTGAGATTTTATGCTATAGAGCAAATGCAAATTCACATTGGAAGAGGCAGGGACTCACTGGGAACTTCCTTTATTTTTAAACTCACAGACTCAAAAAAAAGAAATAAATCATATGCATTATCAGATCAACTTATAGAATACTCTCCCTTGGTTTATGAGAGGTTTGCAAGATTCACATTGGGTAGAAATAGCTTTTTTCCCCTCCAAAATAAAGCATCAGACACCTAAAATGACAGAGCAATTTTCCACACTGCCTTGCATTCTTGTAAACCTTTCTCTTTTTTGTAATCAACAGACATTTTCTAGATTACTGGGTCCAATTCTGGGCTTCTGAGATAGAGAACACTGAGGATTAGAGTGAAGATGAAAATTTTTAGGAAGTTGGATGTATGAGAAAATGTTGGAGGAAATGGAAACACTTAGCTTTAGTTAGTTAGTACCAAGATAGGAAAAACTGATGAATGTCATTTTTCTTTCCAGTTGTACTTTTCTCAATGTAATTCCAACTTCTTAACACCAAGGACAGCTCCTTTTTGTGATTTCTAGAAATATATACAGAAAGAAAATGTTATTTAAAAATCTTTAAAGACTTAACATTAGTTAACACCCATCACTGGTGAGTATGGTTAGCAACTTTATTAATAGTGGTCCTGTATTCACATCTGCTGTGGAAGTTAATTGCCTCTTTTAAATTATGTTCCCTGCTTTCACTAAAATCACTTCTGTCAGAGTAAATTATATTTAAGCCTGTTTGTAGATGAATAGAATGAAGAGCAAAGGGAGACACTAGACTCAGAGGGTAAATTGACATTTTCTTTTATTTTTAAATTTTTTTTTGGTTATGGCTAATGGAGAAAACTGTTTTGCATGACTATTCATATTTGTAAGGAGTTATGTTTCTCTTGCCTTCTCAATGGGAGGAGAAAGTAGAGAAGGAAGGAGAGAATTCAGAAATGAAAATAAAATAAAAATAAATTTTTTAAAAAAGAAAGTGAATGAAAGAAATGGGATGGTCCCTTTGAGACCTTCTAAGGCTGATGTTGCTAGGACTGCTAAATGCTTAAAACATAGGACTTGGGCTATTGTAACTTATTTTCTTCGGGAAGAAAAGTTGTAAAATAATTTTGGAGTTTAACATTTAGAAGATAATCTTTTAAGGTATATTCTAGTTTTCAAAGGATCTATCGAGTTGTCAATAAAGTAATCCTTGATTTTGTTGGTGATGCTAAAACATCACCCCCTCAGACCAAAGTGATGAGGTCTTTTTGCATTGAGCTAAGTTGGTCATAGCAATATCTTTACTCACCGGGCCCAAACTTGCATCCTTTCTATCTTGGTAGGACTGGCCAGAATTTATTCCATTGTGGCATAATATCTAGGAATCAAGGGGCAGCTTCATATCAAAATAGGCATTGAGGAAGGGCATTAATTGACTACCCATGCATTTTAAAATATTGGACTAATGTATCTTTGGGAGACATTTGCCATATCTTTGGAGTGGAGACAGTAACCTTCAATTGTCTACCCATCAGTACCATTACAATTCAATTCAATCCAATAAATGTTTTTTTCTATTTTAAAAACATTTTTATTTAAAGTTGTGAGTTCCAAATTCAATTCCTCTCTCCCCTACCCCTCTCTGAGATGTTAAGCAATCAGATATAGGTTATACATGTGCAATTTTGTAAAACATTTCCATGTTAGTCATATTGTACAAGAAGACTCCAATAAAAGGAAAAATGAAAGAAAGTGAAAAAAAAAAAGCATTCTTCAGTCTGTATTCAAACAATATCAGTTCTTTTTTTGGAGGAAGACAGTATGATTCACCATTAGTTCTTTAGGATTGGCCTGGATCCTTGTTCAGTAAACATTTGTTAAGCACTTACTATGTGCCAGGCATTGTACTAAGTGCTGGTGATGCAGATAAGAGGTTCTTGCCCTCAAGGAGCTTACCATCTAAAAGGGAAAGAGAACACACAAGAAGAAGCTGAAAAGGGTGGGGCACCAAGGGATATCTGGCATAGGGTCACTTTGCACATCCCTCCCTCACTGAAATCAATCCACTGCAAGTTATGTCATCATCCCTCTGATGTCATAGTCCTCTTCAAGAACGAAGGACAAACCACATACACACATGATGTTCCAGAGATAGAGTTAAGTAGGAAGGTTGTGAGATTTCTATAGAAGAGAAAGGTTTGTATAAAAGGAAAAATTTGGTGCTCCATCCTCCAGATATGCAGAGGAGGGAAGCAACTGAGGGTGAATTGAGAAGGTGTTGAGTATCAAAACCTAAGTCGGTCTGCATATTGCTAAGATTTCATGTGATCATCTTGGGGAGCGGGAACATGATGTTCTGAGCAATGGAAGCCAAGCAGAGCTACTGATGGAAAATGGAAAATGATGTTAGCATTTCTAAGTCTGTTTAAATTTAATGTGTCTTACATTAAACAAGCAAGCCTCATATCAGTAAATACTTCCCTGTGTTGGTATTATGTCATCAAGACTCATGTCTTTGCCAGTTGTAGTTTCCTACTACAGACTTGAACGACTGTTATTCACAGATTACATGAAAATTATAAAGGAATTATTAGGCACAATTTCAATTCTACAGCTGAGAAGCTTATACTCTAATCTTCATAGGGAAAGTTACAAGTAATTAAATCATTGGCTTCAAGCACATAAAGGTTATTTTTACTTATTTATTTGATTTGTTTGAATGATTTTTAGTTTTCAGCATTGACTTTTATACAATTTCGAGTTCTAAATCCCCCCTCCCTCCCCGTGATGCCATGCAATCTGATATAGGTTATACATGTACAATCATATTAAACATATTTCCACATTAGTCACATTATGAAATAAGAATCAGAACAAAAGGGAAAAACATGAGAAAGAAAATAACGTGCTTCAATTTGCATTCAGACTACATGGTTCTTTCTGTGGATGTGGATAGCATTTTTCATTATGAGTTTTTTGGGATTGTATTAGTTTATCGCATTGCTGAGAAGAGCTAAGTCTGTCGAAGTTGGTCCTCATACAATGTTGCTCTTACAGTGTACAGTGTTCTTCTGGTTCTACTCACTTCACTCAGCATCAGCTCATGAAAGTCTTTCCAGATTTTTCTGAAACCTGCCTGCTGAATGTTTTTTCTTATGGAACAATCTATTCCATTACATTTATGTACCACACCTTGTTCAGCTATTCCCCAACTGATGGGCATCCCCTCAACTTCTAATTTTTTGCTACCATGAAAAGAGCTGCTGTAAATATTTGATTGCTGCTTCATAGTACAGTCTTTGATCTAGTACAGCTAGGCCATCTTCCCTTGCATTTCTTTTTTTTAATTCCCTTGATATTCTAGACTTTCTGTTGTTCCACATGAATTTTGTTATTATTTTTTTAGTTCTATTAAATGTTTTTGGTAGTTTGATTGGTATGGCAGTAATAAGTAAATTAATTTAGCTAGAATTATCATTTTTATTATTTTAGCGTGGCCTACCTATGAACAACTGATATTTTTTCCAATTTTTTAGATCAGACTTTATTTGGCTGAAAAGTGTTTTGTAATTCTGTTCACAAAATTCCTGGGTTTGTCTTGGCAGGAAGACTCTCAAATATTTTATATTGTCTAAAGTTACTTTAAATGGAATTCCCCTTTCTACCTCTTGCTGCTATGTTTTATAAGTAACATATAGAAATGGTGTTGATTTATGTGGGTTTATTTTATATCCTGACACTGCTAAAGTTGTCAATAATTTGAAGTAGTTTTTTTATTTGATTCTCTAGGATTATCTCAGCGTATCATCATATCATCTGTAAAGAGTGATTGCTTCATTTCTTCATTGCCTTTTCTAATTCCTTCAATTTATTTTTCTTCTCTTATTGCTAAAGATAATATTTCCAATATAATATTAAATAACAGTGATAATGGGCATCCTTATTTCACCCTGAACACTCTGGAAATGCTTCTAACTCATCTCCATTACATATTATGTTTGTGATGGTTTTAGATAGATGCTACTTAGCATTTTAAAGAAAATTCCATTTATTCCTATGCTCTGTAATGTTTTTCAATAGGAATGTGTATATTTTTTCAGAAGCTTTTTATGCATCTATTGAGATAATCATATGATTTCTGTTAATCTTGTTATTAATACCAATTATGCCGATTGTTTCCCTAATATTGAACCAGCCCTGCATTCCTGATATAAATGCTACTTGTTCATTGTGTATTATCGTCATGATAAATTGTTATAATCTTTTTGCTAATATTTTATTTAAAAATTTTGCATCTGTATCATTACAGAAATTGTTCTATGATTTTCTTTCTCTGTTTTGGCTCTTTCTAGCTTAGGTGAGAGCACCATATTTGTATCATAAAATGAATTTGGTAGAACTCCTTCTTTGTCTGTTTTGTCAAAGGGTTTGTATAGAATTAGAGTTAATCTTTCTTTAAATATTTGATAAAATTCCCTTGAAAATCCATCTGACCCTGCATATTTTTTCTTAGGGAGTTCATTGATGACTTGTTCAATTTCTTTTTCTGAAATGGGATTATTTACATATTTTATTTCCTCTCTGTTAATGTGGGCAGTTTCTATTTATGTAAATATTCATCCATTTGACTTAGATTATCAGATTAATTGGCATACTTTTGGGCAAAATAGCTTCTAATTACAGTTTTAATTTTCTTTTCATTGGTAGTGAATTCACCATTTTCATTTTTGCTACTGGTAATTTCGTTTTCTTCTTTCTTTTTTTAAATCAAATTAACCAAAATGTTTATCCACCTTATTGTTTTTTTTTTCATAAAACAAATTCTTAGTTTTATTTTTTCAAGAGTTTTCTTAATTTTGGTTTTAGTAATCTTATTATTTTCAGAATTTCTAATTTGATATTAATTGGGGATTTTTAATTTGTTATTTTCTAGATTTTTTTAGTTGCATGCCCAATTCATTCATCTCTTCTTTATTCATATAAACATTTAGAGACAAAATTTCTCCTAAAAACTGCTTTGGCTATATCCTATAAGTTTTGCTATGTTGTCTCATTATTGTCATTCTCTTGGATGAAGTAATTGATTGTTTATATGATTTGGTGTTTGATCCACTCATTTTTTACGATTACCTTATTTAGTTTCCAATTCATTTTTAGTCTATCTTTCCATAGCCCTTTGTTACATGTAATTTTTATTGCATCATGATCTGAAAAGGATGAATTTAAGTTTTATGCCTTTCTGTATTCTATTGTAAGGTTTTTATGCCCTAGAACATGGTCAATTTTTGTGTAGCTGCCCTGTACCCACAAGAAAAAGGTATATTCCTTTCTATCATCAATTCAGTTTTCTCCAGAAGACTATCATATCTAACTTTTCTAAAGTTCTATTCACCTCCTTAACTTCTTTCTTGTTTATTTATTGGTCAGATTATTCTAGTACTGAGAGGGGGACATTGAGGTCCCTCACTAATATAGTTTTGCTGTCAATCCCTTTTCCCTTTCAATCCCTTAACTTCTCCTCTAAGAATTTGGATGCCATATCACTTGGTGCATTTATGTTTATTGTTTCTGTTACTTCATTGCCTATGGTACCTGTTAGCAGGGTGTAGTTTTCCTCCTTAGCTTTTTAAATTAGATTTATATTTGCTTTTGATTTGTCTGAGATCAAGATTGCTACTTCTGCTTTTTTATTACTTCAGTTGAAGCATAATATATTCTACTCCAGTCTTTTACTTTTACTCTATGTGTATTTCTCTACTTCAAATATGTTTCTTGTAAACAACTTATTGCAGGATTATGGTTTTTAATATAGTCTGCTATCCATTTCTGTTTTATGGGAGAGTTCCTCCCATTCACATTCACAGTAATGATCACTCTCTGTGTCTTTCTTTCCATTCTATACCCCCCATTTATACTTTTCTCTCTCCTTTCTCTTTTCCTCTCCTCACCAGTGTTTTACTTCTGACTACCATCTCCCTTAATCTGCCCTCCCTTCTACTAGCTTCCTTCCTTTTTCCTTCTTCTTTCCTCTCCTATTTCTTATGGAGTAAGATAAATTTCTATACCCAACTATGTTATTCCCTCTTTCACCCACATCTGATGAGAGTAAGGTTCAAAAAAAATGGTTGCCTCCCTCCCTTCATTTACAATACTCTAATAAGTCTTTGTACCTTTTCATGTGGTATAATTTTCCATTCTGCTCCTCCATTCTTCTTTTCCCAGTACAATTATATTTCAACCTCTTAATTATTAAATTTTTATCATCATGCGAAAGTCAACTTATACCTACACCTTCTATGTTACCCCCTTCTAAGTGTCATAATAAAGATATAGTTCTCAAGAGTTAGAGTTATCGTCTGCTAATGTAGGGATGTAAGCAGTTTAACCTTATCAAATAACAACTTTTTTCTTTTCTTTTTATATTTTTCTTCAAATTTCTGTTCAGCTCTTTTTTTTATCAGGAAAGTTTGGAAGTTCTCTATTTCATTGAATGCCCATCTCCTCCCCTAAAAGATTATGCTTATTTACTGTGGGTACTTGATTCTTGGTTGTAATCCAAGCTCCTTTGCCTTCTGAAATATCATATTCCAAGCCCTCCAGTTCTTTAATGTAGAAGCTGCTAGGTCCTGCATTATCCTGACTATAGTTCCATGATATTTAAGTTGCTTCTTTCTGGTTACTTGCAGTGTTTTCTCCTTGATCTGATAATTCTGGAATTTTGCAACAATATTCCTTGAAGTTTTTGTTTGGGGATCTGTTTCAGATGACTGGTGAATTCTTTGAATGATTATTTCACCCCCTGGTTCTAGGATATGAGGCCAGTTTTTCTTGATAATTTCTTGAAAATGCTATCCAGGTTCTTTTTTATCATGGCTTTCCAGTAGACTAATAATTCCTAAATGATCTCTCTTGGATTTATTTTCCAGGTCATTTGTTCTTCCAATGAGATATTTGACATTTTCTTTAATTTTTTCCTTCTTTGATTTTGTTTGACCAACTCTTGATGTCTCATAGAGTCTTTACTTTTCATTAGACCAATTCTATTTTTTTAGGAATTACTTTCTTCATTTGGCTTTTGTATACTTCTTCCATTTGACCAGTTCTATATTTAAGGAGTTCTATCCTCTCCCTCTTCCTCTCCCTCTCTCTCTCTCTCTGTCTCTCTCTCTGTCTCTCTCTCTGTCTCTCTGTCTCTGTCTCTGTCTCTGTCTCTGTCTCTCTCTCTCTCTCTCTGTCTCTCTCTCTCTCAGTGGTCCTTAAGGGATAGATGGGAGGTCTTATTGCCTTTTTTAAAAATTTATTTATTTTTAGTTCTCAACATTCATTTCCACAAGATTTTGAGTTCCAAATTTTCTCCCCATCTCTCCCCTCCCCCATCCCAAGATAGTGTGCATTCTGGTTAAGTCTTCCCCTAAACTGCCTTCCCTTTTATTTTTAAATTGTTTTATTTATTTTCAGTGTTCTACAATCACTACCATATAACTTAGATTTTTTTTCCATCTCTCCCCCTCCTTACTCCCTATCTCCTTCTTCCCTCCCCAAGATTGCATACAATTTCATATAGGTTCTACATATACATTCTTATTAAATACATTTTCACCAAACTCATGTTGCATAGAAGAATTAAAATGAATGGGAGAAATCACAAAACAAAACCAAAATTCAATAGAAAAGAAAATGATCTGCTACATTCACTGATTGAGTTCCATATTTCTTTCTCTGGATGTGGAAGGTATTTTGCCTTAAAAGACCATTGGGAATTTTTTAAGTCCTTGCATTGCAATGAAGTTCTAAGTCTACCAGAAAAAATCCTCACACATTGTGGTTGTTACTGTGTACAAAGCTCTCCTGGTTCTGCTCCTTTCACTCAGCATCAGATCATATAAGTCTTTTCAGGCCTCTCTGAAGTCTTCCTGTTCTTCATTTCTTATAGCACGATAGTATTCCATTACATTCATATACCACAGTATATTCAGTCATTCCCCAATTGATGGGCATCCCCTTGATTTCCAGTTTTTGGCCACCACAAAAGAGTGCTGCTATAAATATTTTTGTACCTGTGGAACCCTTTCCCATTTTTATGACTTCTTAGAGATACTGTTGTAGAAGTGGTGTTGCTGGGTCAAAGGCTATGTACTTTTTTGTAGCCCTGTGGGCATAGTTCCAAATTGCTCTCCAGAATGGGTGGATCAGCTCACAGCTCCACCAACAATGAATTAGTGTTTCAACTTTCCCATATCCTCCCAAACATTTATCATCTTTCTGTTTTATCACATTAACCAATCTGATAGGTGTGATGTGGTATCTCAGAGTTGTTTTGATTTGCATCTCTAATCAATAGATTTAGAGCATTTTTTCATATGACTATAGATATCTTTAATTTCTTCCCATGAAAACTGCCTGTTCATATCCTTTGACCATTTATCAATTATCAGTGCCTTCCCTTTTATCACACCCCTCCCTTCCCTCATCCCTATTTCCTCTATTTTCTTGCAGGGCAAGATAAATTTCTATGCCTTATTTCATAGTTGCATGTAAAAGCAATTTTAACAATCATTTTTAAAACATTGAGTTCCAACTTCTCTCCCTTCCTCCCCACCCATCCCCACTGAGAAGGCAAGCAATCTGATATATGTTATACACATGGACTCATGCAAAAGACTTCTATAAAAGTCATGTTGTGAAAGACTAACTATATTTCCCTCTATTCTATCCTGTGCTCCCCTTTATTCCATTCTCTCTTTTGACCCTATCCCTCATCAAAAGTGTTGACTTCTAATTATCCCCTCCTCTGATTTGCCTTCCCTTCCATCATGCCTCCACACCCCACTTGTCTCCTTTTCCCCTACTTTCCTGTAATGTAAGATAAATTTTCATAGCAAATTGAGTGTGCATGTTATTCTTTCCTTAAGTCAAATGTGATGAGAGTAAGGTTCATTTTTTTCTCTCTTTCCTCCCCCCTCTTTGCCTCCATTGAGAAAGTTTTTTCTTGCCTCTTTTATGTGAGAGATAATTTGCTCCATTCTACTTCTCCCTTTCTCCACCCAAAATACTCCTCTTTCACCCCTTAATTTTATTTTTTTTAGATATCATCCCTTCATATTAACTCACCTTGTGCCTTCCATCTATATGTATATAATCCTTCTGGGCAGCTAGGTGGTGCAGTGATAGAGCACCAGTGCAGGAGTCAGGAGGACTTGAGTTCAAATCTCACCTCAGACATTTGACACTCACTAGCTGTGTGACCTTGGGCAAGTCACTTAACCCCAATTGCCTTATCCTGAGTCATCTCCATCATCCTGATGAATATCTGGAGGAAAAATGAGGCTGGTGACCTTCACAACCCTCCCTCAACTCAAAACAAAGTCAAGTGCAAGCCATGTCATCATTTCTCTGATGGCATGGTCTTCTTCACCAGCAAAGGGTGAACAGACATACAGACACACATATAATCCTCCTGCTGCTCAAATATTGAGAAAAGTCTCAAGAGTTACAAACATTATCTTTTCATGTAGGAATGTTAACAGTTCAACTTTAGTAAATCCCTTATGGTTTCTCTTTCCTGTTTACCTTTTCATTCTTTTCTTGATTTTTGTGTTAGAAAGACAAATTTTCTATTCAGCTCTGGTCTTTTCATCAAGAATGTTTGAAAGTCTCATTTTTCATTGAATGACCATTTTCCCCCTGAAGTATTATACTCAGTGTTACTGGGTAGATGATTCTTGGTTTTAATCCTAGCTCCTTTGACCTCTGAAATATCATATTCCAATCCTTCTGATTCCTTAATGTAGAAGATGCTAGAGCTTGTGTTATCCTGATTGTATTTCCACAATACTCAAATTGTTTCTTTCTGGCTGCTTGCAATATTTTCCTCTTGACCTGGGAGCCCTGGAATTTGACTACAATATTCCTAGGAGTTTTCCTCTTGGTTTCAGGAGGCAATCAATGGATTCTTTCAATATTTATTTTACCCTCTGGTTCTAGATAATTTTTTTCCTTGATAATTTCTTGAAAGTTCATGTCTAGGCTCTTTTTCTGATCATGGCTTTCAGATAGTCTCATGATTTTTAAATTTTCTCTCCTGGATCTATTTTCCAGTTCAGTTGTTTTTCCAATGAGATATTTCACTTTGCTATTTTTTCATTTCTTTGGTTTTGTTTTATAATTTCTTGATTTTTCATAAGTCTTTAGCTTCTATCTGCTATATTCTAATCTTTAAGGAATTATTTTATTCAGTAAGTTTTTGGATCTCCTTTTCCATCTGACCTCTTCTTCTTTTTAGGGCATTCTACTCCTCTTTAGCTTTTTGGATTTCTTTTGCCATTTGGGTTAGTCTAATTTTTAAAGTGTTATTTTCTTTAACATTTTTTGGGTCTGCTTTAGCAAGCAGTTGACTCATTTTTCATGATTTTCTGGCATCACTCTCATTTTTCTTCCTAATTTTTTCTCTACTTCTCTTATTGGATTTTCAAAATCTTTTTTCATCTCTTTCATGGCCTGAGCCCAATTTGTATTTTTCTTTGAGTCTTTGGATGCAGGAGCTTTAACTTTGTTGGCTCCTTCTGGTTGTATGTTTTGATCTTTCTTGTCACCAAAGTAAGATTGTATAGTCAGATTCTTTTTCCAGTCTTTGCTATTTTCCCAGCCATTTACTTGACTTTTGAGCTCTTTGTCAAGGTAATTCTCTGCTTCCAGTGGGAGTGGGAATGTGTTCTGTCAGATGCTTGATTCCTCCATAATCTGTAGGCTGAGAGCTCCAGAAACAATGAGTGCACCTGTCCCTGCTGCTGCTGTGGCTTCTGTGGGTTTCTCCACTTCCTCCCCCTTCTGCCACCCTGAGGCTAGGGCCAGACCTCTCTGTTTTCTCACACTGGCCTCAAAATTTTTCCTTCCAATTTGTCCTCAGTGTTTTGGGGTTGTGAAGTCTGGAAACTACCACTGGTGTGAGAGATTCAGGCCCTCCAAGGTCTGCTCAGTTCCCATCTGTTCTGTCATGGCCCACACTGGACTGCGCTATGCTCCCTGCGTGGTTTCATAGATGCTTCCCATCAACCTTCCAGGCTGTCTTGGACTGGAGATATGCTTCACTCCATCATTCTGTGGATTCTGTGCCTCCAGAATTTGTTTAGAGTCATTTTTTTTTTTTTTTACAGATATTTGGCTGGGCTTGGGGGCAGTGCTCTAGAAAGTCTATGCTGTTACTTTACCATCTGGGCTCTGCTTCCCCAAGGAATTCTTCTCTTTAGTGAATTTTTTTGCCTTCTTTTCCATTTGACCAATTGTACTTTTTAAGGGGTTGTTTTTCTTCCAGTGGATTTTTTTTTTCCAGTTTGGCCAGTTGCATATTGTAAGTAATTGTTTTCTTCAGTCAATTTTCGTCCTTCCTTTTCCAAGCTATTGATTCTCTCTTGCATACCTCTCATTTCTTTTCCCAATTTTTCTTCTGCCTCCCTTATTTGACTTTTAAAATCCTTCTTGAGCTCTTTCAAGAAGGCTTTTTAGTTTTGAGACCAGTTCACATTCCCCTTTGAGGTTTTGGATGTATTTATATTGACAATGTTTTCCTCTTCTGAGTGTGTGTTTTGATCATCTTCCCTACTCTTATAAAAACCCTCTCAGTGTTCATTTTTGCTTTTTTGCTAATTTTGTTTTTCTGTTTCCTGGTTTTTAAGTTTGATTTTTCTTGATGGAGCACAGAGTGGGGCACTGCTCCTAGGTTTTTGTGTTGAAGGCCAAAGGCCTGTTACTGGCTTTGTGTTCTGGTGTCTCAGGTGCTGGCAGGTGGAGACTGTAGGGTTCTGGAAGCTTAAGTGGTGCTGAACTGGGGTCCTAGTGGTGGTGTCTGGCATCTGCTGAGGCCAGGTGTGGTTTTTCTGCATAACCTTGAGCCTTCACTGAAGCACATGGAGATCTGGTCACCAGAGAACTCTTGCCCTCAGCTATAGTGAAGCATGTGGAGGTCTGGCCATTTGAGGATACCTGCCTGCCTGAGACTACAGCAAAGCACAGGGAAGTCCAGGTGCTAGAGGATTTCTGCCTGCCTTGGGTTGTGTTAAAGCACATGGAGATCTGCTGCTGAATAATGCCCAGCGCTACACTGGAGCATGGGGATGTCTGGCCACTAGAGGATACCTGACTACCTAGGACTGTGCTGAAACATGCAGTGGTCCTCTGAGCTGGAGGCTGCTAGTTCCCTTGGCACATGGGTAGTTCTGGTGTTGGTGTTTGCCTGCTTCACCACACTGGGGCTCAGAATCTCCCACTGGTTTGCTCATGTGGAGGTTGTTGCTGGGATAATTCCAGTCCTGGAATGTGCTCCCCTTTTACCTGAATCAGATGGGCCTTTCTTGCCAATTCTTCCAGTTTCCCAGGCTAAAAGACTGCTCCATCCTGTCTTTCCACTGGCTCTGGTATGCTAGGATTTTTCCTGGGGCACTATTTTCTGCTTTTTCAGAGGTCAGTATGGGAGAATGACAGTAGTGTACTGCCTACTCCACCCTCTTGGTTCCTGGAAGTCCTCTTCATATAATGGCTATTTTTATGGAAGTACTAAAACTTCAATAGAACTTCAGATGAATATTTACTCATTCATTCAACCATCACCTTTAGCATCAACAAACATTAATATTAAACCTGTACAGTTATCACAGTGGTCAGTGGGACAGCAGAGCTAGTTTAAGATCTGTACATATCCAGTCCAAGCTATTTAATAGGCACTTGGACATGTGAGATTGGAGGTCAACAAAAATGTTAGGGCTGGATAAGTGTCTTTGAGAATAATCAGTTTAGAGATGACAATTTAGTCTAAGGGAGCTGATGAGATTGCCAAGTGAAATAGAAAAGGATCCAGAACAAAATCTTGTGGGACATCTGTGGTTAGTGGACAAAGATTTAACAAAAGAGACTAACGTGGGCTGAAGAAGTCAGAGAGATATGAGGAAGGGCAAGACAGAGTGGTGTCATAAAGATATATAGAGAGTGTCAAGAAGATGTAACAGTAAGCACTGCAACATACACAGGAGGACCTGCTATCACAGGTTCTTTGATCTGCTTTTCTGAAAGGAAAGCAATTTGAGGGGTGAACAATCACTTTAATCAAGTAAATATATCATTCACTTAGTTCAGGGGAAAAAGTCAGCACCCTGAACTTCAGAGAAAATACAGAGTATCAAAATCAATAGACCAGGTTTCCAGCTGCTTGACAGATCAACAGACAGATAACTGTCTGACCATAAATACATAGTTACCAGAGAGAAAAGCATCAACATCTGAATTTTCAAAGCCAGGGGGCTCCTTAGCAGCTGCCCAGAGTTTTGTCTGGCCATAAAAAACATTTCCAACCAGTAAGCCCCAAAGTAAAACCTCACCTCAGAGTCTTCATACACTTTTTAGAGCCAGAGGGCATCACAGTCCTTGAGAACCAATGCCTCATTAGCAAAAGGTGTGGGCCTTCCTACAAATCTTCCCAGTCCCATTTATAGGTGAGGAAGATTTTTTAATCACATTATTCAATCAGAGGCACTTAATGATACTAAAACAAAAAATGCATTATCAATGCACAGGAAGAAGGTGATAAGTAGTGTCAAAGGTCACTGGTCAAAAAGGATGAAGTTGCAAAAAAAAATTAAGTTTTTTAATTAAGAGATCATTGGTAAATTTGAGGAGAGAAGTATTGGTTGAATGTTGAAGTTGTAACCCATACTGTAGGGAATTAAGAGAGCAAGAGGAAAGGAATTGGAGGCACCAATAATAAATGTCTTTTTCAAGGAGTTTAGCTACCAAAAAAGAAGAGGTATAAGATGATAGTAGAAATGAATATATCAAGTGTGAGATGTGGTTAAGGATGGAGAAGGAAGGGGCATATTTGTAGGTAGCAGGGAAGCAACCAGTGGACAAGGAAAATTGATGGGAGAATAGGAATGATAGAGAGGGCAATCTGCTGAAGAAGATAGGATGGAATGAGATGAAGGGCAAGTGCAGAGGAACTAGCTTTGACAAAGAGAAGGGCCTCCTCTCTATGTGAGACAGCAGTGAAGTGAAAGTGGCAGAAGACATGGTAGTGATATGATACAAGGAATCACTCAGTTATTTTTGAAACATTGTAGTGAATAGAAAAGCTTCCATAAGTCTCTAGATTAGAAAAGGCTCCAATTTTCAGAAAAGGAAAAAGGGTTACATTTACAAACTGCAATTCCAGTAAGCTTAACTCTGATTCCTGACAAAATTCTCTGTTGTATTACTAAAGGGGTGATTAGCGTACTTCAAAGAAAAGGAAGTGGTGATTACAAAGAGCCAACATGACAATTTTCTTTTCCTTTTTTTTTTGGATAAAGTTACTATTGACTGGTAAATCAAAGGAATGCTACAGACATTTAAACACGTGAAGTATTTAACAAAATCTCACATACTATTTTTGTAGACAAGATGGAAAGGTGGGTTAGATAATAATAGAGTTAGGCAGAATAAGAACTGGTTGCGTGGCAAGTACAATTCAGTGTCAGCTTGGAAGGATTTCTCTAGTGGAGTATTTGAGGCATCTCTACTAGTGAATATTTTAATTAGTGGCTTGAGTAAAGGTCTATGTAAATTGCATGTCTATCCAATTTGCAGCTAACATAAAACTAGAAGAGAAAAACAACATGTTGTAAGAGAAGATCAATACCTAAAAGCATCTCAACAGATTAGAATGGGTCAAATATAATAAAAATGATATTTAATAGGGGAAAATGTAAAGTTTTGCATGTGGCTTAAATAAACTTATATTTACAAGTACAAGATAGGTGAATGTGTCATGAGAAAACTGTTCCTTTGAAAAAGATATAGGAGTTATGGTGTTACTGTGAACTGCAAGCCCACTGAATCAGTAGAATTGGGTGGCAACCACTTGCAGATTTGGGCTAGACTGAGAGACATAGTGTACAGAAAAGAAAGATATAATCTCTATGTACCTTTCTCTTGGTAGAATATTTTTAGAGTATTGTGTTCAGTTCTAGGCAATTTAGGGAAGGGCATTGGTTAGTTGGACATCATCACAAAAGCAGAGTCATTTCCTCATATATAAAGTGGGAGAATAATTGCATTACCCTCTTAAGAAGATCATCATGAGGAAAATTCTTTATACATAATCAAATGTCATATGCATGAGACTTATTATCTGTTCTCCACTTCTGAATATTTCTTCTTCAATATGCTACATTTGTAGCCTTTCAGATCTGCAACGTAAGAGAATCATTGTGGCTGTGAAGTGCAATGTCAGCCTCTCAGAGCAATTGCGGTTCAATTTCTACCTCTGACATATGTTGACTGTGTGGTCCTGGGCAAGTCACTTAAACTATCAGTCTCCAAGTAATTCTCTAAGACTGTGTATTGACAAAGAAGACAGATTTCCATGAAGAAATTTATTTCCATGGAAGAAATTTACTTGCTGAAGTTCTAAACTCCAAAGAAACACAAGTTTAGAATTAAAATATCTGTCTGTATCTATCTGTCTATCTAGTTTGTTTTAATATGTGCAGTGTGACAGAGAGACACACTAGATACACTAGATATTCCAAATAGCTATTTCATGGTGGCAACTTTTTCAGTTTTATAATATTTTAATTGGTTAGTGGGACTTATTTCACCTTCATCTTAGTTACCACACTTATGAAAAAGAAAATGTAAACACATTTCCTACTCCCATAATAATGAGTTTTCTTCTTCATTTTAAAATGCTTTGAACTTTTTTTAATGGACATTAATTTTTTCGCATTTCTTACCCACTCCGCCCAACCTTTAAAATAAGAAAAAAAAGTAAAACAAAGCACTTGTAAAATATGCATAATTATACAAAATAAATTCCCATATTGGCCATGTGCAAACATATATGTCTTTTTTATCTGTCCTTTGGAATCATAGCTGGTCATTGCATTGATCAGAGTTTATAATTCTTTCAAAATTGATTGTACCTGGAGAACATTTTACACAATGGCAAACTTTTTTTTTTTTTTTTGATGAACAGAGGGCTTAGAAATTCAGGTCAATAAATAATGTGGCAAATTTGTGGAAGGTTGATATAGCGAAACGACCTATGACTGAATTTAAGGAACATATATTTGATTTGGAATAAGGCAGATAAAAGGTTCTGGCAAGTAATAGAAGACTTTACGGAGCAAGGAACATTATGAGGAATTAGGCTAAGGTCTTTCCATTCTCCTTGATTATTTTGAAGATGAGTCTACCTGTATCCATGACATGCCCCACTGTGTGCCCCAGAAGAACTAGTGTGTAACACACCTGAAAGGTCAGTCTTATAAGGTAGCACTTTATATCATTTGAAAAATTCAAGTAGATTCTTTCTTAAAAGCATCCCAGATGCATCTTCACTTGGTTGAGATTTGTAGAACAAAATTCAGACTTTCCCTGTGCCACTGACCAGTTATTAGATGAGTCACCATCGGTCTCTTCTCTTTGACCTTGGGCTAGCTTTCAGGGCTTTTTGGGAGTTTTCTCTTTCTTTAGTGGAAATAATCATATTGTCACTTTCATGCTGAGCCAAAGTATTGTGAAGAAGATAATGGCTTCATGTTCATAGACCTGTCTGAAGGTCTCAATTCTAAAAGCTCTCCAAAAAACTATATGCTATTAGTCTACTCTGAACAAAAACTAAAGACTTGTCTTTAGGGATAATTTAAAAGACACTTTATCAAGAACAGGTTGTTAAGGCAGCCTTTGGTGAGGCAGTTAGTTTTATTGATGTCTTTTCCATTTGTATATCACAACAATTTTCAGATTTACTGTCCCCACCCCTCTGAGCCTTAACACTGTAATCATTCCTTATGTACTGTCTCCCTTTTTTGTTCTGTAGTTGTCATTCATATCTCACTCTTCATGACCCCAATTTAGGGTTTTATTGGCAAAGATACTGGAGTGGTTTGCCATTTCCTTCTCCAGCTCTTTTTACAGATAATGAAACTGAGGCAAACAGAGTAAAGTGACTTGCCCAGGGTCCTACAGCTATTAAGTGTCTGAGGCCAGATTTGAACTCAGGTATTTCTGAATCCAGGCCCAGCACTCTATCTACTGAGTCACCTGGATGTCTACACTGTGTCCCTGCCTCATAATAAACAAAAAACAGTTAAGACAAACCAATTGAGATGATCTGCCACCATATGTAGCATACTATACCCATAACCTTCCACTTTTTCATGAAAAGGAAAGAAATACTGCCCCATTTCTTCTCTAGGGCCAAGCTATAGCTTCTTTTTATGTGATAAAGATGGTAGAATTGTATCTTCTGGAAAAAGATGGTTGGAAGTCCTAACTCAACTAAATCTTGGGAAAAAAAAGAAAAGGAATTTGGTGGAGATGGTGGTGGGTGAGATTAGAAAGGGATTTTGCTAAGATGCTTTTCTCATAGCAAAACCATTTTATTATTTCCCTCTTAACTGATCCTGGCATTTTTTGCTCCTCAATACTAATGAGATGGTGAAACTGGTGATCTCATTAGCACTCAGAAATAATGAGGGAAAAAATAATCCAAATTCTCCAATCTGCCCAACTATCGCTTGGTTTCATTTTTGTTACATGTAACTTTTGATAACTACTATTAACTGTTGATTAAAAAACCTGCGTCTCAACCCAGACAGAAACTAGGAAGCTCACACAGTTTCCAATCTGTTTGTCTGAGTCTTAATGACTCCCATCACAGGAGGTTCATTCCCCCACAAGGATGCTAATGGCTTGTTGATTTCAGAGGCAATGAATTGATTGGTTTGGATTTTTCTTTCCTTCTTCAGCTTTTTTGATTGTGTTATTTTCTCTGCTTATCCTTTTGTTGTAATTAATGTTGGATTTCCCTCACTTCTGCCCTGTTTTTCTATTTGTAAAGCCTGCACTCGGCTATTTCTTGGGTAGCAATAATTCAGTGAAGAAAATGCTAGCTTGAGGGCATCCTCTCTTTAGTTGCTTAGTGCTAAAGTGGAAGTCATATGTATCATTAATGTATCATTAAGAAAACTTTTATGTTGAAGCCTTGGGAAGGACCATAGGATGAATAAGTGATGTGCTCTTGTCCCTTTTGTTTCCTTTCCAATAACCCAGTTTTATTTCCTTCAGTCTCTCATTGTATTCCATGTGATCCAAGCCTCTTGACTTGCTGAGCTTTAAAAAGAAGAAATCCGTTATAATGAGGGTTGCAAGAGTGGTTGTGCACAGTACAAATTTTATGGAAGAATGGAAGTGGGGCTTCATGTAAATTGATGCATGGAAGCATCAACAATTTTATGAAATGTGCCAAAAAAGTGAATTTAAGAAATTGCCCATATCAAATGTTCCAAGTGAAGAAAGAAAAATCTTATAGGTGTGTGCATGATTCCTTTTTAAGACAGCTATGAGTAAGGCATCTATATGTGAGCAAAATCCAAGGGATATATGGCCCAGTCTAATATCTTCTAAAGCCAGAATGGACATGATTTTAGGCTTTTAGACTGAGTGACTGTCACCTTTTTCGTAAAGGTCAGCTTACAACTGTGTTCCTTATTCTGCTTCCCATAAAGATTGCTTGCAGAAAGTTAAAGAGTCAAATCACTTAGTTGCATTCTCACATCTCAATGTATAAAGTGCCTGGATAAAAGTTGCTTCTTCCTTTAACATGACCCAAGGGATATGCATGTTATAAAATGGTCTTAACAAACAACGTCTTTCTTTGTCAAGTAGTCAGAGATTTGAATCACAAACTCTACAGGATACCAGCCTCTTAGCAATTTTTTTCCTCCCTCATGACTATGAAATTTCTTTTCCTTGTGGCTCTCAATGAATCTGTTGTAAATTCACAGATGATGACATATCCCAAGGGGCTCCTTTGATATTTGGGCCCAGGCCAGCAGACTACACAGCAAGTGGTCCTATGATTCATACAATAGAACTCCAGTAATCACCTCCCACTGGCTATGACTGATGGGTCAGGGGGAGGGTGGAGCATTAGAAAGGGAGTTCAAAGAAGCCTTTATAGTTATTTTTTTACCTCTGGGGTAGAAAACTAAAATAAGAGCTAGGTAATATTGATGGGCAGATACATACATTTGAAAAAGGTTAATGTAAAAATAGGTGGCTCTTTTGTTACAGTGGAAGTAGGTTTTATTCAAAGAACTGCATGTACTATGGAATCTTGGAAGAGTCCTTTGTTTAGGTTGCTGCTATAAGACTCAAATGAGTTATCTGAGATACTGATCAGGGTGAGAGTTCAGAGTGGGTGCCATGGGGCTATCCATTATTAGAAGTAGATGACTTGGCTACCTTGGGAACCATATATAAAAATTTTTCCATAGATTGAGATTTTATAAAAACCTCATTCAACTCTATCATTTTAAGTTTGAAATAATGAGTAAAATCATTTATGTTTCTATAATACTTTGAAGTTTTCAAAGTGCCTCACTCATATCACCCCCTGTTAAATAAGCAGAGCAAGTATTATTACTCAGAAAGATGGTAACTCACCTATAATCACTCAGATGCTAAGACCATAAACAAAAATTGGAAAACAATTCTCCCGACTGCAAGTTCAGTGATCTATCTTCTGCATCATATATCTTCACAAAGGTTATTTTGTTCTCCACTTTTGGTATGGATGGACTGATGCCATTGAACACTTCTTATATCCAGTGCAACATATTAGTCTTTTGGCAGATGGGTTTGAACATGCTCTAGAGAAAAGGATGCTGCATAATAAATCTACTTTAAAGCCACTTACAAGCTAGGTGGAACCATGACCTTAACTCCTGAAATGGCATAAGAACCAGTTAAAGCAGTACTTTCACAGGAGAAGGATGACACAGATTAACAGTTAAAGCCTCTTGTATAGTTTTCCAGTATTAATCATGGTTTCTGGGCTAATCACTTTAGGAAAATGATGGAATTTTTGTATAAGCACAGAAATTTGATTAAGACTAGACATGATGTATACTTTTCCCCTTTGTTTTCTGAATTTGGTAAGATTAAAAAAACATTTTTGACATATAGATGGCGAAGCCAACAAAACAATTTGTGAATCTCATTTGAGCAATTACTATGGCTTGGTGACCAGGATTTTATCCTAGAATGCTGTTATTGGGGAAAGAGAACGCACTTTTTATCCATGATGTCTTGATTCTTTCCCTCAAAGGTCTCTGACTTCTTTGAGGAATCCATGACGTAACTCCTCAGATTTTCCTAAGAACTGTATTAAGAAGATTAATTTGACAGTAGTGTTAAGGAAGCCTTAAAGTGAAGAAATTAGAACCAAGGAGACTAGTTAGGAGGATATTACAGTAATTCAGAGAAATGATAAGGGACTGAGCTAGAATAGTGGATGAGGCAGAGAGGAGAAGCTGCCCATTGTGACACATTATGAAATAAAAGGCAAAAAAAAAACCAAAAACAAAATCGAATGTGCCACATACAGTGTTAAAAGATAAGATCTAAATTATAAAATTCACATAGTTTCTATCCTGATGGAGCCTAAAATAGGCTTTTTTTTATTAAATTATTTTATTCATAGATTTTTTTCCCTCTTCTTCCCCTTCCCTCCGCATTCCTTCCCTGAGATGGCATACAATCTTATATAGGTTCTGCACATACATTCCTATTAAATACATTTTCACCTTAGTCAGGTTGCACAGAAGAATTAAAAATTAAAATGAATGGGAAAAACCATAAAACAAAACAAAACAGAATACAAAATAAAATGGTCTGCTTCATTCTGCAATCCAATTCCATAGTTCTTTATCTGAATGTGGAAGACTTGTGGCTGTGAAGAAAGTGGCTGTGATTGTGGTTTGACAAATTTTATCAAAGAAATTGTTGATTTGGAATGGAGGGGAGCTAGCTAGAATTTATTTGACTATATTGACAGGTAATCTCAGTGAGAACAATTGATTCACTAACTCCATGTTGAAACATCTTAAATCTTGAAGCCTCAAGAGTCCATTAGGAATTTTTTAAATCTTTGCATTGCAATGAAATAATAAGTCTACCAGAGAAATTCCTCGCACACTGTGGTCGTTGCTGTGTACAAAGTTCTCCTGGTTTTGCTCCTTTCACTCAGCATCAGTTCATTTAAGTCTTTCCAGGCCTCCCTGAGGTCTTCCTGTTCATCATTTCTTATAGTACAATAGTATTCTATTACATTCATATACCACAACTTGTTCAGCCATTCCTCAATGGATGCGCATCCCATTGATTTCCAGTGGAATCTATTTTATAATAACTAGAGGGGAGTAGTGGCCAGAGAAGTATGTTTTGATCTGGAAAGTTACAGGGATAGAGGATAGTGCGTGGAACCACCAGAGGAGTTATCTAACACAGCCTTTCCCAGAACTATGGAAGTGATGATTGGATTTCTGTTCACAGAACAAGAAAGGGTGTGGTGGAGGGGGAGTCAGAAAGGGGCAAGGTAAATGACAAAAGATGGTTGAGATAGCTGGATGACGTGTGAAACATGATCTGGGTGGTTTGGTATAGGATGACTAGATATAGTAGTCTATATGAGTTTGAGCTTATTTACTCACTAAGCACCATAGCTGAACTCCATGTTGGCCATTCTAAAGCTGATTAGAAAATCATGTTCTCTAGATACCTGATGGTCTAGTGGAAGCAGTGGCAAGGTGGATGGCAAGAAGATACTTTGAGCGGGAGAAGTTGGACTTGATAGTATTTCACAGCTGATTGAGTATGGGAGGGGGATCAGTGAGAGAGAAGAGTTCCAGGTGAATCCAAGGTGTGATAACTAGATGACTGAGGATTGGGGAAGGGGAGTAGAGAGAAGAGATGATCTTATCATCAAGAGAAATATTAATGCTTAGAGGATGGGGAAGTTTAGAGGTAAAGGAATTATTTTGGTTTTGTATTGTTCATTTTGAGGCAATAACAAGATAACCAGGCAGAGATGTTTTTTTTTCTTTTTAAAATTATTTATTTATTTATATATTTGACATTCATTTTAACAAAATTTTGGGTTACAAATTTTCTCACCTTTTCCCCCCTCCCCCCCAAACATCAAGCATTCTAATTGCCCCTATGACCAATCTGCTCTCTCTTCTATCATCCCTCTCTGCCCTTGTCTCCATCTTCTCTTTTGTCCTGTAGGGCCAGATAACTTTCTATACCCCTTTACCTGTATTTCTTATTTCCTAGTGGCAAGAACATTACTCGACAGTTGTTCCTAAAACTTTGAGTTCCAACTTCTTTACCTCCCTCCCTCCCCACCCTTTCCCTTTGGAAGGCAAGCAATTCAATATAGGCCAAATCTGTGTACTTTTGCATATGACTTCCACAATAGTCATGTTGTATAAGACTAGCTATATTTCCCTCCATCCTATCCTGTCCCCCATTACTTCTATTCTCTTTTGATCCTGTCCCTCCCCATGAGTGTTGACCTCAAATTGCTCCCTCCTCCCCATGCCCTCCCTTCCATCATCCCCCCCAACCTGCTTATCCCTTTATCCCCCACTTTCCTGTATTGTAAGATAGGTTTTCATACCAAAATGAGTGTGCATTTTATTCCTTCCTTTAGTGGAATGTGATGAGAGTAAACTTCATGTTTTTCTCTCACCTCCCCTCTTTTTCCCTCCACAAATAAGTCTTTTGCTTGCCTCTTTTATGAGAGATAATTTGCCCCATTCCATTTCTCCCTTTCTCCTCCCAATATATTTCTCTCTCACTGCTTGATTTCATTTTTTTAAGATATGATCCCATTCTCTTCAATTCACTCTGTGCACTCTGTCTCTGTGTATGTGTGCATGTGTGCATGTGTGTGTGTGTAATCCCACCCAGTACCCAGATACTGAAAAGTTTCAAGAGTTACAAATATTGTCTTTCCATGTAGGAATGTAAACAGTTCAACTTTAGTAAGTTCCTTATGACTTCTCTTTGCTGTTCACCTTTTCATGCTTCTCTTCATTCTTGTGTTTGAAAGTCAAATTTTCTTTTCAGCTCTGGTCTTTTCATCAAGAATGCTTAAAAGTCCTCTATTTCATTGAAAGCCCAATTTTTCCCCTGAAGTATTATACTCAGTTTTGCTGGGTAGGTGATTCTTGGTTTTAGTCCTTAGTTCCTTTGACTTCTGGAATATCCTGTTCCATGCCCTTCGATCCCTTAATGTAGAAACTGCTAGATCTTGTGCTATCCTGATTGTATTTCCACAATACTTGAATTGTTTCTTTCTAGCTGCTTACAATATTTTCTGATTGACCTGGGAACTCTGGAATTTGGCCACAATGTTCCTAGGAATTTCTCTTTTTGGATCTCTTTCAGGCGGTGCTCTGTGGATTCTTTCAGTATTTATTTTGCCCTCTGGTTCTAGAATCTCAGGGCAGTTTTCCTTAACAATTTCATGAAAGATGATGTCTAGACTCTTTTTTTGATCATAGCTTTCAGGTAGTCCCATAATTTTTAAATTGTCTCTCTTGGATCTATTTTCCAGGTCAGTTGTTTTTCCAATGAGATATTTCACCTTCTCTTCCATTTTTTCATTCTTTTGGTTTTGTTTTGTGATTTCTTGGTTTCTCATAAAGTCATTAGCCTCCATCTGTTCCATTCTAATTTTGAAAGAACTATTTTCTTCAGTGAGCTTTTGAATCTCCTTTTCCATTTGGCTAATTCTGCTTTTTAAAGCATTCTTCTCCTCATTGGCTTTTTGAACCTCTTTTGCCAGTTGAGTTAGCCTATTTTTCAAGGTGTTATTTTCTTCAGCATTTTTTTGGGTCTCCTTTAGCAGGGTGCTGACCTGCTGTTCATGCTTTGACTGCATGTCTCTGATTTTTCTTCCCAGATTTTCCTCCACCTCTCTAACTTGATTTTCAAAATCCTTTTTGAGCTCTTCCATGGCCTGAGCCCATTGAGTGGGCTGGGATACAGAAGCCTTGACTTCTGTGTCTTTGCCTGATGGTAAGCATTGTTCTTCCTCATCAGAAAGGAAGGGAGGAAATGCCTGTTCACCAAGAAAGTAACCTTCTATAGTCTTATTTCTTTTCCCTTTTCTGGGCATTTTCCCAGCCAGTGACTTGACCTCTGAATATTCTCCTCACACCCACCTTGCCTCCTGATCCTCCCAGCCAGAGCTTGGGGTCTGAGATTCAAATGCTGCTTCCCAGCCTCAGGGCTTTGGGCGGGAACAGGGCTGCTATTCAGTGTGAGATTAAGTTCAGGTGCTCAGGTGGGGGCAGGGCTGCCTCTCAGGCTCAGTTCCCTCAGGGGGTTTATGCACAGACCTTCAACAATGGATCCAGGCTCCTGCCTGCTTGGGGAGCCCTGGTCTGCCGCTGCCTCAGCTGCTGCCTCCCGAGGGGGCCTGAGTTATGGGGGCACCCCACTCCCCTCTCGACCCGCCAAAGAGACCCTCTCACCGACCCCTGTCACCTGCGGGTGGAGGGACCCACACAGCTGCTGGAGATCCCGTCCCTGAAGTCTGCTTGGATCTGCTCCTCTTGGTGCCACAGGGGCAGCAGGGCTGTACTTGGCTCCCAGTCCGTGGTGTGAAGGACCTTTTGTGAGAAGTTTGCAGGTCCCTCTGGAAGAGAAATCTCCTTCGCTCCACTGTTCCGTGGCCTCTACTGCTCCAGAATTTGCCGCTAGTTCCTTTTTACAGATGTTCTATGGGTTGTGGGTTCGGAGCTATGTGTATGTGCGTCTTTCTACTCCACCATCTTGGCTCCGCCCCCAGAGATGTTTAACTTGATGCTGAAAAGGAGACCAGATTTGGGGGACATCAGGGAAGGGATGATCCTTGAAGCTAACCAAAGACGATGTAGTCAAAATCCGACTGTTATCATAAGTTAAAGTGTTTTCCCCTTCTTAAGGTTTGTGATAATTTACTTTTTTATTTCTAAGAATTTTGTGTTTATAATGTCCAGTTCTTGTCTGTCTGTTGTATCAACAGTGATTTATATTTACCTGAATTTGCTCCATCTCTGTTGACTATATCAGAAAGTCTCTGCCAAGTCCTCCCTCCAGCACATCCTTGCTGTGTGATCTCTTCCATCTCCCTGCTCTAGACAACTCTGTAAGATGAAAAGTTGCAGAGATGTTGATCTGCATTGATCTGGGAAATTTCCTCACCTGGAAGTTCCCTGTACCAATATAATCACAGGTCTAGGTCATATTCCTTTCAGATCTAGACACTCTATATCACTGCCTGAATCATTGTACAGAGAGGAAATTTTCACTTTATTAAAGGGAGAAGAGATAATAGTTCCCTTACAATTCTTAAAACTCCCCAGTGTAGTTTTATGATCAAGTCCACCTACAAAGAAGCATCAAACTCATGCCCTAAAATGTTGGTACCTTTAATATATAAAGCTGATGTTGATGCTTCTACATTTTCATTATATTTTGTTAATAATATATTATACTTATGTAGCTATTTGTAAAATGCTTTGAACATATTCCATCCCACATAAGCCTCATGATATTTTTGTAAAAGAGGCAGCATAGAGGTTATTACCATACTCATCAGAAGAAACCCAGGCTAGTGATTTGTTCATTTATTTCAGTTGTATCTAGCACTGTATGACCCCATTTGGGGTTTTCTTGGCAAAGATACTAGAGTGGTTTGCCATTTCCTTCTCCAGCTCATTTTCCAGAGGAGGAAACTGAGGCAAACAGGATTAAGTGACTTGCTCAGGGTCACACAGGTAGTAAGTATCTGAGACCAGTTTTGAACTCAGGTTTTCCTGTCTTGGGTCTGGTACTCTATCCACTATGCCAAAGTGGTTTTCCCAGGCTAGTGACAGTTGAACCTAAAGCCCAGACCTTCTGGTAAAGCTTACAAGATGGAATTCATTGATCCTAAATAAAGACCATTATAATTGTCTCCTGAGTCCATCATTTTCGCCTGCCATGTCTGTTGAGTTCTATTTCCAAAGCTCTCTTTCCTGTGGGAGTGAACTGTTCTTATCTTGCAGAAGGCTCAGTAGTACAGGGGAAGAAATGCTGAATTTAGAGTCACAGAACTGGAGTTCAAAATCCTCATTCTGTATCACCTAAGTGATTTAGGGGAAGTCAGGTAGTTTCTCTGGGCTACAGTTTCTTCATCTGTAACATAAAGTAGAACAAGATGATCTCTAAGACCTGGTATCTCTAGATCTATGATCATGTAATCTTATGATCAGCTACCCAATTACTATTAGAATGGGATAATAAGTATAGACTCCTTTGTTGTGATGAGATTGCATAGGAGAATGTTCTTTCCTAATTTTCATTTTCTCTGAAGAGAGAAAATTTTGAGTGTTGTCACACCATTGTCTTTGCACAAGGACAACTTTGGAGAACTCCGGAGAACCATCTTTCTAAAAGTCAAGCTTTTGACTAATGTTTCTGAGGCATAACTTTGATGTTTGCAAGGGTCGCCAGTTGTTACTCATAATTACAGTTTCCCAATCCCTGATATTTGTGGAAGGTTGAAAGGTAGAGAACTGAGCAGAATATGATGCAGTCTTCAGTAAAAAACAGCATGCTAAAGAATATCAAATACTCAAACCTGTAAACTTATTTGAAGGTGCCTTTACCTCAAGCAAATATGACACTGTGAGAATCACTCAGAAGGGAAAACATTGAAGACAGAAACGTATTTGCACTTTGTTACTGAAATCAGAATATGCAGGAACTTCCACTGAGTCCGGATCCAGTTTTGAATTAAACCCATTTTCCTTTGCATGCTTGGTGGAAGAAAGTGGCTGTGATTGTAGTCTGACCAATTTTATCAAAGAAATTGTTAATTTGGGATGGATGGGGAGCTAGTTAGAACTAATTTGACTATATTGACTGGTAAGCTCAGTGAGAACAATTGATCCACTAACTCCATGTTGGAACATCTTAAATCTTCTCTTACCTTACTTCCCCTTAACTAACATTCAACAGCTCCTTGGAAACACAATACACTTTTGGAGGGATAAATGAAACAATAAGTGAGCTATATTATATATAATGGATGGGACTTCCGTGTGGTTTTCAGGTGGTTTTTCCTTTCAATGAGAAAATGAACATTTTAAAGAATGAATGGAAGAACCTGAACTCACAGAAGCTGTGAGTGAAGTAAAACACTGAGAATTATCATATATTTAACAGAATCCCCAAACTATAAACAAGACTGATCGTGTGGAATTACAACCATTTGTAGGTTCCCATGGTAGATTAATACCTTCTTCCCTTAGCCTATAAGTTGATGATAATTCTATGAAGTATTTGTAGCTCATGTTTAGTTCTTAAGTTTTCTTCCCTTTTGTTGGCAGTGTCTATGAGAACTCGGTATTTTCATGAAAGAAAGGTTGGGTAGGTTGTCCATTAAATTTCCTGCCTGATCTTAAATGACCCTATATTTATCTTAAATAATATGTAATATGTACATACATACATACATAAATAATACACACATACACGTATATGCAGGGCATCTAGGTGGTGCAGTGAATGGAGTTCTGGGTATGTGGTCAGAAAGACTCTTTTATATAAGTTTAAATCTGGCTTCAGACACTTACTAGATATAAGACCCTTGGCAAGTCACTTCACCCTGTTTCCCTCAGTTTCCTCATCTGTAAAAAGACCTGGAGAAGGAAATGGCAAACTACTCCAGTATTTTGCCAAGAAAATCCCAAATGGAGTCATAAGGACACATAATTGAAATGACTGAACAATGTATATACATGCAAAGTACACATATATACATTGTGCATGTGATATGTAACATATATGTGTATATGCATACACACATGTATGCATGTGCATGTATTTGGATGTGTGTATATATACACATATACTTTTATGTATACTAATGTCATTTTGGCTAATTTGTTCATGTCTGGTAGAATAGAACAGAAGCTCCTTGAGGGCAGAAAATTTTTTATTTTCTCTCCTCTTTTATTCTACTAGACATGCACAAATTAGCCAAACTGACATGTTTCTTTAAATGATTTTAACAATTTGTTTTATCGAATCAAAGTTGTTTCCTACAACTTTTAGGTATCAAACTGTTCATTTATGAAAGAAACAATACCTTAAAAATGTTGCCAGTTGAAATATTTTTTTCTTTACCCCAAAATATTTTTTTCTATTCCTTTTATCTCCAAACTTCTCCAGATGAAAGAGTTGTGCTATAAAGGAATAGTCCCTAGCATAGTTTCCAGCACATAATAATCTCCTAATTAATGCTTTAAGATTGATGAGATCCTTCTTAACATAATCTGAGATTTTAAAGGCTTATGAAAAGGGAAGGTTTGTTAATGAAACAGCCTCCCTAGTCTTGGCTGTCATGGAATATGCTTAGCAATACCACTGTCATTTATGACTTACCTAGGTAAATTATCTGACATTCTCATCATTTGGTAACTGTACCTAAAAATACCTTTGACAAACATTCGATTATTCAAGGGACAAAGCAATCTCAAATTTTGAAGAAAAGTCACTAGATGAACTAACCCTATGAAGAAAAAGTCATTAAGAGTGTTGAATTGTGGTGAATGTTCTGAAGGCCCAATAAAATTCCCATTAATAACTGATAAAAAAGAATCTTACTAATTCAATTCCCCAATTGTTTCACAAAATCGCAGAACTGAAGCAAGGGAATGGATCTCAGTGGTCTACTTAAAAAATTATACCATGTGCAATATCCCTAACAAGTGATCATTCAGCTGTGTTTGAAGAACTCTAGAGAAAGGGAGCCTAGGATATCATGAGGTAGCCTATTTTACTTTTAACAGCTTTAATTGTTGATAAGGTTTTTTTCCCCTGACATTTAGTCTGATTTCTACCCTTTGCTTCTAGTTCTTCCCTTATCCCAACACAGAAAAAACACCCAACCTGTCTTTCATGTGACATCCCTTGAAATCCTTGAAAACAGCTGTCATGTGCCCTGACCGTTCTCCAAGCTAAACATCCTGAGTTCTTTCAATTTATCCTCATATAATACAAACTTGTTAAGAAGGAAATTGAACAAAAATGAGGCAAAAAATATTTGAGTGAAATGAAAGTAAATCCCTAGGTCCATTAAGATAATTTAGAAAGTGATATTGTACTTAATAGCAGATCTTACTCAGAATGAATTTGAGAATAAGTAGAATTGGAAAGGAGGCATTTATTAGTCATTTTCCCCTGAAAAGGGTTACTCAGATACTTGGTCACTGCTCTCACCATTTTTGTTAGTAACTTCCCTTCAGCTTAAAGAAAATATACCTTTAAAATATCCAGCTCTGTTCACCATGATTTTATATTCATCTAGAACCCTTGTAAACTATAAATTGGTTTTCTAGGCAGACGGACCTACCAGGAATTAAATGCTCTTTTCTGAATTTGAAGTCCAGATTTTTGAGTCAGTTATACCTGCCAGCCTGGGCTTGCCAATACAAATTACCCACATGATTTTCATTCGTATGAAGAGTCACTTTTCCTACAATCCATGTCCTAGAGCCTGAGTGAATTGACTAAAAAATTTCTAAACTCATAGAAATGACAGAACAGAAAACCTGTGCCTCAGAGATCCAACCCAGAAATGATCATGATCCCTTTAATGTTCAGTAGTCCTTAAGGATCTTCCAATAATACCCTTTGAATATGTGCATGCATGCACATGCGTGCGTGCACGCACACACACACACACACACAAACACACACTTATTAGTAACTTAGGGCAGAGTTACAGGTTCAGTCAGGCAGTAAATTAGCCACTCTGCTGTATGGTTAACAGAATGTACCCCAGATCCCTGATCATCTAATAGCAAATTTATATCCTTGGTCACAAGAGGCATTACGGAAGAGTGTGAGAGGCTAGATTAGTCCAAGTTGGTTATCATGACTAGAAATAAATGTAAAAGTACAAATTCTACTGTTGATGGCAGGTTAGGGAAATAATTGTCCTATATCAAAGACAGCTGCTTTATTTATTTATTTATTTAGCAATTATTTATTCCTTTATCATTTATCACTTTCTGAAGATGTGAACAGATACAGATTCTACCAAATGAATAAACTCATCCTGGGTCAATATTTCATTGGGAGAAGAGCTGAGGAAAGTTTATGGGACCAAAAGTAATGTTAAAGATTTAGTTGGATGCTTTCTCTTCCTGGATACTATTACTCTAAATGCTTTATCAGAGTACAGGAGTGTTTTGTGAATATTGTTGAAATGCCAAAGTAGATTTGTGACCATCTTAAAGAATTAAAATATCTCGATGGAAAAGAATTGTCACTATCTCTGACTTGTCATCTGTGTTCAGATTTGGTAAATTTCTCCAATAGCTTCAACTGCATGAATCGCTATGATTAAGGTCAGGTGACCAGAGGTTTAATTCGATGGTGTAAAAATGATAGGATATAGACAACACTTTGCACAAAACATTTAATTAGTAAGAATGATTAGTTGGCAGTGAATATTTTTGTATATATGAGTCCCTTCCCTCTTTTTTTAATATATATCTCTTTGGGGCTTAGACATAACATATCACTATGTGTGTCCAGTTTAAAACTTTTGGGGGCATTTTTCCAAATTCTTTCCAGAATGGTTGGATAAGTTTGCAACTCCACCAGTGGTGTATACTAGTGTACTTGGGGCAGCCAGGTTGGTGCAGTAGATAGAACACCAGTGCAGGAGTCAGGAGGACCTGAGTTCAAATCTCACCTCAGACACTTGACACTCACTAGCTGTGTGATCTTGGGCAAGTCACTTAACCCAATTGCCTCATCCTGAGTCATCTCCAGTCATCCTGATGAATATCTGGTCACTGGATGCAGATGGCTCTGGAGGAGAAGTGAGGCTGGTGACCTGCACAGCCCTCCCTCACTCAAGACAAAGTCAAGTGCAAGTCATGTCATTATTTTTCTGATGGCCTGGTCTTCTTGGGCAACAAAGGAAGAACACACACCCAACATTTAGTATACTTATTTTCCCACATCCCCTCTAGCATTTGTTATTTTCTATTTTTTAAATCTTCTTAACCAATCTGATAGCTGTCAGGTGATATGTCAGAGTTGTCTTAATTTACATTTCTCTAATTATCAATGGTTTGGAATAGTTTTTCACATGACTATTTATAACTTTAATTTTTTCCTCTAAAACTGCCCATTTCATATCCTTTGACCATTTATCATTTAGGGAATTTGACTCAGTTTGTATATAATTTAAAAATGAGACTTCTATCAGAGAAACTTGCTGTAATTTTTTTATTTCTCTGAGAATATCTCTTCAAATTTTAGCTGCATTTGGATTGTTTGTGTAAAACTTTTAAAATTTAATATAATAAAAATTATCCATTTTACTTCTTGTAATCCTCTATATCTCTCATTAGTAATGAATTCTTTTTCTATCCATATATCTGACAGGTAATTTCTTGTATGCCCCACCAATTAGCTTATGATATTATCCTTCATGGCTAAATCATGAACCCATTTTGAGCTTCCTTTGGTACATGGAAGGGGATGTTAGTCTAAGATCAGTTTCTACAAGATTGCTTTACAGTTTTCCTGACAGTTTTTATCATATAGAAAATTTTGCCCCAAGAACTGAGATCTTAAAATTTACCAAAACACTATGACACTAAATGTCAACATTTGCTTCTTTATATATTGTGCACCTAATCTTTCCTAAAGATAAGTCACTCTGTTTCTTATCAGTAATAAATGCTTTTGATTATTATATCTTTGTAATATAGTTTAAGAATTAGTGGTGCTGCATCCCCTTCCTTCTATTCTGTTTTCATTGATTCCCTTAGTAATAATGATTTATTTCATCCTCCAGATGAATTTTATTAGTTTTTTCTAGCTCTATAAATCAGTTATTTGGTAGTTTTATTGTCATGGCACTAAGTAAATTAATTTATATGGTATTATAATTTTTATTATAGTGGCTCTGCTTTTCCATGGGAGATTAATATTCCTCCTGATGTGTATATTTCACACAAGTAAATACAACGATCTGTATTTATTTGTGTGAAAAATGTTTTATAATTTTCTTTATATATTTCCTGTTTGTGTCTTGGCAGGTAGAATCTCAAGAATTTCATATTGTTTATAGCTAATATAAGTGTAATTTTTCTTTCTATCTCTTCCTGCTGGGTTTTATATATATATATATATATATATATATATATATATATATATATATGAATAGTAATGATTCGTGTTCATTTACTTCATAACCTCCACCTTAGCTGAAGTTACAGTTCAGATTAGTTTTCAGGTGACCCTCTTGTTTTCTTTAAGTATATATTGCTATAATCTCCTTGCTAGTATTTTCTTTAAAATTTTTCCATCAATATTCATTAGTCTGTTGATTTCTTTTTCTTTTTTGACTTTCCCTTATTTAACTATCAAGACCGTTTATGTGTCATAGAAGGAATTTGGAAGGACTCCTTCTTTATCCATTTTTTCAAACTATTTATACAATATTGAAATTTATTCTTTCTTAAATGGTTAATAGAATTAACTTATAAATCTATCTGGCTTGGGTGTTGTATTCTACAGCTCGTCTATGGCTTATTCAATTTCTTTTCTTAAGATAGGGTTAATTAAGTAATCTATTTCTTGTTTTGGTAGCCTGGGCAATTAATTTTTCCCAGGGCTGCTAATAATTTATTAGTTTTATTTTCTTTTATAAATTTATTTATTTATTTTTAATATTCAACATTCACTTCCATAAGATTTGAGTTTCAAATTTTCTCCCCACCTCTTCCCTCTCTCTATCCTAAGATAGCATGTAATTCAATATATGTATATATTCATATTAAGCCTATTTTCACATTAGTCATATTGTAAAGAAGAATTAGAACCAATGGGAGAAACCACAAGAAAGAAGAAAGAGAGTGCAAATAATATGCTTCAATTTGCATTCAGACTCCATAGTTGTTTTTCTGGATGTGGACAGCATTTTCCACTATAAGTCTTTTGGAATTGTCTTAGATCCTCGCAGGTAATTAATCTTTTTAAAAAATATAGAAATCTGTTTTATTAAGTTTGTCAGTTTTATTCATATTGGTAATTTCATTGTCTTCTTTAATACCAAATTAGCCAAATGGCTTATCTATTTTGTTGTTGTTATTGTTGCTGTTTTTTAAAAAGCACAGCTCTTGGTTTTACTTATTGTTCATTTTTTAAACTTTCAATTCTGCAGACCTTTTCTGATTTTCATGATTTCTCTGTTTTGGTGTTTAGTTGGGGGCTTAGGGTTTTTTTTCAAGTTTTTTTAAAATTGTTGTAGCATGCCCAGTTCATTGATCTACCCTTCCTTCCTTCCTTCCTTCCTTCCTTCCTTCCTTCCTTCCTTCCTTCCTTCCTTCCTTCCTTCCTTCCTTCCTCTCCTTTCTCTCTTGTTCCTTTCTTCTTTCTTTCTCTATTTCTCTTTCATTAGTGCATTGTTGAATGTAATTTTAAATGCATCATGGTTAAAAAAAATTCACTTAATGTTTCTGCTTTCCTGCATTTGTGAGGTTTTTAAACCCTAATAAAATGACCCCTCTTGTGAAAGTGGCAGAAACATCAAAGAAATAGGTATACTCCTTTCTTTTATCATTTACATCTAACTTTTTAAAATTTTATTTATTTCCTTCACTTCTTTCTGGTTTATTTTATAGCTGGACTTATCTAGGTCTGAGAGGGAGAAATTGAGGTTCCCCGCTATTATAGTCTTATTGTAAATTTCCTCCTATTTCACATTTAACTTTTCCTTTAAGAATTTAGATGCTATGTCATTTGGTACACATATAGTCAGGATTGATATTAATTTAATATCTATGATAACTTTTATAAAAATATAGTTTCCCCTGTTTACTTCTTTTAATTAAGTTTATCTTTACTTTCGCTTTTTCTGAGATTCTTTTTGCTATTTTTTTTTAATTTCAACTGATGTATAGTAGATTCTGCTTTAGTGCTTTATGTATTTCTTTCTATTTCAGGTGTGTTTCTTGTAAACAACATTTTGTTGGATTCTGGTTTTTAATCTAATCTGTTATTGTATTCTGTTTTATGAGTAAGTTCATCCCATTCACATTCACACTAACTCTGCATTTCCTTTTTTCCTTTTCTCTTTTACCTTTCCTTCTTTTTTTCCTTTTTAAATTGTTGTTTTTTGGAAAAAGTGGACTAGATTCACAAGAGAGTAATAATAACACAAAAGTTAGTGAAGGGAGAGGTTAGCACAAAGCTCTGGGATCTCAGCCTGTTCCTGGACTGTAAGGGATGGCCTGGAGTGTTAGGGCATATCCAAGTGGAAGGCCTTGACTTAGTATGCTTGGTTAGAGACAAAAAGAGATTTGCTGACTGTAGCTCCTCACTTTCTACTTGAAGTATACTTGCCTTGAACAGCTTGGCTGTTAGCTGTGGTCTGCTTAATATATTCCTCTTCGGCATCCTGGATTTTCCTTCTTTCTACCAGGTCTTGAGGGCAGATGCCTACAGGGCTTGGCCATAAGAACAGGGTAGGGTCATGATTTCCTTCTCTTTTTTACTCTGCCACCTTTAAGAGTTTGTTTCTCTTCTGACCACCGCCATTATGTCCTTTAATATCCCCTTATCCTCCCGGATCTTTTTCTTAACTGTCTTCCTTCCTACTTCCATGTTGGGTAAGTTTTTGTATCCAAATGTATGTGTATGAGTGTGTGTATTTGTGTTCTTCTCTCTTTGAATCAATTCAAATAAAAGTGAGGTTTAAGTGTTGCCCATTCCCATCCCACTGCTCCCTCTATTGTATAACTCTTCCTTGCTTGTCCCATTTATGTGAGATAATTTCCCCCATCTTCTCCTTTTCCCCTTCTCCCAATACATTTCTCTTCTCCATATTTCCACTCTTCTTTTGAGATTATCCAAATACATCAGAATGACTCCTAGGCCCTCTGTCTAATTAGTCCCTCTCCAAAATCTCTCGTACTTGAAAGTCCTTCAATATTACCTATGTTATTTCCCCTTATAAGAATTCAAGCAGTTTAACTTTATTTAATCCCTTATGTTTCCTCACTCCTATTTACCTTTTTATACTTCTCTTGAGCCCTGTGTTTATGTTTTTTTTTAAATTCAGCTCTAATCTTTTCATCGGGAATACTTGAAAGACCTCTATTCCATTAATTGTCCATTTTTCACCCAGTTGGATTGATTCAGCTTTTCTGAGTAGTGTCCTTAATTGTAACCCTAGATCACCTGCCTGCACAAAATATCACATTTATAGCTTTCTATCCTTTTAGTATCATAGCTATTAAATCTTGCATGAATTTGACTGAATACCTGATTCCATTTTGCTTGAATGGTTTCTTCTTGGCTGCTTTCAATATTTATCCTTAACCTGGCAAGCTCTAGATTTTGGTTGTGATATTCCTGGGAGCTTTCATTTTGGAATTTCTTTCAGGAGATGACTGATGGAATCTTTTCCTTTTTACTATGCCCTCATGTTCTAAGATATTTTGGTAGTTTTCCTTTATTATATTTTGAAATATGTTATCTAAGCTTTTTTGTCCACTGGTTCTTAAGTTATTTCTCTTCATTCTATTTTCAATCAACCATTCAATAAACATTTGTTAGGCACCTACTTTACACCTTCCACTGTGCTAATAATTGGTGATACATAAAGGAGCAAAAGATAGTTGTTGCCCTCAAGAAGTTTATATGTTTTGCTATTAGGTATTTTATATTTTTTCTCATATTTTTTCAGTCTTTTGCCTTTTTCATTATTTCTTAATGCCTCATGGAGTAACTAGTTTCCATTTGGCCAATTCAAAGTTTTAAGAAGTTATTTTCTTCAGAAATATTTTGTGATTATTTTACCAAGCTCTTTTTCTAACCTTTTTTTGCATAGTTCATATTTCTTTTCCATTTTTTTCCTACTGTTTGTATTTGGTTTTCAAATTTTTTTGTTCTTTTTAATCTTTTTAACTCTTTAAGGAATTTTTGATAGGCATGTGTCCAGTCTGCATTTTTTTTCCTTTGAGGCTTTGCTTGTAGATGTTTTCAAGTCATTGTCTTCTTTTGTATTTGTTTCTTGAGCTTTCTTCCCACCATAGTACTTCTTTATAGTCAAGTACATTTTTTTCTCATTCTTTCAGCCTACTTCTGACTTTGGACTTTAAATCAGTGTTAAGTCCTTCTCACTTCTTGGAGAGATATCTGCTTGAGCTTCTGTCCTTTCACGTCCTTCTACTGTTTTCATAGCTTTTTCTGGGGTCATGCAAATTTTCAGCATTTTCCAAAGTGGTATGATCCCATTCAGAGTTATGTTCACTGTCCTCCTGCTCAGAGTTTCACAATTCTTTGTTCTAGGTTTCTGTCCATTGGCTTGTATATAGTTGAGTTCCAATAAACTTCATCTGGACTCACTGCTATCCAATGAGAATGTTCTGCAGGTTCATAGTCATTGAATTCTTGGCTCTCCTTTGGTCTTGGTCTTCTGCCCTGGTTATTACACCATTAACCCATGTCCTGTGCTATAAGCTGGAATTGCTCTGTGTGTGGGCTCAGAGCCTCATCCTTATGTTTCTCAAATTTGTTCTTTGCTCAGTACACAGTTATGGCCCTGGTGATTCACAACTGCTCCTCTTTGCTCTAGTTCCATAACCCATAACTGGAAAATGAGCAACAGAGACATCATATGGCACCTTTTCTTGTTCTTGTACTACTTTATGTATGCCCTGGGATCTCTTTCTGCTCTAATATTGTTTTTTTTTTTAATATTACTCTCTCTTGGTTCCCTTTCCATCCTTGGGTGCTAGAAAACTCCCTGTCTTTGCTATCATTGCTGTTGAGCTCTGCTCCTTGCCAGATCCTACCCCAATATTTGCCAATCTCTGTCTTCTTAAGCTACTTTGGGATGGGAACAATAATTCACTGTGACTTTTCTTGGCTTTCTAGAAGAAAATTTGCTCTAGTATGTTTTCTAGGTTGTTGCAGAGAAGATGCGCACAGTGAGTCAGGCAAAAATGCTTCCTCTCACTTTGCCATCTTGACTCTACTTCTTAGACCCTTCTTCCCTTAGGCAAATTCCTTACAGTCTTTAGATCATGGCTTCCTCGATTGTAAAATGAAGACATTTTACTCAGTGAACTAACAAGGTTTAGATCTATAAGCCTTTTTCCATGTTGTTTACCCTTTTCTGGATGCTCTCTATCTTAGTTTCTTTCCCAAAATGCTGTGCTCCAAACTGAATACAACATTCCAGCTGTGGTCTGATGAGGGTAGAATATTGCAAGACTCTCCTTACTACTGGAAATTATGTGTCTTCCATGTAATCTGAAATTGCATTGACGTATGGCTTCCATATCACACTATTGGCTCATATTTAGTATGCACTTTCATTAAAATTCCTACCTTTTTTTAAGGCATTGTTACATAATTTTCCCATCTTTATCTTTGCTAATTAATTTTTGAACCTGTATTAGACTTTTCATTTATCCCTATTAAATTTCATCTCAGTGGATTTGGTAAAGGGTTCTATCCTATCAAAATCTTTTTGGATCTCACCTATTGCCTAGGCAGTTATTAAATAAAGACTAAATGAAAAATACTATAATAGTCACTGGAGATGGAAAGATGAAAGACAATATAGTCCCTCATGTCCAGGGATACACCTGTTACTAATTCTGTGGATCTATGCTCACATCAGTGTAAGGACTCCCTACAATGGCGCATAAAGTAACCCATCACCTTTTGTGCTATGTCCTCTCTGTGTCCTCTTCTACTTTAAAGAAGGATGTGGATAAGAACTCTATGTACTAGAAGCTTTCCTTCAGTCTTTAAAGCTTACACTTAAGGGAATATATTTGCTATATCATTGAAGTTTTGTATCTCTTGTCCCCCACTATAAGGATAAGGAAAAAAACAAACTTGTAACCTAATACATCAGGCACTGACTATGCTGTTCTATTTATTTCTTGGGCATTTAAATTTTTAGACCAAAATGCATTGACTCCCTTACTGTACAAATGAGAACTAATATTTGTATGCAGAGATAATCTATATATTTATTGAAATTTGCAGAGGGTCTTATTAATTTACCTTTGTGTCTACCCCCCAATAATAGCTTCTTGTGGTTAACGGCACAGAGATAATTATGGAAATCTAGAACTTGTGTTTAGCAAAAATAGCTTTGGAAAATACTTTATATGTCCTTATGTAACTTTATACAATACACTTATTAACTTCTTATTATCATTTATGTAAATGAACAGTTCAGTCACCAGTCAGATTATAGACACATTTCTAATCACATGAATTAAACATCCACTGAATCATACTTTTCTTTGCTTTCTTTTCAGCATGTCATTTGGCATTTGATTGGCTCAGAGTGAAGGCAGAAGAGACAAGTGGCACTGATCTGAATTACTGAATATAATAACACCATGGAAAAAAACACAAGTGATCAGCTTTCACGGAGCAAAAGTGTAAGTTTTTGAGTGACATGTGTTGACCTTTTGGCCCAAGTTGTGAGTTGCTTTTTTTGTCTTTCTTTGTGGAATTGAATTGCTGTGATACTATAACAAGGTTTGCTAAGATTTTGTCTGCTGATTGCATGTTGCCCATGAGAATCATGCCTCAGTATAAATAAGTGAAGTATTGTTTGTGGTCATGTGCCTACAGTGACTTAGTTGACATTTGAATGGACAATTCTGTCCAGCTGATTTGAATGCATTAATATGAATTGGTATCCACTGTGGAGGGATACTGTATATGAGTGTGTGCTCGTGTAAACAGAGAAACCAAGTATGGGTCTAATTTTGCTTCTGAAACTTGAGGCTTTCTGAGAAGTCAGAACATATAGAACCTGGCAGGACCTAGAATGATAAGGTTCTGTAAATCCATCATTTTTTTCCAATAAGGAGCAATAGAGAAGCCTTTGTATTTGGATTTTGATGATCTAGAATGAAACCCCACCTCTGGACTTAAAACTGACAGGACATTTGACAATTTACATCCTCTCCGGGCTCCATTTTCTGATCTGTATGATGAGAGTGTTAGACACAATGATCTCTGACACCCTTTCCAACTCCAAATCTGTCATTCTTTGATCAAAAGCATCAAATCACAGGGAATGTATATTGTGATCAACAAATTGGGGTATTGGGTATCGATGTGTTTATGATCCTGGTATATGCCGCTTTGTTAGCTACTTTATGTTGCTGGTCTGTGTTACCTAGTAAGTGACAGGATGATGGGCTATTGTAGGGGTTAGACATTTAGACTTGCATTCTCAGATAGTGGCAGCTGTACTCTGTATCAGAGGGGATGCACATTAAGGTGCCAGTGGGAGGCAGAAGAGTTTTGCAGGGAGAAGCAGAGCAAGAGTTCAATACCAATTGGGAAGGCAGAGTATTGGGGAGAGAGAGTTGAAATCAGCAAGGAGTCAGAGGCACTGACTGGTTGTTCCCATTAGGGGAGGTCAATACTTAATTAAAGAAGGGGGAAATTAAGTGCCCAACCCAGAAGCAAGGAGTAAAAAACAACTTGGAGAGCAGGAAGAGAAATCAATCATACATGCCTCTCAGTTGACTTTTTACCTGTATAATGGGCTTTTGACCTCAGAGTGAATGTTGACCCCTCCCTTCTAGTTTTTCAGATAGCAACACATATAGATGGGATGAGCATATATGCAATAGTTTTTAAAAGTTAAATAAAATTACATTTTTCACTAAACCCAATAAATTTTTATCTCATGGAAACCAATATAGTTTTTGTCCTTCCGTCAGTCAGCAAAATATAGTAAAGACAATTATACCTAGAAAGCATAGTCTATACTTATCTTTATTTTCTCACCATCTCTTTATTTTTTAACTTCTTTTAATCCAGCTTCTCACTTCTCACTGTTGTCAACAAGCATTTATTGTGTGCCCCATACTGTGCTGAAGGGTAGAGGTACAAAGAAGAGCAAAAACCCAGTCTGTACCCCCAAAGAGCTCACATTGTAATGGGGGAGACTGTGTGAAAATAAGTATGTAGCAAAAGATATAAATGGGAGATAATCCCAGAGGGAAGGCACTGAAATTTGAGTGAAAGTGAGAGGAACTCAGAGTTTCTGCAGAAGCTAGGATTTGAGTTGAGTCTTGAAAAAGGCTAGAGAAACCAGGAGGCAGAGATAATAAAGGAGTGTATTCTAGGTAAGGGAGACAGCTGTTGAAAAGGCACAGAGTTGGGAGACAGAGGGTTCTGTGTGAGGAGTGCCAAGAAGGCCCGTGTCCCTGAATTGTAGAGTGTGTGAAGGGATATAAAAAGTAATAAGACTGGATAGATAGGAAGGAGCCAGCCAGATTGTGAAGGACTTTAAATGCCAAACAGTATTTTACTTTTGATCTTGGAGGTAATCAAACGCTACTGGGGATTTTTGAGGAAGAGTGAGTGGGATGATATGACCAGGTTTGAGCTTTGGGAAAATCAATTGACAGTTCCTTGGAGACTGACTGGAAATAAGATTTGAATCAGGGACACCAACTAGAAGGCTATTATTAGAGCAGTCTGCATTAGCGGTGCTGAAATTGTGGCTATGTGAAGGGAAAGAAGAGGGTGCTCATCAGAAACATAGAGAAGGTAATGGCAATGGACTGACTAAGGGAGATGTGAGTGGAGTCAAGATGACACCTCGGTTGTAAGCTTAATGAATGGGAGCAGAGCAAGGCCAAGTGCAGTTACAACTCATAATGTGAGTTAGCCCCGCAAAGTACTTTTCTCTTGGCCTTCTATCTTTGCCAGCTCAAGAACCTCACAGATCCCATAATTAAGGGATCAGTCAGCCAGTTGTCCCTTTCTCTAGTCCTAATAATTCCTAATCATTAGCCAGTCTGTCTCTGGACCCTAGCAGACTAGGAGCCTACCAGCAATTTTATACGCCATATTGTATTTCAGCAAGAAAAAATAGAAACCATTTACTGTGGTTTTCCCTACTGCCACTCACTGTGTTCATGGAGTGTACCTCCCAGATATCTTTATTATAAGATTTTCAGTTGGACATGATCTTGTCTATTTGGACAACCTCTTCCAGGTATAAAAAAGACTTTAGCCATCTTTTCCCCACTACCATCCAGTCTAGGTCAGATCCCTGGTGGACTAAGAGACTTCTCACAACTTCATAGATTATGCTATTTTATTGGGAAAATGCCTCCCACATGGCTCTGTTCCACTGTTTCAGCACCAAAATGAAAGCTTCCAAGGCTGTGATGAAAACAGATTTTTATTATTTCCATCATGTGAGTATTAACAACATGCCCCTTTGTTGAGTTCTCCAAGGGAATGAAAGCATCCAAACTGATGTAGTTGTGCCATGAGAACATTTGTACACATCTAAAAAATCACCAAAGCAAACACATTTCTCAGCTATAAAGCCTGCTCTGTGTTAACAGGATGATGTGAATGTGATGTCCCAAGGCCATTCTCTTCCTATATTTCTACAGTATTACTATTCAGATGTGAAGGGTGAAAGCGTGAATGAATGCATGTGCAGGGGGAGGCGGGGAGCTTGGTACATACACTCCACAGGGCTTCCTCAAGAATGAGCTGCATTAAAATATTAGGACAAATGTGCCTAGAAAAGCTTGTACTGTTTGCTACCAATGGATTTGACCTTTAGTGCATTTACATTTATCTCTCTTTCAAACTCAAAGGGCAGTAATGTCCAAGTACATTGGTTGGGTTGGTATTTTGCTACATTGATTATTTTGCTTAAAACAAATGGGGCAGTGATCTGATCTTTCTATCACATGGAGGTTTTCATGTGATTAGACCATATTAAGTAGTGAATCCATAGCTGAAGATATGAACTAGATATAGCATCAAAATTGCCCTGTGCAGCAAATCCTCTGCCTGATTGATGGGGTAGAATTAAGAAGGGGAAAGAAGTGAGAACACAGCGATGATTGGCAGTATTTTCATTAGTAGTGAGACAGGAAGGCTGACGTAAGTGTGGTCTGGGTGGAGAAAGGGCACCTTGGAGCGCTCCATGGTTCTGATCCTGCTAAAAGTGTAGACAACAAGGCTAAGAAGCATATCACTACTAGTGAGGGGAGAGGGTAAGCAGGAGTTAGAGGGCATGAGGTGGACAGTGGGGCAGCCAGTGGAAGAAATGAATTGGTGACTACAAAATTTCTCATCCCAGACTAAAGCTCAAAATGCCCCAATCTAGTTAAGGATCTAGACAAGAATGTTTTATTCATTAAATTTAATAAGCACCTACTATGTGCCAGATGTTGTGTTAGGCACTGGAGATATGAAGATAAAAATAAATCAATTCCCACCCTCAAGCAGCTTATATTCTACTGGAGGAGGAAAAAACCCAACATATTCATAATAGATAACAAAGAGGTATGAAACATATACAAAGAAAATGGGAAGTAATCCTGTGAAGGTGAGGAGAGCTATATAGCTATATATCCATGCAGATTCTGGTAACGATGGAAACCACAATTATAGAGCACTGGACTTGGAACCAGGAGACCTGAATTAAGATTCTGTTTCAGGTACTTCCTAGGGATATGAACTAAGACAAGTCACTTAACCTTGGTGTGCCTCAGTTGTCTCATTTGTGAAACTTTGCAAACCTTAAAGCTCCATGTAAATGATAGATTGTTTTATCATAATAACCATTGAAATGTAGACTCCCCCATTTGAAGTTTCCTTGAATCCAAGCAATATTTTTACTTTTTCTTTCTATCTTCCACACTTAGCACATTGCTGGAACATATTAAGTGCTAAATAAATACTTGTGGATTGATTGTTTGTTTAGTTGCTTGATTATAAATCTTATCACTACTTGTAGGATCAAACTTTAGGACCAAACTGCAGGAAAGAGGCCTCCGAAGAGACCCAGTGATCCATCCTGTGGCACATGAAAAGGAATATTTGCTTTGATATCAAAGGATCTGATTTTGAATCCTGCTTCTGTGACTTTTGTTCCCTGTGAGATCATGAACAAATCAGTTCACGTCTATAGGGTGAATTATTTGTTGGAATGGAATTTCATTTAGTAACTTCTAAAATGAGGACATTGAGAGGGTTGAAGTAAATGGTCTTTCACCCTGAATCCACAATCTGATCACTCATTCATCTCTTGTAATATAATTGTTACCCTGGTCATGTCAAGAATGACAAGAAGGCGTGAAGTCTCTAGTGGCTGGTGGATGTCTCTGCCAGTTTAATTTGTCAATAGTGAAGATTTAGGTTTGATGGCCAGTTCCCAACTATAATAAAAGAATCCAAGAATTTCAGAAGACCTCAGCAGTTCTGTAGCTCAGCAGGTCTGTGACCAAGAATCCCCTCTATAACATTTCTGATAAGTGACTATCCAACCTCTGCTTTAAAAGCTTTCCATTGATGGCCACTCTACCTTCTGTTGAATTGTTTTTCAGTTATGTCCAACTCTTTGTGACCCCATTTGGAATTTTCCTGGCAAAAATATTGGGTGATTTGTCATTTCCTTCTCCACTTCATTTTACAGATGAAGAAACTGAGGCATAGTTAAAAGATTAGCAAGTGTCTGAGGCTGGATTTGAACTCATGAAGACAGGTCTTGATGACTCCAGGCCCAGCACACTATCTGCTCTGTCACCTAGTGGCCCTTCTGTGGAAAGAACTTATTCCACTTTTGGTCACTCCTGTGGCAATGTTTTTATTTACATCCATCCTAAATCAAGAATAGATTCTAACCATTGCTCCTTCTGTTTTCTGAGGTCAAGAAGACCAGATCTAATCCCTCTTACATGTATTTTTCAAATATTTGCAGATTGCCTCATGTTCCTTCCAATTCTCACTTCCCTGTACCATTTTAGTCTTTTCTATGCTAAAGACTTTTCACTCCCTGCAATTTATCTTTGTATGCTCTTTAGCCATCTCACCATTCTGAGAAAAAGAAATAATTTATTGAGAGGTCTTGAGGAGCTCAGAGGGTTTTCTGTGGTGGCCTGTAACCATTTTACTCATTAAACCATTAAGGAAAGAGCTGACTAAAAAAGAATCCAGGTTGTAAAATCGGCTTCAGGAGCACAGTCAGAAAGGAGACATAGCTACCAGAAGACCAGATCATGGAAACCTTTGGATAAGAGGAACAAGGTTTGAACACACTAAGGAAAGGTAGCTCTGGGGCCTACCTAGGGAAGAAATTTTCTCATTGGGGGAAACATGCTTCCCCAGACCATGGCTATCATGTTAGGGTGATGATGATCATTAACATTTATAAGGGTTTCCAATCACTTTACCTATCTTTTATCATGATAAGTAACCTGGAAGGTTGTAGAATGGTTTTTCCCCCTTAAGCCTGAAACTCTTGTACCATACTGGAAGGAAGTTTGTGTAAAGATGGGAGTTAAATGACAACTCTGGCAAACCAAATACATAGCCAATAAGACTTGAAGTGACTTCTTTTCCAAGGCCAAAACCAGGCAGGAGAAAGTTAGGTGGGAGGGAGCTACCAAGGAACAAATAGACTGTAGCTAGTTGTGAAAGCTAGAATCAAGTGTGACTGCTTTTGGAATTTAATGTTGAATATCTCTACCACTCCTTCCCTCATTGTGTGTAGGATCATAGATCAGAGGCCAATGAATTCAGCTTGCTCATTTTAGAGATGAGGAAAATGAGGCCCAGAGAAATGAAACGATTTGTTAAAATTCTTTATAGAAAATCATTTTGAGGTTATCTGAGAGATGGGTGTATTGTTATGGAGGAGAAGGAAGGCAAAGAGAAAAGCTTAGACTAGATGACAGATGACAAAGTATAATAGATAGAGAACCAGATTTAGAATCATGAAGACCTGAGTTTGAATTACGCCTCAGTCATTTTCCATCTGTGTGACCTTGTACAAGTCATATTACTTCTCTATACCTCAGTTTTCTCATCTTTAAAATGAGGAGCTGGAATGGATCTTAAGGTGTTTTCTAGCTCTAAATCCATGTTCTTGTGGTAAAACTCAATAGGCTTTTCCTTGAAAGGACTCTGGTAATAAGAAAACCATACAAAGCCAGGGGAATCAGTGGCACCTAGAAACCAGAAAAGCCACAGATGAACTTAGAAACTTGAACTTGATGTGGCAAAAGTTGTGAAGCAGTACCTTTCCAAAGCTTTGTACCCATCATAGGGCTGCATACCTAAGGAAAATTTTCATTTTCTTCAGTCGTAGTAAATTATGACTTGTGATAAAGGCATCTAAGGACAAAAAAGATTTTGAAAAGCTATTTAAAATGTAATTTAAAATATCCCATAATTCCAGGGAAGAAAACACCCATTAAAGCCAAGTAATTAAATAAGTGGTTACTTTAAGGAACAGTAAGCTCTGGGAGATTTCCTACTTGCATTTATTTAATGTAAAGGTTTCATCTCTGTCCCTTGGCCCTAAATTCAGGCTCTTCATTGTTTATGTTGGCTTTGATTGCATGTATTTGATTATGTTTATTCATATTTCCCCAAATGCAAACATCAGACCTCTCATTTCACTGCTTAAGCAGCAGCTTGAAAATGCCCTGGCATAGAAAGTGCCTCTAGTTAATTAAATGAGACTGAGAAGAGGATTACTGTTTTCTAGAGAAGAGATCCTGACTTTTTCCCAAGTTAAGTTGTCATCCTGTTGTGTCAATGTGGCTTACCGTTCTCAGGTTTCAGATTCAGCTGAAATCCTCTGCCAGTTTTTTTCTCTGAGAATGCCATTTCCCTCACCCCCTTTTTTGTCTTTTACACAGAATTCACCAGGTATACATTTAAACATGAGGGATTTTGTTTTTATCTCTGTCTAGGTTGAGAAACATTTGAAGTACTGATTCAATTAGAAGTCTGTGGGGATTTTCTTTTTATAGTACTGAGAAAGACAAGGGGACTGTCTGTTAACACAGTCTCTGCCAGGTCCCACATGCTTAAGAGCTGTTTATGTGTCTAGTTACCTTGTTCTTTCTTTAAGGAGTGAGTGTAGGTTTGCTCCAATATTTGTAGATCCCATCCTGTGTTCCTTTCAAGGTTTGATGAATATTTCTACTCTGATTGGATCCTGGAAAAAAAAAAAGGATAGGGAAAAATTTTTAAGGAGCAGGACCTTTAAAATTATATTCTAATGATGATTTTAATTAATATCATTAAGATGTTGTTGTTGTGTTCGTCCTTTGTTGCTGAAGAAGACCACACCATCAGAAAAATGATGACATGACTTGCCCTTGACTTTGTTTTGACTGAAGGAGGGCTGTGCAGGTCACCAGCCTCACTTCTCCCCAGGAGCCATCTGAGTCCAGTGACCAGATAATCATCAGGATGACTGGAGATAGCACCAAAATTAAAAGAAACATTTGCATATGAATATTGATGACTCTGGAGCTCTTCTTAGAATCTATGGTTGCCAAGCCAATAAATACAACAGTGGTTGCAAACGAAACCACTGTTCTGGGCTGGGCCTGACTCAGGTCTGTCCCCTTGTAGTTTTGGTTCAACATTAGGATAAAATAGATCCTCATAGGCCATTCATCAGTTAGCAAAAGATTTGCTTAGCCACAGCAGGAATAGGTATTCAACAAGGGTAGACATTAAGAACATCTTGAGTTGGTTCAGCTGATTGAAACTCCCATTGCCACTCACTAATGAAACATCTGAGAACACTTCTAGCTCCTAATGTCTATTTTGTATTTAAATGATAGCACCAACAATAAATAATTGACATTAATATGGTGCTTAGTATGTGCCAAGTACTGAGTTACATGCTTTACAGTTATTGACTCATGTTATCTTCACACCAATTCTGGGAGGTACATGCTATTGTTAACACCCCCATTTTATAGATGAGGAAACTGAGGCAAATAGAGTTTAAATCACTTGCCCAGGATCACACAGCTAGTAAGTATCTGAGGCTAGATTTAAACTTGGGTCTTTCTGACTTCAGGCCCTATCTCAAATCCACCATGCTACATAGGAAACTGGAAAATCATATCAGTGACCTCAGCATCTAGTCCCCTGAATCAACCAAATGTCTAGGAGCATCTCAGTATCTTTTAAGGAAAAAGCTAGTCTAATTGCATGAGAGGAGGGGCTAGGATACAGTTTCTACCACACTCCATCTTAAAACAAAGTTCTTATGGTACATAGTACAAGATGAATCCCCTTGAGTAGAGTCCAAACAGAATTTCTTTATGGAGAATATTGTATGATATGAAAGAAAGGCCCCAATATTACTGTGTTTCCTTTATTGCGTTTAGATAATTTTTTCCTTGTGATATATAGTTAGAGCTGTTACCGTATTTTTTGGTGCTCTTATCTTTGGTGCTCCAAACTCAACCCCTTCCAATATCTTCTCTCTTCCAAATACACATACTCTAGTACACACCTTTCTGCACTGTTAGAGTCACTGAGAGAAATCAGAATATTCTTGCTTATTTTCCCCAGAAGAATAATGTCAGTGCAAATGTTCTCTTTGCCTTAGCTGGAGGAACCACTTCCAAAGCCATGATTTCCAGAAGACCATGGTAGAGCCAAAGAAAAAGAGAATAGCTTTATTAGGCTTTTCAGAGGTTCAGTGAGGAGACACTTTGGAGGAAATCTGCCTCCAAATTGGACCAGGATTATACCTGGTAACCAAGAATCTATTTGAATTGAAATGGATATTGGGTAGTATAGAAATATAATTTACAGACAGAAGATCAAAAGCTGTTCTAACTATGTAGTAAGAACATGGATCTTTTCTTTATACAGTCTTCCTTCCAGAGAAATCCTATTTGTCTAATTCTCAAACTGGTAGGGCGGTATATTCTTTTAGGACCAATTCAGTGATGACCTAGAAGTTAGTCATATATTTGACTGACTGGTTCAGTATTCTCTTAGGTCAGTTTTTTCCCCTTGTGTATAGTTTTAAAAAAAAAGCTGAAATATGTTCAAGTAACAGGGGTACAGACCAATAACATCAAGGGAAATACTGAAGTTTGATTCTATATCTTCTGTAACTGCTTGCTACAAAAAAGATTGTGGAGGCCATATTGCCCCACAAATCTGTTCAGATACTTTTCCTTGGTGAGAATAATGTGCAGTATACAGGAATGATGAGTGTAAGGTGAGTAACCAATGATATTCACATGTCTCCTCTTTCTGCCTTGTTCCTCAATCTGGTTAAGTACCAATTTCTGTACTGGTGAATGGTGGTATTTAGTTGTGGGAAAGTGTCATAGCCAATTTGACAAGTTTTAATCACCAAATAACAATAAATCTCTAGCTTTTATACTTCAAAAAAGAGACTAGTTTTGAGAACTAGAGAAGCTCTATGTTACTGAAGCCCTAGCTATTTGAGCTTATTGTGCTTTCCTCCAGGTCTTCTCCTCTTTAGCCAGACATTAGCCTTGTGGTATCAACTCTAGGTAGTCAGAGGATGGAACCTTAAAAATCAAAAGTGTTGCATCCTCACCCTTGAATTCTCTCATGTTCGTTAGAGTCTCTCTTCCTTGCTTGCAGCTCTACAAGCAGTACTTTCTTCTGCTATGCTCTGTACTTTCTGGAAATTCTGTTTGCTTCTTGTATCAAGCAGAGATTTATGGAGAAATAGAGAGAGAAAGCTACCATTTTCTTCTACTATAATTCACTGCCCTTTTGTCATTTTCCACATTTTTCCAGATCCATTCCATAGATCCTTTAATTTGATCCTAACGTAATTGCAGAGCAAGAATTATAGCTGGTTTGCAACATACCCTTAGGAATTCTGGGATGGAATTTTATCCACCTTCCTAAGGGACATTTCAAAAAGCAATAAACATCATTGCTAAACTGTTAACTTACATTTTCATTTAATTTGCTTTTTCCTGGTCAGATATCTGCCCAAAGAAATTTAGCTTTAAAAGGAAAAAGAGTACAATTGGACAAATTAAATTCGACAAGATAAATTATTTTAGAGGGGTTGAAGTTGACTGATAGAAACAGTTTAGACTCCAAATCCTTAATACTTCCACATGAAACCTAGTGCTCTTCCTTCAATTACCTCATATTTATTTTTTGTATGTATTTTTTTTAATATTCTTGTGCTTTATTCCAATAGAATGCAAGTTCCTTGAGGTCAGGGATATTCTTGTTGACTTGTCTTTGTATTCCCACAACCTAACACATTGCCTGACATATTGTTGGTATTTATTGAATACTTGTTTATTGATTGATTGATAAGTGGAATGACCGTCTCAAAAGTCTGCTTCATTTGGTTTGGCAAGATATCATATAGGTATTGCCCCTACTTTGTGTGCTGGTAGATGGTCATGGTGGTATGTCATAATTTCTGAAATGTGGCTATTCTTGGGATTTCACTGGAAAGTATTTTGGAGGAAAAAAGTATTCCTAGCATTTTCATTCACATTTATCCATACCATTCTTCATTTCACTCTGCACTCTCAGACTCCTCAGTCACCTTTCTGACTGCCTTACCCAGACAACTCCAGGGAAGTCCTAGCTATGCTTCATTTTACTCAATACCAACACTATCTCCTCCTCTTTGATCATCTACTCATTCATATTAGTTGCCTTACCTCTGTGTAGATATCCTTTCCTTTTCCTGATTCTCTCCAATTCCTTCTGCAAACTTTATTCCCATTTTTGGAACCCTGTTATTAGATAGAATGTGTCAATCTACTCCTCTATGGACCAGTTGCAATCCCTATAACTTTCTAGACCAAAAATGCCCTTTTTGGCCACTTGTCATGTTGTATTTTGCCTCCTCTTATTTGAATGTAAGGTGCTTGAGAGAAGAGACTGTCTTTGCGTTTTGCATTTATATCCCTAGAACTTTGCATAAACCTTATTACATATTCTTGAATAACTTTTTTTTAGTTGTATATTTTTTTGGGGGGTGTTAGATCTATCAGTGATTTTTCATCATATTGTAGCTCACCTCTCAGATATAGCCTGTTTATTTTATGTTACCTAATTGATCTTGGTCTTATTTTCAGAGATTTCTAAAAATCAACATTTCAAGTCTTCTTCCTAATAAATCAAATTTAGGACAGGAAAAATAAGGATAAGATTTTTTCTCTTTTTGTTCATTCATGAGACTATAAGTTCCATGTGTTGCATTGGCCCAGAGCCTAGCATAGTTGTTTCTGTATGGTAGGTATTTCACCTAATAAGTTTTTGTTGGACTGAATTAACAATACATGGTAGCCAATTAGAACTGCTGCAGAGATTCCATAAATTCAAACCTATTTGAAAAGTCAATCAGAGACTTGTGGCAGGGACAACTCTTGTCTTAACCAAAGTATTTCCAAATTTTGGATGATCAGGATTGCACTTTGTCAGTTTCACAGCATGATGGTGGGACATTCAGATCAACTAGAAAAGAACACCCACAATTAGGTATGCAACTGAAAGAGCACAAATTGAGAATCCCCAATTAAATACCAAATTAGAAATACTGAAAACCAAAGGATAGATTAATAAAAGTTGCAATTAAGAAAACTATTGAACTAATAAATAAAACTAAGAGCTGGACTTCTGAAAAAAATAAAATTGATAAACCTTTGGTCAGGTTGATTAAAAGAAATAAAGAAGAAAACCAAATTACCAGTATCAAAAAGGAAAAGGGTGAATTCACCTCCAGTGAAGAGAAGATTAAAATGATAATTAGAAATTATTTTGCCCAATGGTATGCCCATAAATTTGACAATCTTAGTGAAATGGATGAATATTTACAAAAATGTAAGTTGCCCAGATTAGCAGAAGAGGAAATAAAATATTTAAATAACCTCATTTCAGAAAAAGAAATTGAACAAGCCATCAATAAATTATCTAGAAAAAAATTCTCCAGGTCCACATGGATTTACAAGCAAATTCTATCAAACACTTAAAGAATAGTTAATTCCAATACAATTTAGACTATTTGGGGAAATTGGCAAAGAAGGAGTCCTACCAAATTCTTTTTATGATACAAATATGGTACTGATACCTAAACTGGGAAAAGCCAAAACAGAGAAAGAAAATTATAGACCATTTTCCCTAAAGAATATAGATGCAAAAATTTTTCAGTAAGAGATTAGCAAAAATATTTCAACAACTTATCACATGAATAATATGCTTTGATCAGGTAGGATTTATACCAGGAATGTAAGAATAGTTCTGTATTAGGAAAACTATCAGCATAGTTGATGATATCAACAACAAAACTTACAGAAACATATGATTATCTCAATAGATAAAGAAAAAGTTTTTGACAAAATGTAACAACAATTCCTATTGAAAACACTGGAGAACATAGGAATAAATGAAGCCTTCCTTAAAATAATAAGTAGTATCTACCTAAAACTGTCAGCAAGCCTTTTATGTAATGGGATTAAACTGGATGCATTTCCAGTAAGACTGAGGGTGAAACAAGGACATTTATTATCACCACTGTTATTCAGTATGGTACTAGAAATGTTAGCTTTAGCAATAAGAAAAAAAATGAAGGAACTGGAATAGGCAAGATGAAACTAAGTTATTTCTCTGTGCAGATGGTGTGATGGTATACTTAGAGAATCCTTGAGAATCAAGTAAAAAAAAATACTTGAAATAATAAACAGCTTTGGCAAAGTGGCAGGATACAAAATAAACCCACATAAATCATCTGCATTTCTATATATTACCAACAACGCCCAGCAGCAAGAGATAGAAAGAGAAATCCCATTTAAAGTTACTGTAGATGCTACAAAAATTTTGGAGTCTACCTGCCAAAACAAACCCAGAGACTATATGAACACAATTACAAAACACTTTTCGCACAAATAAAGTCAGATTTAAATAATTGGAAAAATATCAGTTGCTTGTGGGTGGATCGAGCTAATATAATAAAAATGGCAATTCTACCTAAATTAATTTACATATTCAGCATCATATCAAAACTACCAAAAATTATTTTATAGAGCCAGAAAATATAATATCAAAATTCATCTGGAAAAATAAAAGGTCCAGAATATCAAGGAAATAATGAAAAAAAAAAAAACACTAGGGAAGGTGGCCTAGCCATACTAAATCTTAAATTGTATTATAAAGCAGCAGTCATCAAAACCACTTAGTACTGGCTAAGAAATAGAGGGGTAGATCAGTGGAATATATTAGGTACACAAGACAGTAGTCTATGACTATAGTAGTCTGCTGTTTGATAAACCCCAGGGACCCCAGCTTCTGGAATAAGAAATCTACTGGGAAAAGTTGGAAAATAGCGTGGTGGAAACTGGACATAGACCAATGCCTGACACTGTATGCCATAATTTTTACAACTATTGTCTGTGATAAAGGCCTCATTTCTAAAATATATAGAGAACTGAGTCAAATTTACAAAAATATAAGCCAGTCCCCAATTGATAAATGGTTAAAAGAGATGAACAGGCAGTTTTCAGAGGAAGAAATTAAAGCTATTTATAGTCATATGAAAAATGCTCTAATTAACTAATGATTAGAGATGCGAATCAAAACAATTCTAAGGGTACCACATCACACCTATCAGACTGGCTGACATTAACAAAACAGGAAGTTAATAAATGTTGGAGAAGATGTGGGAGAATTGGAACACTAATTCATTATTGGTGGAGCTGTGAGCTGATTCAACCCATTCTAGAGAGCAATTTGAAACTTTGCCCAAAGCACTATAAAAATGTCCATCAGCAATACCACTTCTAAGGCTGTGTCCTAAAGAGATCATACAAAGTGGAAAAGGACCCACATGTAAAAAAAATATATATTTATAGCAGCTCTTTTTGTGGTGGCCAAGAACTGGCCACTTGAGGAGTGACTGAATACTGAATATGAATGTAATGCAATATTATTGTGCTGTAAGAAATGACAAACAATTGGAGTCCAGAAAAGCCTGAAAAGACCTATATGAACTGATGCTGAGTGAAGTGAGCAGAACCAGGAGAACATTATACACAGTAACAGCCACAATGTGCCAGGACTGGTTTTGATGGACTTAGCCCTTCACAGAAATGCAAGGACCTAAAACATTTCCAAAGGACTCAAGATGCAAAATGCTATCTACATTTAGAGAAAGAACTACGGAGTCAGAACCCGGAATGAAGCAGACTGTTTTCTCCTTTGTTATGTTTTGTGGTTTTTCTCATGGTTTCTCCCATTCATTTTAATTCTTCAATGCAACATGATTAATGTGAAAATGTGTTTAATAGGAATGCATGTGTAGAATTTATAAGATTGCATGCTATCTTGGTGAGGTAGGGGGGAAGAAGGGGAAGAAAAATGGGAACTTATGGAAGTGATTGTTGAAAACTGAAAACAAATAAAATAATAAATTTGGAGAAAAAAACCAAAAAAAGAGAAAAGCCCCCTTTACTGAATCTCTTCCATCATTTCTGACCTCATCAGTTTTCCATGGCAGTGTCCCAATGAAAGATTGACCCATAATGACTATTTAATTGGTAGCATCTGTACTGACTCACCTTTTTGCCCAAAGGAACAATTAAATTAAATACCTGACTGATATATGAAAATGATGTGCCTAGCCTTGTATGAGCAGTTGGAGTTGTTCTCTTAGATGCATTTCTTGTCATGGTGAATGGCTTATACTAATAGCTTCTCAATACAGCTCAGCTCCTCTTGTGAACAAGGACATGGATTTTTAAATACATTACAAAGCATTTGAGGCACAGTTTGTTAGCAATGGAGTAGTAGCATTTATTGACCAATCAGACTCACAATTCTGGTCTCATTTGTACTTGTTAACAGATACAATCATATGTTGTATTAAATGAGCAGTTTTGGAGGTGGCTCAAAGATTATTACTCATTAATGGAGTCATGCTAGTTTGGGGACAGGTCTCTTAGACCCAGATTCTCTGGTCTCTCACTTCTACATCTGCAGAGCTGTTATAGTCAACTCATTCAGGAGTCATAACACTCGTCTGATACTTGCTACCACACTGGTTTAACCCTTTATCACTTCAACTCTAGACCATTGCAAAAGTCATTTAGTTGGTCTTCCTGTCTCATATCTCCTCACTCCAGTCTATCCTGCACCTAGATATCAAAATGATGTTTCTGAAGTTCAAGTATGACCATGTTATACGCGCACACACACACATACACACACACACACACACATGCACCACACTACACATACCCTCACATTTTAAAACTCTAGTGGTTATTATTTCCAAGATCAAATATAATACCCTGTTTGACTATTAAAATCCTTTATTACTTAGTTTTTTCTTACCTTTCCATTCTTCTTACACCCTCTTACCTTCTACATATTCTGAGATCCCAATGACACTGGCCTCCTTGCTAATCCATGCACAAGATAATCCATCTTCCAATTCTGGGCATTTTCACTGACTATCCTTCATGCTTGGAACTTTGTCTTTCTCTTCATCTCTGCTACTTGGCTTCCCTGGCATCCCAGTTAAATTTGTACCTTCTATAAGAAGGCTTTCCTCAGTTGTGTCCTGGCTAGCCAAACACCTTATTTTCATTTCCCTCAAACATTTTTCCCTCCTCATCTCTCTTATGTCCATCAGAGTATTCAACAGATTTTGGACCTCTGTAGAGCATTGCTCCCTTATTTTTCAGAGCAACTATTCCTCAGACATCCCACTCCATCTCCAACTTCATGCCTTTTCTTTGGCTGTCATCTGTGCCTGGAACTACATTGCCTCTTCACCTCTTCCTTGTATTCCTTCAAAACCCACATCAAATCCCACCCTCTTCAAGATGATGTTCTTTCTTCCCCTTGCTAATGATTTCTTTCTAAGATCACCTCCCATTTACATTATATAGCTTTATATTTCTGTTGTTTGTCCACTGTCTTCCCCATGAGAATGAGTTCCTTGAGGGTAGGCACCATTTTTATTTTGCCTTTCTCTGTTTCCTCACTAACCATAGTGCCTGGCTAAATGATTAAGGAATGTTTACTAACTGGTTAATTGAACTGACCTAAGGAATGGCTTCTTTTCTTGAGTTTTATTATTATTATTATTATGGGGGAAATTGGGAAATAGAGTAGAAGAACCTTTACAGTGACAGTTAATTTGTAAAATATTTTTATTAAAATTTTTTTGCATCACTTTTCCATAAAAGACCTTTATAGATAGATGTCCTTCAAACTCACTTATTTTTATAAATCCTCTTAGTCTAGTAAGCTGGTTTTCAATTAATTCTAATTTTCATTTCGAATGAAATAAATTATTAATAATAAATCCTATTATTCCACCCCTTCTTATATTTAATCTCATAATAATTTGTGGCATCTTATTTGCATTCATCTCCCAGGGTCCTGGATCATTTTCTTTCTCCTGGCAAGGGAAAAGTTCAGCGTGTCTTTTGCTCAATTGGATTTGCTTGTCCTCTGATGAAATTGTCCTCTGTTTGACTTAGGATTCTCTTGGATGATCCATAGTTGTCTATATTTGTCACTCGCCAGATGTCTTTTAATTGAAGGTCCCTGTCTTTCTTTTGTGGCTGAAGAGTGCTTTGTTATTATTCAAATTGGAAGCAAACGCTAAATGTTTTGAGAGCAGAGAGCTCTTGATGAATCCCTTGCATACCGAATTTAAATCCCACCTCGCTAACCTGACAATTCTGAATTCAGAGGCTTAAGGTTCCATCTGCTTAAATGTAGATGAAAGTCTATGGGGCCTGTTCCTCTCAAGGAAGATTTATTTTTTCACATAGCTTAGTGCTCAATGGTACATCTATATTCTTTTTTTTTTTTCAAAAGTAGCATCAATTCATTTTAATGTCACATTTTATATCACAGGAGTTTTGGAATGATTCCTTCACCTAATGATCCAGGGTGCTTGATTTCACCAGGTATGTTTAAAAAGATGCTAATTTCATCTGTTTTTCTTTCCACCTGTGGCCATCAGGGAAGAAAAAGCTGCAGAGCCATAGCTAGGAATATTTTCACCTGGGGGCAGTCTATTGATTGATTGTAGTAACAATAACAGTAATGAAATCTTACTTCCACTAATAATAGTAATAGCTAACTTTTATTTAGCACTCTAAGGTTTGCAAAGCATGTTACATATGTTATCTCTTTTGATTCTCACAATAACCTTGTGAGGTAGATGTTACTAATATCCCCATTTCACCAATGAGGAAAGTGGGGCTTAGAAAGCTCAAGAGATTTGGCTTAGAGTCACACAACTAAGTAAGAATCTAAGAGGCAGGTTAAAACTCAGGACTTCTTGACTTCAGGTCCAGCACTACATTTACTGTGTCACTTAGGTATCTGACATCATGGGGATAATGGTGGTGATAAGTGTGTGTGGGTGGGAGGTGGGTGGTAGACCATATGGCAGAACCTGGGATTTGGACCCAAGTTCATTAGGTGGTACTCCTCTACAAGAGTTCAAATGTGGCCTCAGACATTTACTTTGGGCAAGTTACTTAATCCTGTTTGCCTCAGTTTCCTCATCTGTAAAATGAACTGGAGAAGGAAATGACTAAAGTACCTTTGCCAAGAAAACCTTCAAAGGGGTCACAAAGAGTTGGATACAACTGAAAGGACTGAACAGCAATACAAGTGGAATAAGTGACCTTGGGAAGTAGTGGGCCTTTCTTCCCTGGATGCCTTTTAAAATACAGGCTAGGTGACCACTTGTTGGGTGTATGGTACATGGGTTCCTTATTTGGTTTAGGTTGGTCTAGATGGCATCTGAGATTCGGTGACACCATTCTCACCATTGGGAGGTATTAGAAGAAGCTTTTAAAGGAGAAAGAAGATACATACTAAAATTAAAAAAAAAATAAATTAAAAAATTTGTTCCATTGAATTGATAAACACCAAGAAATATGCAAATTTCTGAAGATAAAAAGAAAAAGAGGATTGTACATGAAATCATTAATCTCTACTATGCACTTACCTTTTTAAAATACAAGTATATAATGCATTCAACATACAGGTTCCACACTTATCTTGTTTGTCAACCCCCTCTGAACTTCCTTCTGTTCCCCTCATCATATTTTTTTTTTTAAATGCTTCATTGATCCCCTTTTCTTTCCCATAACTGTGTGTCTGCTGGTAAGCCTGTTAGTACTGGTAGCTCGCCTTTCCCTCTACATCCTTGCCTTCATTCCCCCAAAAAGTCACTTTGTAACAAATTGGCTTAGTCAAGCAAAACAATTTTTACATTGACCCTACGTGATGAAGATTTTTCAAGGGTTAAGAGAAATGAATTTAGTAGCAAAATACCCAGCCCTGAGGTGCGGGATGGAGCAGATAAAAGAGACATTTGGACCAAAGGAGACACAATTGGGAAGGAGGGAGTTAGATTCTTGGCCTATTGTGGAAATTAGGGCCCTGCTAGGGTCCTTTCTAAAGGAATGTGTGTGTGTGTGTGTATTCATGCTATTGGGGGAAATTCCCAGGGCATAGGCCAGAGTTGATAAGGCAAAATGTGGTAATGGCAGTCACTAAACTGACAGCCCCTCCCAGGGAGGAAGAATGGCTTGTACCAAGGCACAAACATGTACCAGCTATCCCATCATGCTCTACATGGGACAGACCCTCAATATTTCTCCTCTCATTATGACTCTGGCAAGCTAAGTAAGAAATTTGGATAGAATGCTATATCATGGTGGGGCATGATATAGTCAGAATAATTTGTTTTTCTCTAAGATAACCTGAAAAAGTTTACTGTGATATGAATTTTTGGTTCATTGTTTAAGCAATGGATTTGAGGACCTGGGTTCATATCCTACATCTGGCACTTAATATCTGTGTGATCTTAGACAAATCACTCAAATCACATAATCTTCCTCTTCCTCAATTTCCTCATCTCAAAAATGAGGAGTTTGCAATAAGTGACCTCTGAGGTCCTTCCAGGGGCAGCTAGGTGGCACAGTGGATAGAGCACCAAACCTGGAATCAGGAAGACCTAAGTTCAATTTTGGCTTCAGACATTTGCTTAGCTGTGTGACCCTGAGCAAGTCACTTAACGCTCTTTGCCTCAGTTTCTTCATCTGTAAAAGGAATTGAAGAAGGAAACGGCAAACACTCTGGTCTTTTTGCCAAGAAAACTCCAAAAGGCGTCACAGAGAATCAGATGAGACTGAAATTACCAAACATTAGCAACAACAAAGAGGTCCTTTGAAGCTCTCGTCTTCTTCCTTCTTCTCCCTTCACCCTCTCTCTTCACCAATTAAAACATCAGATAAAAAAGGGCAGTTATACCTGAGATCTGACTCATTTGATTTCCTTCTTATAAAAGCCAGTCCATTCTGTGGAGGAGGAAATTAAAGTGTATAGAAACGAAGTTCATTGCAAAAAGTTTCATTGTTAGGAAAGGAAGGAGATCAAATGAAATAGTGGGGGGCGGGGAAGGCTTTGAAACAGTTGGGGGGGGGGGAGAAAGGCTTTCCAAAGTGCTTTGAAAAATATGAAGTTTTATGCCAAAGTAAGCTGAACGAATGGATAAGCATTTCTTAAGTGCTTGCTTTGTGTGAGCACTAAGTGCTAGAGATACTAATACAAAGAGAAACAGTCTCTGCCCTTTAGGAACTTAAATTAAAAAAAGACTAGACAAACCATGTATGACATGATGACCAAGGAAGGGTATTTTAGTCTACGAAGTAACAGGAATGGTAGGTGGAACAATAGGGCAGTATATTGATATGGCCTTTCTGGAAACAAGGGCAGTGTTGACAACCTGATTATAATTTGCAATTCAAAAGGTGGAGGGTGGAACGATGGGAGGAAGAGTGGCAGGAAGGGCATACACTTTGACAGAGTGAAAAATGGTCAGCTTTGAGGCTAACTATGTAGAATGCAATGGTGAGGGCTGATTGAATAAATCAATTAAGTCATCCCACCCTATTTAATGCAAATGATAAAATGTCATACTGTGATATGTCAACCATGGGAGAATATCTCAGTTAATCAATAAGTTATTGTGTTTCAAGTAAATTTGAAAGAGTCCTTGATCAACTAGTATAATATTGCGCAAGAAGAGTGTTCAAATTGGTTAAAGAAACTTGGTAGTGACTGTTTCTGGTGGTCATTATAAAACCTGGGAGGCAATTCAGAGCCAGAGATTTTAAAGAGCAGGGCGGTTTGTTCCAGCTAAACATATGAGAAAAAAAAAAATGAGAGCTTGGAGAAGAGCCATGGTCTTGTCTCCATCTCCTCTCCACCCCAGCCCCTACTTAACTGAAAGACTTTGTGAATTTTGGAGGTCTGAAGGACTTCTATCTTCCTGTCAGCATCTTAACAGTGCTCCAGGAACAGCCAATAGCAGTTATCATAAGAGCCAAAAACAGACTCAATACAAATTCAATATTCTAGAAAGGATTCAATAGAAAAGTAATACTTTTTTAATAATAAAATTTAAAGTAATAATTTTTAAAAGTAATTTTTATGAGGAACAACTTGAAGTTGTAAGAGTTATTTATTACCCCTTTACTACATATGCTCTCTAATATTAAGCCCAATTTTCCACACAACTCTTTATGTACTGGTAGGATGTGTCTCAGACTTTGAGGGAATATTTTATTTTAATTTTTTCCTTTTTTAAATTAAAAAAAAATATTTATTTATTTTGAGAATCTTTCCCTTTTAAATGCTGAGTTTCAAATTATTTCCTTCCTTCCTATCCCCTCCCCACTGCTTGCCTGAGAAAGCAAGCAATATATTAATTATGCATTTATATAATTATGCAGTCATGAAAACATATTTCCATATTAGCCATATTTTTAAATGGCAAAAAATAAGATAGAGTGACAAAATGATGCTTCAGTTTTCACTCAGAGTTCATTAGTTCTCTCTCTGGAGGTGGGTAGCATTTCTTCATCATGAGTCCTTTGCAATTATCTTGGATTATTGTATTAATCAGAGTAGTTAAGTCTTTCACAGTTGCTCATCATTACAACATTGCTGCTGCTGGGTATGATGATCTCCCTGTTCTCACTTCACTTTGCATCAATTCATATGCACCTTATGCACCTTTCCATGTTTTTCTGAAACCACTGCCGTTGTCATTTCTCATAGAATAGCATTCCATCACAATCATATTCTACAGCTTCTTCAGTCATTCATCACTTGATAAACATCCTCTCAATTTCTAATTATTTACTGCACAAAAAGAACTGATATAAATATTTTTGTACATTTAGGTCCTTTACCTTTGATCTCATTGGGATACAGACATAGAATTAGTATTGCTGAATCAAAACTGAACAATTTTATAGCTCTTTGGGTGTAGTTCCAAGTTGTTTTCCTGAATGGTTGGAACACTTAACTATTCTACCAACAGTTCATTAGTATACCTATTTTCCATCATTCACTGTAGCATTTTTCATTTCTGATAGGAGCCAGATGGTAATTCAGAGTTGCTTTAATTTGTATTTCTCTAATCGTTAGTCATTTAGAGCATTTTTTCATATGGCTATAGATAGCTTCTATTTCCTCTTCTGTAAACTACCTTTTCATGTCCTTTGACTATTTATCAATTGGGGACTGCTTCCTATATTTATAAATTTAACTCACTTCTCTATATATTTTATATAAATAAGCCTTTTATCAGAGAAACTTGCTATAAGTTTGTCATATTTCTTTATTGTCTATGGTACCTTTTAGCCAGATGTGGATTCCCTAATTTTAATTAGTAATATTTTTGCTTTTGCTTTGTCTGAAATCATGATTGCTACCCTTGGCTTTTTTTTTCTTCAGCTGAACCGTATTAGATTCTGCTCCAGCTCTTTATTTTAACTCTCTGTGTGTCTTTCTCTTTCAAGTTTGTCTCTTGTACACAACATACGGTTGGATTCTAGTTTCTAATCCATTTTGCTGTCCACTTCCATTTTATGGGGGAGCTCATCCTATTCACATTCATAGTTATGTTTACTGTGTGTTTCCCTCCACCTTGTTTTGTTCTGTTTCTGTCTCTCTGCCTCTGTCTCTCTTATGTCCCTCCTCAAAAGTCTATTTTGCTTCTAAACACTTCCTCCCTTGGTCTGCTTTCTATTTTATAATCTTAAGTTTATTCTTTTCCCTTTATTTATCTATTGGGTAAGAGATTTCTATACAGTTTTGTAGGTCAGCAGGTAAGTATGTGAGGCTGCAGTTGAACTCAGTCCTTCTGATTCCAGGGCCAGTGCTCTATCCAAGAAGTTCTTTTCTTCAGTGAATTTCTGTATCTTCCCCCAACCCCCCAAAATTTGGCCTAGTCTGCTTAGAAGGTGCTATTTTCTTAAGTATTATTTTGGACCTCTTTTTTTCAACCGAGTTGTAAATTCTCTTTTCATATTTTCTTGCATGATTCTCATTTCACTTCCCAACCTCTTCCTCTACCACTTATCTCTTTCTTGAACTGTGACCCAGAACTCTGTATGGGCAATAGATCTGCCAATTAGCCCCAGTTGTATTCAGTCCAAGTAGTGGGTGCCCCTTTAATATCATCCTGACCAGTTGTTTGACCCCCTTACTGTCTCTGGGCTGAGAGCTCCTGAACCTGCTGCTGCTGCAGCATATGTGTGCTCTAGGTCAACCTCCACCCCAGGATTACAGACCTCTTCTATCAAACTCCTCAGTTTTCTTAGTTCAGAAAAATGTCTCACCCTGACCTTTTGTTGGCTGTGTCATTCCAAAATCTCTTTTGTGGTGTTATTTTAAAGTTGTTTGGAGGGTAATGTCAAGAGAGCTCAGTTGGGTTGCTGCCTCTAATCCACCATCTTGGCTCTGCCTATATTACCTTTTCTTACTATACCACCCTAGTAACTCCTATATTTTTAAAACCTTACTAATTGACTCTCACCACATAATCATGGCAAGAAGCACACCCTTGGGGGCACATGAAGTATGGCATTAGAAAGACAATCCCTACCTCTTTAGAGTCACCTAATATATTGTTTCAAGGAGTGGTTAGGAGAGATCACTGAGTTTATACGTGCTACAGTACTTAGTGACAGGTCTATTGGAAGCAACAGCAGTAGAAAGCCAGAAGGTGGGGGTCATATCTGGTAGTGAAGACTCTTATTGGTGTTGCTGTTGCAGATACTATGTTACATATTCTGTTATATGTATGCTGTTACTATGGCTAAAACAAAGACATACTTGACTTGCAGTCTGGGAGAGTTCAATCTGTCTTTTAATCATGACTCTTTTCTACTTTCTATGCTTACACTCTGTGTCACATTTGGTTTCTACCCACTACCAAGCAGTTTGGACTACTTTCCTTCATCATCGACCTGTAATTATTTCCCTATCTCCTCTATTCGCCACCAATCTCTCCAGTCTATATCAATTCCAATATTCTTCTCATAGAAAGAGCCCTGCTTTTACCAAATCTCCATGGCCATGTGGTGCATCCCATTTCAGGTATCTTGTTCAGCACAGATATTTTAAACAGTGAATAATGTTCAGTATTTGTCAATTACATTCATTGTTGCAGCAACATAGATTATTTTAGAATAGTTCAAAAGATTTCTTTGGGGATAATCAGCTCTCGAACAATAATAGCCTGGGAGCAGAATTGAGTGCAGTTGTGGAAGGAAGAGGGAAGGGAAACAGTGACTGAATAACAATCATTTTCTGTACAGTGTCACTCACATGATACTTTCACTAGCTAAAGTCCAGTCATTAAATTGTCTCAGTCTCCATTTCTTCTTCATTAGAATTTGTTTGAGATTTCAATTTTGACCAATTCTGATTGAAATTGAAGCCCACTTATTGGTTTCTAGGAGAATGTGATATTCTGTAAAACAGTGCAAACACCAAGGATCCAGAGAAGTTTAGAGGAGTTTAATGAAATAATGATGAATGCTGAGGAATAATATGACTCCATCTCACTCTCTACTGGATGGTCTGTGTCTCTGAGAGCAAGGAAATTATTATATGGCAGTTTTTTGTGCTTTTTTTCCTGGTGGATCTTTTTTTCCTGGTAGAAAAAAGTAGTAGTCCTTTTTCAGGCTACTAGAACGGTCACTTCCAGAACAAGAATGAAAAGAAAGAGAAAGAAAATGAAAAAAAATACTTTAAGTAAATATCAATGCTATGTCATAATTGATAATAATAATAGTTAACATTCATATAACACTTTTAAGTTTGCAAATCACTTTGCATTTATTATCCCATTTAATCTTCACAATAATCCTGTGAGGTAGGTACTATCATCTTCATTTTGTAAATGAGAGGTAAAGTGATGTACTCATGGTCACAGAGCCAAGAAATGTATGAATGAGATTCACACTCAGGTTTTCTTGACTAAGATCAGTGCTTTATTCACTGCACCCCTTAGCTGTAAATATTAGTGCTTTCAGGGGACAGTGGAAAAATGGAATATGATAAAAACTAGGAGTTAGGGCACCCTTGCCCTAGTCTTGGTGCTTTCACTTGCTTTAGGAAATGATCTACTGAAATACAACAAGTAATAGGCCTGGAAGCAGGAGACATGGATCCTGTGCCTTCTTCTACCCTGATTAATAATCTCTATGATAACTCTTTGGGCATCAGTTTCTCCATCTATAAAAGGAGAGGTTGAATGAAGTCCATGTTTTCTCTAGTTCTAAAACTTTTCATGATTCTATGGTTCTAGGTTGTATAACTTCAGGTAAGATATAAAAAATATTGTTCTTTACTTATTTCATTCATCATATGGGGATAATAATAGTTGTACATAAAAAGTATTTAATGAATTTTTTTTCATTTATTCATTCTTCCTAAGAATCATGATGTTGTATCATTTATCTGGTCAGTAACATTTCTTATCTCTCCTGTGCCTGAAGTTCCCTCCTTCCACATATGCATCCCTGATTCAATTGGAATTTTTTTCAACCTGTCAAAAGATTTGTGAAATTCCCCTGATTGGAGCCCTTTGCAGACACTTATGATTCAATTCATCTCCCACTTAATTGGGACAGGGGGACTTCGAACCACACAGGGTATCTTAAGGATGAGCTATGATTACAACAAAGGAATAGAGAGAAGAGAAAATCATCTGTTCAGATATTAATCTTGAATATACAAAAATCCAAAGAACTCAAGAATTTATAATTTGGAGGATGACAAGATTTTGGACTGAGAAGCAGACTTACCTCTTTTCCCTGTGACTTCCCTATATCCTATATCCATTCCCTTCATCATTTCCTTCTTCCTGCTATGGAACCTTTCCAAAGTGTTTTCATTCAGTATATCAACTTTAAACTGGAGCCCTCCAAGCCAAGTTGGGTCACCCAGCAGTATCCTGAGTAAAAGTAGTATGATGTAGTGGGGAAGAAAACTAGCTGAGAATCAAAGAATGTATTTTCTGATCTATCACTAATAACTGAGTGACCTTGGACAAGTCACTCGCTTTCTCAGGACTTCACTTTCCTCATTTTGAGAAGATTGAATTAGACTGTCTTTGAAGGGGGTTCTTAATTTGGTGTCTATGAACTTCATTTATACATATATATATATATGTATGTATATACATATATAGATAACTGCATTTCAACATAGTTTCCTTTGTAATCCTTTGATTTTATTTATTAAAGATTTGTTTTTCTGAGAAAAGGTAGATAGACTTCATCAAACTGCCAAAGAGGTTCCTGGCATGCAAAAATGATAAGAATTACTGGTTAAGATGTATTCTAGTAGCAACATTCCCTGATTCTAAACTCTTTTCCCCCCTTGCTTTTAAAGTCCTGAATGAGCTATAGATGTCTCAAGACTTTTAAAAGGAAGGGAAAATAAGAGTGGTACTTTAGTTTTGATGCCTTTTCTTATTATTAGAGGGTAACGAGTTAAGTAAAATTTTGAGATTTGGCTAATTGTTTTCCTCTATTTTGACTTCATCCTTTAACCTTTTCTGTTCTTATTTGCCCTTCCTATGTAGCCTCCCAGAGTTACCTTTAGTGCTTTAAAAAAAATCACACCTGGTATTTTCTCACTTTTATCTTCCATGTAATTTATTTAGCTTGACCTTTGACCTTACTAGTCACTGATTTGACTGGGTACAATCACTAAATTCAGAAATGACTCACCTCTATATTGCGATGTTTTCTCTTTTTTAGAACATAGTTTCTTTTTTGCTTTTTTTTTTTTTTAGTGATGATATTCAGTGCCCACTATAACCAATATCTTTTGTCTTTTTGAAGAAAGTATTCATAATATTCAAGCATGGACTTTTGCAGTATTTTGTGGCTTTTTTCATTTCTTGGCCTGCACCACATTTTTACATTTTCTAACATGGTTCTACCATCGATCTCTGTACCCACTTTTAAAGAATACCTTAGGAGTTGATTATAACAAGGCAGGAGTACAGTATCTATTATTTGGAGTTTCTTGTCAAATACTTCACCAAATTTCTCATTCCTTTTCATGGTATATTATAAAACTACTTACAATCTTTTCTTAGATTGGGAAGTTAATTTATATGCCACTCTTCTATTTAGCATTTATAGTCTTTCACAATTTGGCTTTTCCCTATATTTCTGAGTCTGATTTACATTACTCTCCTTCACATATGTTATAGTCCAGCCAACCTGAAACTCTTACTGTTCCTCACGCACACAGCATTCTCCTGTCCTTACACCTTTGCACACATTTTCCCCAGTGCCAGGAATGCTTTCCTTTTTCACTTCTGTCTCTCAACATCCCTAGTTTCCATTAAAGCTCAGCTCAAACGCCATCTTCTATAAGTTTATTCTGATTTCACTCTTTCTGCTTTTTCCTCTCTTCCCCCTTAATCTTATGTTTATTTCATCTATACTTACATGTATACATACTGTGTGCTCCAGCATGATGTAAACTCTTTGAGTGAAGGGACTCTTTGTTTTGGTATTTTAGCACCATTATTAATAATTATTAGATCTGTCATTTGTACTCAATAAATATTTGTGAATTAATTACTTGTGTCCAATTTTGTAGGAACAGATATGTAATTCTCAGGTTGAATCTTCAAGACATGTTATAGTATTCAATTCCCTTTGGATATATCCTCAATTTGTCTCATGGCTGTAGAGTGGTACAGGATTCAATCATGGACCATATAGGACTCCTGAAGAAACAGAGACATACTCTATAAGATATTGATTCCCTCCCCTTCCTAAAGATACAGCAGCTAGCATTACCCATAATGCTAAGGAAGGCAAGAAAACAAAATACCACATGTTCATATCAGAGCTACTGTTCACTGACCAGACTCATTTGTATTCACTTCACTGTTCTTTTATATAGTGCAGTGTAACTTATAAACTGTTTGGGCCAGTCTGACTAAGGTACCCACAGTAAACACAGTACAATGCTAGTTTAAATACCCACTTTTGCTCAGCTGCATGAAGGTGGAGACCCCAATTCTCTTCCATAGCTCACAATCTCAGTTGAACTCCTCTTTCTATACTTATGGCTAATATTCATTCTAAGCAACACATGTTGGCCATAATTTGTAATTATCTTCATGATGGTCCATTTGCTTATGAATATCATAAGCATTTCAGTATGATCAAGTATCCCAGGAAATTATGCTTATTTTTGCCTTTTGGTAAAGATGAAATACATTAAATTTTTTCTGACTCTTTAAGGAGTATTTATAATGTGTCTTTTAATTTATAACAACCTTTTTATTTCTTCCAGTTTCACTCTTAATGAATGATAAAATATTTTTTTAAAAACCACCATATTTGTGACATTATAAAGCAAAGCTAAAAAATCTCAAAGAGTCAGGGTAACTTTATTAATATAGATCATACTAGAATTCATTTTTCTTTTTTACTGGGATACTAAGCTTGTAAAGCCAGAGGATTCTGTAATCATAATTTGCCCAGATTTTTTAGCAAAGCATTTGCTGTGGTAATAAGGATAACTGGAGAGTTTAAAATGAAGAGCTCTGGAGTAGGTCAGCATTCAGTAAATGAAGAACTATGGACAAGATCAGTGACTTGTTGCACATGGGCCAGATCTAGCCTAGTAGTTCTTTATGAGGGCCAGAGTTTACTTACCCCTGGACCATATAATAATAGTGTTAGGAGAATGCACAAGTGTTTAAATTAGTAGAGCCCTGTAACATTCATTAATCATGGGAAAACTTGTAAGGAATTTTCTAGTGGCATCTGTCCATGTTTCTATGTTATTTAATGCCTTGAATGCAGGCATAACTCAGAGGTAAAACAGTACAATAGAAAAATAATGATGGATTTGGAGTTAAAAGAGCTGCGTTTGAACTCCAATTTCTACCTGAATGACTTTAAGAAAGGCTTTCCCTTTCTGAGACTTGTTTCTCATCTGTCAAATGAGGAAATTGTCCTAGTTGTTCACAAAAGCTCTTTACAGTATGCTATTTATGATCCCAGGATATCAACATGGGTGAGGAGGCTCAGTTGCCTCAATAGTGTGTATCCATTTCTTGGGTTTTAGACAAGTGTTATTCATTAAGGATGACAATAGTTAAGCTAACGTCACGGACAGTCTATAAATGGGATCATCCAGTTCCTGTTATTCCATTCTATCACCATTATTGCAGAGGTGGGGGCTACATAAGAGTGGAGCCCATTTTGTATTTTTATCTGTTTTGTGAATTGTAACAGACAAAAACAAAAACAAAATAAACTCAAATGACCTAGTAGCGAGCATGCTGTGGTTAAACCTCTCCATTTAAAGCTAGTAAAGTCTTCAGAAAACACGCATAGTTAGTTGCTAGGGTAATACATGTATACATACATACATATATGTATATATATGTACATATATGTATATAGAGAGAGAGACAGAGACAGACAGAGAGACAAACACAGAGAGACACACAGAGTTTAAATGGACTTTATGTAATGGCCTTAAATCTTTTCCTTTTCATCAATAATTGTTTTCATCAATAAGAATGTAAAACAGTGAATAGTGTGCTAGGCATGCAGTCAGGAAGAACTATGTTCAAATCCGGCCTCAATCACTTACTACCTGTGAGAACTTGAACAAGTCACTTAACCTCTAAGTTTCTCAGGTTTATAAACTGTAACATGGGGATTATAATACCACATACTTCAAAGAATTATTGTGAAGATCAAATGAGGTAATATTTGTCAAAATAAATAGCATACTACCTAGCACATAGTAGGTGCTATATACATTGAAAGCCACTATTGGAAGCACCATGGTAGTAATCCACCATGAAGTAACATATTAAGTGGAATAGTAGTAGTCTCAAAGCTAATTCGTTTCTGAAACACTAGATACTATTATAGTTGGATTTAAGCTTTGCAGAGAATGTAACTTATTATGCTTTAAAAACTGGATGTATGAACCAAGAATAATGATACAGTCTTAGCAAGTAATACTTTTCCATGAACTAATTTAAAACGAAAACTAAAAGAGTCAACTGTCCCTATTCTACTTAGTGAATGTACTTTAAAAATAACATCCTTTAATGCTCAACTTCTATTTTTCCGGGACAGGTCATTAAACAGCATTGATTTACCAGCAGGGGGCTATTCCAACATAATATGATGCTTGCTGAGATTTCACAATAGTAACAATAGTCTCTAAAAGGATATTCAAAGATAAACAAGGGATTTAAGAAAAAGTACTGAAATCCCCGGTGTTCATGTACATTCAGAAATCACTCTTTCTGGGATAGCTTACACAAGGATTCAAAACATTTATTTCCCTCACCCAATGTAAGTTAATTGACAAAATAATCAAAGAAATATTGTATTCTACAATATTCACATTATATTTTTGTGTATATAGAAGGCAATTTTACATTTAGATTCCCTGAAAAATGCCCAAGTTATCCTCATAAGGAACAGAAGAAACACTATACTATAAAGTATATTTCAGTTTCAGCAAGTGATTTAGAATACAACTAAAGAAGAACTTGATGACAGAATTGTTAACCATTAGCACAGAATGCCTGCAGATGATGTAGAATGGCCTGAACTGGAAAGAGCTAAGAATAGGTTCAGACAAACAACCTACCAGCGTCTTAAAAAGACTTTTGTGTGTGATTTCTAAGTCGTATTGTCTGTCTTCTTGAAGGAATCATTGAGAAAAGGTGAAGTGCTGCAAGAATGAAGACAGAAAAATGTCCAAGTTTTCAGAAGAAAGAAGAATGTGAATTTGTATAGTGCAAATATGTTGAGCTTGGTATCCAATGCCACCAAAATATTAGAACATGTATTAAATGAATGATTTTGAACCCTTAAAAAATAAAGCAATAAATCTTGTTTCTTTTTTATGATTGCATTATTATACTGGTAGATAAGAGAATTGTTATAGATAATTTTCTAACCTGTATTTCAGCAAAATATTTGGCAAAGTCTCTCATATCTCCATGGAGAAAATGGAGATGGTAGGTAGAGGAATGATCACCCAGTTAAGTGTAAATGCCGTTGGTTGAAAATTCATGTCCAAAGAGTGTTGATTATTTAAACTCTTAACCCAGAGAGAGGGTTCTAATGGGTGCCACACAAATCTGGAGTTCTTATGTGTTATGGGTTAACAGGTTACATTTTTTTAAAATTTTAAATCAAATGTATTTGATATAAATGAAGGCATAGATGACATACTTACAAAATTTCAGTTTACAGATAGCAATGAGAAAGATCTGGTATTACAGGTTATAGAGGAGAAATCCAAAAATGTTCTCATATGCTAAATCTAATAAGGTAAAAAAATAATAGAGAGAAATATAAAAAAGCTGTATCTAGGTTAAAAAATTCAAAAGGAGGAGATGTGACATGACAATAATCCATGAAAAACATCATTGAGAAATTTGGTGGAATACAAGTTTAATAAGAATTCATAATGGAGGTGATAGCAAAAAAAACAAAAACAAAAAAAATACAAAAACCAGGAGCTATGATTTTACTTAAACATATTAATGGTTGAAATGTAGTTTCCAGAACATAGGAGGTGATAGACTTACTCTGTCCTGGTGTACTATATGTCCAGAGGATTTCAACCACGATGGGAAAGGGACTTGATATTCTGTGTAACAGGACAATGAGTTGAAAGAGTATCTATTCTGAGGAAAAGCCTTGTGGGGAGAGGGAAATGGGTGATGACTGTATTCAAATATTTGAAGGACTGTGATGTTGAAGAGCATTTGGATTGGACGTCAATGGGTAGTATTAGACCAAGAAGTATAATTTTGCAGAGAAGAAGATCTTAGGTTAATACAATGAAGAATTTTATGCAGTTGTCCAAAATTGGAATAGCATGCCTCTGAAAATCCTAAGTTCCTTTTTACTTGAGAAATTCAAATCTACCCTGGATTACCATATATTAAGCTCATTATAGACAAGAATCATGCTTTAGGTCATGATTTGACTAGATGACCTTTACGATCCCCTTTAACTTTAAGGAACTGTATAGCATAGGCAAATCTGGAGGGACAGACTTGTTTAAATGACTTCTTAAAATTCCTCATAGTTCTATATTCCTTTGATTCTATATTTTTTTTTGTATATTGATAGTATAGTAGTTAAAGAGAATTTGATAGTTTAGTTGACACCAGTTACAATGTATTTGTATTTTTTCATTGTTTAGCTGTTCACAGTTGTGTCAGACTCTTTGTGACCCCATTTGAGGTTTTCTTGGCAAAGATACTGGAGTGGTTTGCCATTATCTTCTCCAAATCATTCCACAGATGAGGAAACTGAGGCAAACAGGGTTAAGTGACTTACCCAGAGTCACACAGCTAGAAAGTGACTGAGGTCACATTTGAATTCATGAAGATGTCTTCCTGATTCCAAGCTCAGTGCTCTATGTGCTGCACCACCTAGCTGAATGTGCTTTATATACACAGAAAGAGAATCAATTTTTCAGGTTGATCACTAAGATGCTATTCTGGGATTTTATCAGTATTTTTGACTTTTATATATTAGATTCAGAGAACATTTTCATAGACTGACATTTGTAAGTAAAGTGCAGGGGTTTGGTGAAATGTAGAAATGATTGTCGTTCTTTACAGAAGTGTAGAGAGGCTCCTGACTCATAAATGTTCCAAGATCCTTATTGTCATTATTAGCATGTTACGTAGTACACTGTAAACTTAGTCTTCTGCTCCAGAGAATATAAACTCCATGAGGGCAGGGATCTTCCCACTTGTATATTTATTGTGCAGTGCTTAATAAATGTTTGATTAATTGAACTCACTGCTTTTGACTCCATTTCTTTCCTTTCTTGAATAACTTATTTCAGTTACATAGATATTGAATATTTACCCATCTTAAAATGAAAATTGAAGCTACCATTTCTTTGTTATTCAAAACAATTCACATCCCCATCATTCTGTTGTTTTATTTATTTTTTTTAATTTTTCTCCCATTCTTCCCATTCACACCCCAGAAGACCACAATTAAGTGTGGATATATTTATATTTAGGTATATATATATATATATATATATATATATATATATATATATATATATATATATATATATATATATATATATATGTACATACATACATACATACATATATAAACATATATTTTTCTTAAATTTAAGAATTTAAGATATAAAAAAATATATTATTATATGTACCATGTAATAATATATAATAATAAAGTTAAGAATTTCCTTAACAAATTCTACTCCTGATCTTTCTTTTATGTTTGTGAATATTTACTTCTAATCCTTCCTGACTATTCTACTTAATTTCTGTCTGCTATCTTGCCTTCCTGTTACTTAACCTACCCCCCTCCAAGAATCCTTCCTTCCCTTATCCTCCCATTCCAATTGATCTAAACACCTTTTTATATCCCCCTTTAACCTGCTCTCTCACCCTCTTCTCTGGAGATCCCTCCCTTACCCTCTCCCCCCCTTCTTTAGTATTTTATTTCTTTCTAAATTTAGAAGACTTTTGTACTCTTCTTGATGTATATGTATTGTTCCCTTTGAATCCATTCCTGATGGAAGTAGATTTCTAGAACTACCAGCCCTCTTCCCCCCATCTAATTCCTCTCTATGGGTTCTTCCTTTTGTACATCATTTGTGTAAGATAATTACCAATTTTAGCTGCTCCTAAACTGTCCTACTTTTTAAAGTCATATCATACTCAGGTCTACCCCAGTCTTTCTTAGAACTACCCAATTATTAACAACAATCTTAGACATATGTTTTACATTTTACATACATAAAAGGTAAACAGTTTGTCCTTATCGAGTTCCCTGTAAGTAGTACTTGTTTCTCTTGTCTCTTCTATGTCCAATCTTCTATTTAGTTCATTTTTTTTTGTTATTTGTTTATTTTTTACAAAATCCTGGAAGTCTGACAATTCATTAGAAGTCTATTTTCCTTTCTCATTCAGTATTATGCTTTGCATTGCTGGGTATGATATTTTTGACTGCAATCTCAGTTCTTTTACTCTTCCATATATAGTGTTCCAAGATCTTTGGGCTTTTAGTGTTGCCGCTGCTAGGTCTTGTGTGATCCTAATTGTGACACCACCATGTTTAGAATTTTTTTTTTTCTTTTTTGCTTGTAACGTTTTATCCTTGGCCTGGAGGTTTTGGAATTTGACTATGGTATTCCTGTAGCTTTTTCTTGTAGGATCTCTTTCAGGTGGTGATCAGTGGATGTTTTCCATTTCTTCTTTCTCTTCTTGTTCTAATGCTTCAAGATAATTTTAAAAATTATTTCTTGTATTATTGTATCCAGGTTTTTTTTGATCATAGCCTTCAGGTAGTCCAATTACTTTTATGCTTTCTCTTCTTGATCTATTCTCCAGATTAGTTGTTTTTCTTGTGTTTCAAATACTTTTCTATTTTTTTCATTCTTTACATTTTGTTTTATTATTTCTTAACCTCTTATAACTTTGCTAGCTTTCCCTTACCTAATTCTGATTTTCAGAGTAATTTTCTTCCTTAAAATTGTGGATATCTTTTTCTAATTGTTTGATTTTCTTTTTATAATCTTCTTGTTTATCTTGGATTGTTGTTCTTTCCTTTTTTTTTTTTTTTTAGTTTTACCTCAGTCTCTCTCGTTTTATTTTTAAAATCATGGGAAAATGTTTCCATGAATTCTTTTTGGGAAGGTGACCATTTGACATTATTCTTTGGGGTAGAAGAGGGTTTCTTTCCTTTAGTATCCTCCTCTGAAGGTGAACCCTGGTCATTTCTATTCCCATTGTAATTCTCTATAATTGAATTCTTCCTCCTTGATCTATTCATTTTTTTTTTTTTTTTGTAATAGTAGCTTAATTTTTCTAAGCACCTGTAGTCCTGTGGTATGGGGTATGGTACCTCTGGCCTTAGATCCTCCTTTAGTTCTCTTTTCTGGCTTGGAACACAGACAAAGGCTTCCAGCCTCCTGTAAGTGTCCATGGGCAGCAGTGTCTCCACCCTATTGCTTCTGCACTCACCTGGCTTGTGATGATTCTGTCTCATCCCCAGCTTCATATCCACAGCACAGCTGGGTCTGGCCTTCCTCATCAGCAGAGGTTCCCTAGAGCTTCCCTGTCTCAGACTTCCCTCACTGTATCTCAGGTAAAAGTTCCTGTGACAGAGGCAGCCTCCCAGCACAACTAACCCCAGGACTTGTGACTTGTTTAAACACCTCCTACTCTGGAGGTGTTTACTCGTCTCGGTGACCAAACCTCCTCCTAGGATTTTTCTTCAGATCTTTTCCAACTGTCCCAGAAGGACCCTTGTTCTTCCCCTTTTCTTATTTATTTTTACCACTCTATTTTCACCATGAGGCACTATTTTATCTCTTCTGTGAGGGAAAATCTTGAAAGCTTGGAATTTTCTGACCTACTCCACTGTGCTCCCAGAATCCTTCTTCAACTCCATTGTTTTATCATCATTTCCTTGCTATCAGTATCCTGAGTCATAGGGTATTTTTTGTTTGTTGAAATAAATGAAATAGAAGCAACACATTGTAGTGATTGGAGTATTTCTGGTGGAAATAATTGTTTAAAATCATTATGAGGATGATGATGCTTTAAAGAGTGCTGTTTTCATTTTAACTTTACGCATTGGCCAAATCTACTAATAGGAAAGAGCTTAGTTTGAATAAATACAATCTCGTTACCTTTCATAAAGTAAGATAGAAAAAATGTGTATTTAGATGTCTTTTTAAGACATGGAAATGGCCCTGGATTCTCAAAGGCTCTAACAGCTCATGTCTGGTACAATTTCTGTAGTTAAAAAGGCTGTATCTGTTTCCTGAAGGTTAGACTAGCTTTCTATGGAAGGACTCAACCACAGCAGGATGACCACTAGTGGAAGAGTGTTGTTTTTCACTTCAGAAAACAAAATGGAAATAGAATATGGTGTACATTGGAAGAAAAAGTTTCTACTAGGTTGTATCATTTCGACCTCTTACCCCTACTGAAGAAGCATATCCTATTTTACTAACAAAAATAGTTTCATTGTAAGCTTGTAATAACCAAAAAATTGCCTAGGAAATGTAATTAATTACTGTCTGCAAGATGGATATTTCAGCAACTCTTTTCAATATTTAATGCATTGATTAATGATTATACTAGACTTAAACCTAAGGAGAAATCTTTGCCTTTTGGTTGTTTCCTTTACAGATATCTCTTTCTATGTTCCTTTAGGTAGGATACAATAAAAGGCTAGCTGTACATTCATTTCAGTGGAAAGTAAGAGTGCCACAAAGGAGATTTTGAAGTATGTTGTTTTTAAGCACTTGAAGACCCTTCAGGATAAAAGACACCCTCTCCTAAAATGCTAGAATGCTATTAATATCAATAATTAAAGTTATTTACTGGTACCTAGTAGCAAAATAGGAATAGAGGGACACCTTCTTGCTTGTGATGTACAAATCGAGAATGTTCAGTGAATCCTGCCCATTGACTTAGCTATCTATTAGTATATGCATCTGAATTTGAGAATTAGGTGACCTCTGTTCAAAATGGATAATAATGATGATCCGATTTAGTATGGGCTCTTTCACTGAAGAGAGGTCACTCTTCTTCATTATTTATTTGTATACCATCCTTTAAGTAGCCCAGTACCACAGGCTCTTTTGTAGATGAATTTTCATGATTGCTTACCCTTGAAGGAGAAAAGTCACAGGCAAAGAAAAAATAACAATAATTAATTACATATTTCAAACTCTCTGAATTCCCATAGCCATCCCTCTAGCAAGTCATCTGATTTTTTACTCTCACTTTACCTTTTACAGTAGATGTGGCATTGACAAGCATTCTTTCAAAAACAGTATCCCTGAAGTGTTATATTTTTTATTGTGATTGGAAATGATGATCAGTCTGAAAAATTAATATAGAATTTTAAGGGAATTTTCTGAGACAATTTTTTTCCTGACATTTTTCAGGGACAATTTTTACTTTGGAGGCATTTTTTTCCTACAATTGTTAACAGCTTTGCTTTGGTCTTAAATTCCTCTAGGGATCTGCAGGCTTCCTGTGGTGTAGGGTGGGGTTGGGGAATTGGAAGATAACAGATGAAGGCAGTTGCAGTAGGTCTAAATATATGGTGGCAGAATTTGATTTCTTGATTTTTTCCTATTTACTTCAAGTGCAGATCCCAGCTAAGACATCCATCTCAAAAATTATTTCTGTATGGAATATGCTGTTCATTAGCTGAAGATCTGAGCCAATCGTACATTGCCTCTTCAGGATAGTTTATCTCCTGAATATCTGTCACTGCATGCTAATAACCTGGCTCTCCTTCACCGTTTTCTTCAGTCCTGCTTGAGAGAAACAGATGCGGTGCAGAGGACTGCAAATTAATCTTGGAGTCAACCCTGAGTTTGAGGTTTGACTGTGAGTTTCACAAACTATGTGATCCTGGCCTCAGTATTCTCATCTATAAAATGGAGAAAAGTGGGTAGACATAGTTGTACTGCAATAAGGAAAGGCTTTGTAAACCTCAAAGCTCTACATGAATGTGAGCTGTAACTCATATTTGACTACCTATAATATACAGTCTATATTGATTGTTAACTATTTATATGGAGCTGTGAGTAGGTTGAAAGGACTTTTGAATAGATGAATCATATGAAGGAAAGAAGCTTCTTTTTTTTTGGACAATATTCTCTCTATTCCCATTCTGGGGGGGGGGGGGTTATTTTTTTAAGATATGCAAAGTTCGTTGTTCAGTTCTTGTCAGTGTGGTAAGAGGCATCAGAACAAAACAGATGATACACTGATACATCGAAAACTAGCTTTTCAAAATGGTTCAAAGGCCATTTTGTCACCTGGGTCTGCTCAACAATGGAGAGGACTAAGAAGAGCCATCTCTCCCCTGTTCAGTTTTCTGGTTTATGAAATTAGGGAACTGGAATCAGGGGTGGGGAACCTGTGGCCTTGAGGCCCTCTAGATTCTCAAGTGCTGCCCTTTGACTGAATCCAAACTTCATAGAACAAATCCCTTTAATAAAAGGATTTGTTCTGTAAAACGTGGACTCAGTCAAAAGGCTGTACAAAAAGACCTAGAAGGCCACATGTGGCCTTGAAGTCAGAGTACCTCATCTCTGGGGGGAGGGAGGGTGAATCCTTTGATCCCTTCCAGCCTTGACATACTATGAATGCATAAATGTTCATAATCAATGTCAGAATCTTCTGATCTTCTGCATCTAAATACTAGAAATTTCCTCTTTTTTTTTCCTTCCAGTTTTAACTTTATCTTTCCTCTCCATAACTAATTCTGTGTTTTGTCTTCCTGAATGATTGGTAAGAGGAAGGAAAATCATAGAAGAGGAGTTTTTTAAATTTGCATTTTATTAATGCCTTTTATATTCACACCACTTTTTCTTTTACAAACGTACCAGTCCCTCCCCAGTGAAGTTTCCAGTTGTAACAAGCAGCTAAGCAAAACCAGCTGACAGATAAACCACAGCTGGCATCACATACAACATTCTGACTCAGTGTCCTCTGCAGCTTTGAGGAAAGAATATAAGTGCTTTTTTCATCTCTGCCACCAGCTTGGGCCATTAAAATTATAGTGTTCAACTTGGTTTTGTTATTTTCATTTATATTATTTTAGTAGCTGTGTATATTGTATCCCTGGTTTCTGTTTATTTCCATCTGCATTACTAATGTCTTTTCATGTTTCCATGAATTCCTCATAACTGTCATTTGTTATGATACAATAATATTCTGTCTCATCCACAGACCACGGTCTGTTCCATTTATTCACCATGAATGGTACCACTTTGTTTCTAGTGTTTGGCCACCATGAAAAGTGCTGCTATAAATGCTTTGATTAGATATGGGGATTTTCCTTCTGTCTTTGATCTCCTACAGGTCAAAGTCCAATTGGAATCTCTAGGTGTACGGCATGAATGATTTTGAGATTTTTCTCAAATACATCCAAGTTGCTTTCTAGAACAGTTGAACCAATTCCTAGCTCTACCAACAATGCCTTGCTTCCCATAGCCCTTTCGGGATATTTCCATCTTTGACAGTTGGTTGGTCATGAAGGAAAACCCAAAGTTGTTTATTTTGCATGGAGATTTTGTGATATTTTTCGCATGGTTGTTGATAGTTTCCAATTCTGTTTTTAAAAGCAATTTGTTAATCTCTCCCTCTGTTTGCGGGGAGGGGGAGGCAATCAGGATTAAGTGGATTTCCTAGGGTCACACAACTAGTAAGTGTCAAGTGTTTGAAATCATATCTGAACTCAGATCCTCCTGCTCAAGGGCTAGTGCTCTATCTACTGTGCCACCTAGCTGTCTCTTGTTCATCTCTTTTGTGCACTTATCCACTGGAAGAATAAATCTTGGCCTCATTTGCTTATGTTAATTTCTTATAGACCTTTGATGTCAGAATTTTATCAGTGAAACTGACTTAAAGTTTTCTCCTAGTTGACAGTTTTCCTTCTTACTGATTTTGTTCACACAAAAGCATTTTAACTTCATATAATTGGAATCAATTTTTTTCTTTTATGATATCTTCTCTCTCTTATTTAGTTAAGATTTCTCCCTTAAGAGGAAACGATTGCCACTTCTGTTTGCTTCGTAAAATTGTATCCAGTCCATCTATAGCCAATAACCATTTCAGGTTTATGGAACGTTTATTTCATATCTATAAGGTGTTAGTCTCCATACAAACATAAACTTAGACACAATAACTTCCAAGTGAGGGCTAAACTTAGAATTTGACAATTCTTCTTTTTTTCTTACCAGATTCAGTAGATTGTAAAAGAGCATCTCTACAGATAATCATCTCTCATAGATAATTGGCATTATAGATACATGACCTTTGGGGCATACCCAGGCTCATGTTTCTTTTCTAATTAGAAGCTGGTCATTCTGTGGTAAAGGTATGTTTCTTTAACTCACTATATTTTTCAGACTTCTTAGAATTAGGGCCAAATGTCTTTTTACCTGAAAGATGTGAAATTTCTGAGATTTCCTGACTATTTCACAGCTTTTGTTCAAATCACTGTCTAGACTAGTTGGCTATTCCCTGCTCACTAGGTGAGCATTCATTTCCCGTCACTTTTCCTCATTAAATTTTCCATGCTTTCTTTCCCCTTCTCATCAAGCACCTTGAAGAGATATTGATGCTGAGGCTTTGCTAGGTTGATGATTATTTTACTTATATATTTAATTTTCTTTTTTTGGAAGTTCTTTCCTAGTTATATCTTATTGGAAAAAAATCCCTTTCCCTGATTAAAGATAGCAAGTTCTATTTTATATAAACATTCATAATTTTCATTGACCCTTCTCAATTTGTGTCTATATTTTGCTTTGACAAACCTGTTTGTAAAACAGTTTCACAAAGAGTAGCATACTGAAACCTCCCATCAATCTGTATTGTCTTTATTTCTTCAGTATGCATAAAGAATCTCTGTGCATTTTCCTTGACTTGAGTGCTGCTTTTTACCATCCTAGTAATTTCATATCTGTATCTATTATTTTCAGGGATTGATTTTCTATGAACAGTAATGCCATTTCCACCCCATTCTACAAATGATTACTGTTCTTTTGTCTTGTTTCTCATGCTGAACTGGTAAAGGACAAAGTTCACCATCAGCATATGATTTTTATCTATTCCTCTTGCTTTACCATACTACCATTTTTCCTGGTTGAATAATAATGATGATCAGCCTAGCAATACTGATGACTAGCATTTGTATAGCTCTTTAAGGTTTACAAAGCCCTTTACAAATATTATACCATTTGATCCTCACAAAGGACCAGTGACATAGCTGATATTATTTTCCCCACTTTATAGATGAGGACACTGAGGCAGACAGAGGTTAATTAATTTGTCTAGGATCAAACAGCTAGTAAGTGTTTGAGGTCAGATTTATCTTAAGTCTTCTTGACTCTAGATTCAGCATTCTATCCACTGTGTCACCTAGTTGTTTAAAGTAGCTAGTATTTATATCACTGCTTTATGTTTGGCAAAGCACTTTATGTTATCTCAGTTAAAAACACATCCATCTGTGAATCATAGGAGCAAATTAACGTTTGAAAAGTCCTCAGTGGTCATAAAGTCCACCCACTCCACTTTTCCCCCTCTGTATCCTCCCTCACAACTAAGCATTTTACACATAGGAAACCACCATGTTCCTGAGAAGTTGACCGAATGTCAATATGCCATTTATATTCACAGTAAGCAGACTATTATTTCTTTAGCTTTCACTATGTGTTAACTTCAAATACCAAAGCACCTTGCCAATATCTAGATAACAACTCTGTGACTGGTACAGAATTTTGACAGAAGGAATGAAAATACCCTCAGCATTACACTTCCATATTTTCCAGCTGTCAGTTTTGTTGTCTGTTTCAACTTAGTCCTTTCCTATTTTTTTTCAACTTAATGAGCTCTTTACTATTGAACGATTGGTTTTCCTTATTTAACAAATCAACTAGACACAACCCAGAGTAGCCTCGGAAACATTTATATATCTTAATTTGATTCACTCACCTAGTTTCTCCTCATTCCATTTCCTCTGTCATATCTCTTCCACTCTTCCCTAGAGATTTGCCCATTTTCCTCCCATCAGACAGTTTTGTTTTGTGTTTTGATAGTGAATCCTTGGTAGGCTGATGATTCTTTCTACAATTTTCCCCCTGAAATTACCTCCAGGTTAAGGCTGTTAAGGAAAAATTATGTTAAGTGTAAACCAAGACAAAAATCAATGGAAGTAAACACAAGTCTGCTATAGACTAAGAAAGATAGGAAGTGTTAAGATAAACAGAACTAATCTCTTAAAATCAACACAATTGAAACTCTCAAATATTCATGTAGAAGAGTATAAATTAGAACTACTTTACAGGTATAACTTTTAAAAATGATGAGAAATTGAATTAATTTATTTTTTATTAGTAGCATCTTATTTTTCTGCAATTATATATCAACACAATTTTTAGCATTCATTCTTACAAGATTTCGAGTTCCCAAATTTTTTCCCTCCCTTCCTAAAATGGTAAGCAATTTGATATACCTTACACACATGCTAAATATGTTAAACATATTTCCATATTAGTCAAAGTTGTAAAAGAAGGAAGAAAAAAAATAAAGAAGTGAAAAAAGTATGCTTCTGTTTACATTCAGAGTCCTTCAGTTTTTTATCTGGATATGGATAGCACTTTCCTTCAAGAATTCCTTTGTGCTTGTCTTAGAATCATTCATAGTTGATCATCACACAATGTTGCTGAAACTGTGTACAATGTTTTCCTGGTTCTGTTCATTTCACTTTGCATCAGTCCTTTGCATACAAGTCTTTCCATGCTTTTCTCCATGAGTCTTCTCCTTACCAGGCTAAACATACCAAGTTCTTTCAACCAATCCTCACATAACATGGACTCAAAGCTTTTCCCTGTTCTGATTGTTCTCTAGCCCATTCACAATCCTTTTTTTTTTTTATTGAATTATGGGGACTATAATTGAATATGATACTGAAGATGAAATCTAATGACCTCAGTAGAGTAGAATAATCACCTCCCTATTCTTACAAGTTCTGTCCTTCTTAAGGCAGATATGAGATTAAGGCAAATAATGAGATTTTGGGTTTTTTTGGCTACTACATCACACCGCTGATAGCTTGTAGTCCATGAAAACTTCTAGGGCTTTTGTAAAATAACTGTTATTTATTCATACCTATCCAATTTTATACTTGTCCAATTTATATTTTTTTTTCCTTTTTTTTTTTATTAAGTTTATTTATTTAACTTTTAACATTCATTTTCACAAAATTTTGGGTTACAAATTTTCTCCCCTTTTATCCCCTCCCCCCCCAAACACCAAGCATTCTAATTGCCCCTATGACCAATCTGCTCTCTCTTCTATCATCCCTCTCTGCCCTTGTCTCCATCTTCTCTTTTGTCCTGTAGGGGCAGATAGCTTTCTATACCCCTTTACCTGTTTTTCTTATTTCCTAGTGGCAAGAACATTACTCGACAGTTGATCCTAACACTTTGAGTTCCACCTTCTTTACCTCCCTCCCTCTCCACCCCTTCCCTTTGGAAGGCAAGCAATTCAATATAGGCCAAATCTGTGTAGTTTTGCAAATGACTTCCATAATAGTTGTGCTGTATAGGACTAACTATATTTCCCTCCAACCTATCCTGTCCCCCATTACTTCTATTCTCTTTTGATCCTATCCCTCCCCATGAGTGTCGACCTCGAATTGCACTCTCCTCTTCATGCCCTCCCTTCTATCATCCCCCCCACCCTGCTTGTCCCCTTGTCCCCCACTTTCCTGTATTGTGAGATAGGTTTTCCTACCAAAATGAGTGTGCACTTTATTCTTTTCTTTAGTGGAATGTGATGAGAGTAGACTTCATGTTTTTCTCTCACCTCCCCTCTTTATCCCTCCACTAATGAGTCTTTTGATTGCCTCTTTTATGAGAGATAATTTGCCCCATTCAATTTCTCCCTTTCTCTTCCCAATATATTTCTCTCTCACTGCTTGATTTCATTTTGTTTTAAGGATATGATCCCATCCTATTCAATTCACTCTGTGCACTCTGTCTCTGTGTATGTGAGCGTGTGTGCATGTGTAATCCCACCCAGTACCCAGATACTGAAATGTTTCAAGAGTTACAAATATTGTCTTTCCATGTAGGAATGTAAACAGTTCAGCTTTAGTAAGTCCCTTATGACTTCACTTTGCTGTTCACCTTTTCATGGTTCTCTTCATTCTTGTGTTTGAAAGTCAAATTTTCTTTTCAGCTCTGGTCTTTTCATCAAGAATACTTGAAAATCCTCTATTTCATTGAAAGACCATTTTTTCCCCTGAAGTATTATAGTCAGTTTTGCTGGGTAGGTGATTCTTGGTTTTAGTCCTAGTTCCTTTGACTTCTGGAATATACTGTTCCATGCCCTTCGATCCCTTAATGTAGAGGCTGCTAGATCTTGTGTTATCCTGATTGTATTTCCACAATACTTGAATTGTTTCTTTCTAGCTGCCTGCAGTATTTTCTCCTTGACCTGGGAACTCTGGAATTTGGCCACAATGTTCCTAGGAGTTTCTCTTTTTGGATCTCTTTCAGGCGGTGTTCTGTGGATTCCTTGAATATTTATTTTGCCCTCTGGTTCTAGAATCTCAGGGCAGTTTTCCTTGATAATTTCATGAAAGATGATGTCTAGGCTCTTCTTTTGATCATGGCTTTCAGGTAGTCCCATAATTTTTAAATTGTCTCTCCTGGATCTATTTTCCAGGTCTGTTGTTTTTCCAATGAGATATTTCACATTATCTTCCATTTTTCCATTCTTCTCTCTTTGTTCTGTGATTTCTTGGTTTTGCATAAAGTCATTAGCCTCCATCTGTGCCATTCTAATTTTGAAAGAACTATTTTCTTCAGTGAGCTTTTGAATCTCCTTTTCCATTTGGCTAATTCTGCTTTTGAAAGCATTCTTCTCCTCATTGGCTTTTTGAACCTCTTTTGCCAATTGAGTTAGGCTAGTTTTCAAGGTGTTAATTTCTTCAACATTTTTTTGGGTCTCCCTTAGCAGGGAGCTGATCTGCTGTTCATGCTTTGACTTCATGTCTCTCATTTCTCTTCCCAGCTTTTCCTCCACCTCTCTAACTTGATTTTCAAAATTCTTTTTGAGCTCTTCCATGGCCTGAGCCCATTGGGTGGGCTGGGACACAGAAGCCTTGATTTCTGTGTCTTTGCCTGATGGTAAGCATTGTTCTTCCTCATCAGAAAGGAAGGGAGGAAATGCCTGTTCGCTAAGAAAGTAACCTTCTATAGTCTTATTTCTTTTCCCTTTTCTGGGCATTTTCCCAGCCAGTGACTTGACCTCTGAATATTTTCCTCACACCCACCTCACCTCCTGATCCTCCCAGCCAGTGTTTGGGGACTGAGATTCAAATGCTGCTTCCAGCCTCAGGGCTTTTGGCGGGGGCAGGGCTGCTATTCAGTATGAGATTATGATCTGGTGCTGAGATCGGGGCAGGGCCACCTCTCAGGCTCAGTTCCCTCAGGGGGTTTATGCGCAGACCTTCCACAATGGATTCAGGCTCCCGCCCGCTTGGGGAGCCCCTGTCTGCAGCCGCCTCTCAGCTTCTACCTCCCGGGGGGGGCCTGAATTATGGGGGCACCCCACTCCCCTCTCGACCCGCCAAAGAGACTCTCTCACCCACCCCTGTCACCTGTGGGTGGAGGGACTTGTGCGGCCGCTGGAGATCCCGTCCCTGAAGCCTGCTCGGATCTGTTTCTCTCGGTGCCGCAGCCGTGGCCGCAGCAGGTCTGGGCTGGGCTTTGTGTCTGCAGCGCGACGGACCTTTTGCGAGAGGTTTGCAGATCCCTCTGTGGGTGGAGGGACCCGCGTGGCCGCTGGAGATCCTGTCTGTGAAGCCTGCTCGGATCTTTTCCTCTCGGTGCCGCGGCCGCGGCAGGGCTGCACTCAGCTCCCAGTCCCGGCGCCCAGTCCGCAGAGCGAAGGACCCCCCGTGAGAGGTTTGCAGGTCTCTCTGGAACAGAAATCTCCCTCGCTCCAATGTTCCGTGGCCTCTGGGTGCGGAACTCGCCGTGAGTTACTTCCCTGTAGCCATTCCATGGGTTGTGGGTTCGGAGCTATGTGTATGTGCGTCTTTCTACTCCGCCATCTTGGCTCCGCCCCCCAATTTATATTTTTAACTTGAGTGCAGATCTTTACTTTTATCCTTATTGAATTACTTCTTAGATTCAGCATAGTGCTGTATTTTATCAAGAATTGTTTTAGAATCCTACCTTTGAAATCAGTATGTTAGCTAGTCCTCTCTGCCTTGTGCCATCTGCAGATTTGATGGGCATCCCATCTATGGCTTTATCCAAGTTATTGACTAATATGTTAGAAAGTTGTTCTACAAATCCCTGGGGTCCTCCATTGTAAACTTCCTATCACATTGAGATTGAACCCTTAACAATTAGCCTATTCTTGTTGTGGATTCCTCTCTCCTCTCAGATATCATCCAACCAATCTTGAGTTCAACTGCTTGTATTATTGTCCATTCCATTTTTCTCCATGTTTTTCACAAAGTAGTATAGGATGCTTTATTAAAAATTGATGAAATCTAGGTAAGCTAAATCCATAGTATTTATCTCATTGATTGGGTACCAACTTATTTTGTCAGTCTTGTTTGATTTTACTACCCTCCCCCCAAACTCCCACACTCCCATATTAAGCACTCTGTTGTAACCACACTGTTCTACTAGCTATTCCAGAGCAATTTCCTTCTCTTTCCTACCTTTATGTGTTCACCCAGACCATTCACTATGCTTGTGATCCTAAACTTGCTCCCCACCTCTGCATCTACCCCTATTAAAATCTTTCTCTTCTTTTCTACGTGCAGCTCAAATGCCTTTATTTCTGAGATGCCTTCTCTACTGTCCTCTCACAATTTCATATAATGGCTTACTTTATGGCCTTATCCTTTGGACTTATCCTATTCTACCTTATGTTGCAATGGATTGTGAACATGTCTCATCCTCTTCATTTAATTGTATGCTTCTTGAGGACAGTAGCTCTGTAATTCATTCATTTGGCTAGCTTGAGCATTGGGCACATAGTAGGTGTTTGGTGACTTATTGTTCTAGAATTCTAATAACAATTCTTTTGCTCTCCCACATTCCTATCAAATTCTATAACAGAGCAAGTGTTTACCAAACTTTTTTGATCATTCATTGGGAAGAATGTACTTTTTGAAATTGCAATCAGGTATTCTTTTTCCATTCTGGAATGGTCAGCTTTTATCAGTGATTTCTTTGACATGTCAGTATTACACTGAAGTATTTCAGAATGAAGTTTCCAGCTTTGCCTGAATGGCACTCTGGTTTCTGGATTCCATTCCATGTGTAAATAGACTCTGAGCTATTCTTAGTTATACTATTGATTTGATCTACAATTTTGTTATGGCTAATTTAGTAATGAATCCCATAGTTAACCTTTCCAGAGCTCTTATCTTGAACTTTCTCTGTATTAAGAGATTAGATAAGAAGAGAAGTTGTTGCCAAGTAACGATCTGCTATAAGATATGTGTATGTGAGTGTGTGCATGTGTATGTGTGTGTGATATGTAATATATGTATATGCATGTCTAAGAGAGAGGAAAAGAGGGAAAAAACCAAATAAGAGAATATTCTGTCTACTTAGACAGGTGGTACATTGGTAAGTAATATACTGAGGAGAGTAATGGGATCAGTGACTGGCATGTAACATTTTTATGGCTAATATATTTAAACAAGACTTCCATTGCTTAGGGCTATGATCTCCAGCCAGTTGATTAAAATCTACCATTACAAATGGTTGCCTCTTGTCATTCGTCCTTTGACTAATGCATCTACCTTTTGCAGTCTGCCACATTATCAATAAAGTGGGGAAAACCCACATGAGAACTCTGCTTGAGGTCAGCCATAATCCCCTATATTCTTCTTTTCTACTGATGATTTTAATTCTTCTGAGAGATTAATAGTAGCTCCCTTACTTAAAAGGAAAACTTAAATATGGGAGCTTCTGTAACATTCCAGACTAATAACATAAATGGTATTGAAAAAAAAAAAAGGAAAAAGAAGTTCTTGTTCTCTCTTACTGCATGGTCTACCTGTGTGACTCCAGGGAATCACTTATCCTCTCTCATTCTCACTTTTCTCATCTACAAAATGGGGATAATGTCACCTACTTTAGAGGGATGCTACAGAAGATACTCCACCTTTGCCATCTCATTGGCTGTCCCAAGTGCCTGGAGTGCTTTTCCTTTTCCTCCTATCATGGCTGCTTAAATCCTGCCTTCTGCAGTAAACTTTTCCTAGGCCCCTTCCCAATGAGATTGCAGTTTATTTACACAGTATATACTTTGCATGTACATAGCTGTTCAGCTGTTGTTTTTCCAATGTGAGCTCCTTGAGGGCAAAATTCCTTTTTATCCCTAGTGTTTAGTGCAGTGCTTTGTTGACTTGATTTTTTGTGAGGATCAAATGAGAGAATAAATGTTGCCAACTTGAAAGTTCTACATAAATGTTAGTTATTGTTATTATTGTTTATGCAGATTAATTAAAATTGGTTCTCCCCATGCAGGTGAGTACTTTCATTGAAGTGACTTCCTCTGGTATAGTTATGTGATGGGCTAACCACTCAGGGTGGAACCCTGTGGTGGCATTTAGGACAGTAGGGGATATGTGTCACTGGTGTGGCCACTGGACCTGTAAATATTTCCCTTAAATCGTTTCTCGGACTTTTTATACTGAAGCTGGCAGCAGGAGACAAGGCAGATTGATCCATAATTTGTAATGACTCCTTGGCTATGAGGAAGAGTTCTGCATCCATCATATGAAGCTTCATATTTTGCTTTTGGACAGAAATCATAGGAAGCCATTTAACAGAAAAGTTAGGTAACTGAAATAACACACCACAGAAGACCATTTAGAGTTATAACAACATCTGAGCACCCTGGGGAAATTAGGATTATTTTTGCTGGTTCATTGTTATAATGTTCAGGAAAGAGCAAACATGGTTTCATATAGGATTTCCCTGCTGTCCATTCCTCTCTTGTTTTTTTGCCTTCAGTATTAAACTTGCATTCTCTCTTACACATTGGAGCAGATAACAGGAGTCATAACAATTCACATTTAAATACCAATTGGAGCTTTACAGGCACTTCCCTCACAATTACTGCAGCCAAACAGTAGTACTACAACCATTGCTGTTCAGTCATTTCAGTTGTGTCCAACTTTCCATGACCCCATTTGGGGTTTTCTCGGAAAAATACTGGAGTGGGTTGCCACTTCCTTCTGCTCATTTTACAGGTGAGGAAACTCAGGTGAGCAGAGTTAAGCAACTTGCTCAGGGTTACACCACTAGTAAGTGTCTGAGGCCAGACTTGACTCAGGAAAAGGAGTCTTCCTGACTTCAGACCTGGTGTTCTGTTCACTGCCTCCTAACTGCCCACTACAAGCACTATTCATTCCATTTTATAGATGAGACAGTTCATTTATGTGACTGCTTTTTCAATAATAATAAGAGAAGCTAATATTTATATATTTTAAAGTTACCAAAGCACTTTATATGTGTCACCTGATCCTCACAACCAACACTGTGAAGTATGAATTGTTAACATTCTCATTTTATATAGGAGGAAAATGGAGCTAACAGAGTTGCTTACAGTGACCTAGTTAATATGCCTCTGACTCCGGTTGGAGTTCAGGTCTGTACCTTAGCACCTAGCTTTGTCAATTTGTATCCCCTTGGTGCCTTAACTCAAGGAAATAATTCTGGTAGAAATGACTTCTTTGAGGATCAGACAGTTCTGAGGGGGTGGTTTATGCACACCAAACTGAACGGGGCAATGAGAAGTAAGTAGGTGAGAAGCTTAATGGTTCTGGTGCTGTGCAATGGATAGAATTGTAAAGCATTGCATTTAAATTCTCTCTCTGATCCTTGCTCATTGTGGCATCATGTGTATGTCACTTAATAGCTCTTACCAGTCAATCAATCAGCAAGCATTTATTAAATGCTTGCTATGTGCCAGGCAATGTTAAGATTTGCTTTCCTCATCTGTAAAGTAGGGAAAATAATGCACACCTCACAATTCTTTCTTTCTGTCCAGACCTGTGTTTTCATTGGGACAGGGATCTCCCATTGTAGCAGATACTAATGAACAACTCTACTGGAACATCATTTTAGAGAGATGCCTAGGGCCTAGTTTAAGTGACTGTATCCATAGGCCCACAGCTGGTTTCATTCTGAGGCAGGATTTGAGCGTAGGTCTTCTTGACCCTTAGGCTATGCCTCAGTTCTATAGAAAAGGTTTTGTGTGGCTCAAATGAGAAAAGGTATCTAAGGATCCAAAGGGTTCAAGATGAAAAATGATATTTACCTCCAGAGTAAGAACTGATAGAATTTAAATGCAGATCAAAGCATACCATTTTTCACTTTCTTTATTTGTTTCTTTTGGTCTCTGTCTTCTTTAACAACATGACTAATATGGAAATACGTTTTACATAATTGCACATGTATAATCAATATCAAATTGTTTACCATGTCAGGGAGGAGGAAGGTGAGGGAGGAAGGGAAGAATTGTGGAACTTAAAATAAAAAAATAAAAATTGTATTTACAACTAATTGGGAAAAATCAAATATTATTTTAAAAAGAAAATTTTTATAAAGTATTTTATAAACATTATATTATTATACAAGGTCAAAAATTATTATTGCGACAAGTGAGAAAAGGGTTCCACAAGAAGGGACATAAAGAGCATCCCGGTCAATGATAAAAAGAAGAAAGAGGTCAAAGATGTAAAGAAGGTAAGAGCTAGTCAGAACATTTTACAAAAACATAAACACATTGTAATTATCATAAGATTTTGATGAAAAGGAAGGAGATGTCCGTTCTCTATTATCTCTTTTCCTTTGTTTAAAAGTATCCTTGAATTTTAATTTAGTATGTTTTAGTGCAGATGTTATTTGATAATAACACATTGTGCTTTTCAATTTACTTAGGTTGTTGAAAAACAGATATCAGAAAACCATCTGTTTGCCTTTCTACATAATCTGTCCTCAGGGCATGGACCAAGGGACTCATTTTTAAAAGTGCTAGTGACTTTTCTCATTAACTTAGAAAGAACTAAAAGCTAAATTTGAGCTGTCTTGTAATTAAAATGTGCCATTTTTTCCCTGGGAAAAAAGGAAATAATTGGTTTTCTCCTTTACATTTTATAGAGAGTTCTTTTGGGGCTCAACTCCCAAGTCTGCCACTTAACATTAAGAAAGTCCCTTACATTTCTGGGCTTCATCTTCCAGCTCTACATCTACAATTCTTTGACTCATTGTCAATATAATCTCAGAAATAAGAACTATAGATTTGTGACATAACTGAAATAAGAGATATCATACACTCTAAAGAGTGTATCTAGGTGGTACAGTGGGTAGAACTTGAGGACCTGGGCTAAGAAGACTCATCTTTGTGAGTTCAAATCTGGCCTCTGACACTTATTACTCATGTGACCCTAGGCAAATCAACTCATCCTTTTTGCCTCCGTTTTCTCATCTGTAAAATGAACTGGAGAAGAAAAAGGCAAACCACTCTGGTATCTCTGCCAAGAAAACCCCAAACGAGATGATGAAGAGTCGGACAGATATGACTGAAAAATGACTCAGAAACTCAATAATACCCTAAAGTCTGTTACCAAACAAAATCTTGTTATAACAAAAAGATGCCTGAGCAGAAGTCAATGGTCTAGCCATATCAAGTAATACTTGATATAACAACAATCTTCTATGGCAACAGAACTTATATGATCCCCTGGAGTTTGTTTTGGGATCTGAAATTATTGGGATTGGGGGAAGCACAAGAACTTTTGGTGAATTTTCAGGATGTTTTCATCAAGTTTTCTAAGTTGGGGTAAGTGTAAGGCTAGGAGCTGAATTAAAGGACTTCTTGGGTTCCTTAGTGTCTTCGATCCAGAGAAGCCACTTCTGAGTTGAATTTTGTAAACAATCAAAAACCTTCTAAGGTGAAAAATGACTAAATCAAATCACTCTAGTCCTTTTTCTGAAGCAGGAGAGCATCATACTTTGCATCCATCATAGTATTTATTGGGTTATTAAATACAGTTCCCACAGAGATTATTTGATTTTCTGCCAAATTTTCTTGTACCATAATTTTGCCATATATGCAACTGTTTAAAAAGAGAAATTAAGGTTTTACAATGTGTCATTATATAAGAAGAAAAATACTTCAAATTTCCAAATTTCGAGATGGAAGTGACCTTTGGGGCCATCTAATCCCTTAGTTTCATATCTCAGGAAACCATGACCCAAATACCTTGCCAAGAGTCATACAATATCAGTGTCAGAGGCAAGATTTAAATCCAAGACCTCTGACTCTAAAATGATTGTTCTTTCGACTTAATCACCTCATCTTGCCTGCTTCTGTCCATATTCTACCATCATTCCTTTCACTGAGCTTGTCAATTATCTCTAGGCTCTCCATTTCATTCTTCTTATTATGTTTAAAAGTAACTTGGCATACAGGATAGGAACTTAGCTTTGGAGCTAGGAAAGCCTAGAAAGGTTCCCTGTTTATCTCTTTCTTTCTTTGTGACCCTTGGCTTATCACCTAAATTCTCAGTCCTCCTGGCAGTTCTGTAAGATTATACATCATTGTGACGTATTTGTTCATATATATAGGTAGAGGGAGTACCCTCAGTGGTAATTTGGTATATCAATAAAGTCATTGTTCAGAACACCACCACCAAAAACCAACATCAAGCATATCATCGCCATCACCATCAATAAAACAAAGAACAACAATGATAAAACAAACCAGGAACCAAAAGCTTAGAGATACAACTAAGACGAGTTGTCCCAAGGGTATTCAAGTATAAACTGGAAAAAAGACAATAAATAGGGAAAAATGGAAAAAAAGTCTACAAATATTTCAATAACAAATACTTTTCCCCATCAAAGGCAATGAGATGACCATTTTCGTACACTAACACCATAGTCCTTGATGATCTGTGTGAGGAAATAACAAACAAAGAAACAAACAAAAACAATAGAAACAAAGAGGGGAAAACAGCCAAAAAGTGAGAATACCATACAAATTCCACCAAGGAAGCCATAAAATGTTGAGAATTTTGAGGGACTGATTCTGAAGAGATCTGAATGAGAAAAGATGACAAATATCTTAAAGATCTTCAACTTTCCAAATGTAGTCTATATTGTAGTCAAGATAATGGGCATTCTTCAGCCCTTTCTGATTGTGTGTGTGTGTGTGTGTGTGTGTATGTGTGAGTGTGTGTGTATGTGTATGTGTGTATGTATGTATGTGTGTATATGTATGTATATGTGTAAATGTGTGTGTATATATGTGTATGTGTGTGTGTGTGTGAATAATTGGACCAAACTCTTTAGAAGGATTATGGATCTCATTTCAGAGATAACATAGTTCCAGGGCTTGATTTCATCTGCCAACAGGAACATCTGGAGGACCATATCATCCCCCAGAGTTTACTGTTTGACTTGGACTCTGTTCTGGACATCCTCCTGAAAGTGACAGACGATTTTGGCAGGCCAACTACTCTTTCTGATGCAGGAGCTTGTAAGATTTAAATATATGCACAGGAGATACCTGGTTGTAGTATAGCCTTTAAGAGGGCATTATGCTTTACTGAATCATTCTTTTTATAGCCAACAAGCAATAATAAAACAAACTAGATGCTATTCAATTGGAATCAATAAATAAGTTATGGTACTTGAATGTAATGGACTATTACTGTGTTGTAGTAAATGATGAATATGGAGAGGGAGAGAAAGCCATAGGAACTGATGTAAAGAGAAGTTATTGCGTTCATCTTTTGTTGCTGAAGAAGACTATGCCATCAAAGAAATGATGACGTGACTTGCACTTGACTTTGTTTTGAGTGAGAGAGGGCTGTGCAAGGTCACCAGCCTCACTTTATGCCCTGGCTACTTCTTGAACAGGCCTATTTAATGAATGGGCGTTACCTCACCCTAAGTGAGTACTTGGCCTAAAGGGGCCAAAGTCTCCCACTGCATCCTGGGTCATCTCCAGTCATCCTGAGGAATATCAGGTCACTGGATTCAGATGGCTCTGGAGGAGAAGTGAGGCTGGTGACCTGCCCAGCCCTCCCTCACTCAAAACAAAGTCAAGTGCAAATCATGTCATCACTTCTCTGATGGTATGGTCTTCTTTGGTAAAGGGAAGTAAACTCAGCCAGGAACACATTGTACTCATTGACAACAACACTATAAAGGGAAAGAACAATGCCAATACAATGAAAACTGAGTGCTGTGGAAGTATAATGATCAGGCTTGTCCCTAAAGAAGAACTGCACTTTTTTCATATGTTGGTTAGTTTTGCTAAATTGTTTCCCCTTATTTTTTTCCTTCATTATAAAGATTGGATGTCTCTCTTGGAGGCAAGAGAGAAGATATACATTGGGAAATGTATGAAATATAAAAAACAAAAGATCAATAAGTTAGAGTAATAAAACAAGAAATACAATGAGCTCTTATATTCTCTATACTTTCCAGTGAGATATGAAAACATCATTTCCTATAGAATGTATTTTTCTGTTGCCTACTTATTCTGTTTACACGCCATTATGTAAGTATATGTATATGTATACAAGTGTGTATACGTAATATATTTACTTGATAATAGTGAAGGCTAAGCTTTTAAAAAAAAAAACTTTTAATATGCTCTCCTCATTTGTGTATCTTAACAATCAATACCTCAAAACTCCCAACATCTTGAGGACAGATGTGGAGAATGGATAATGAGCTGAGCTCAGAATTAAACAGGAAGAGAGTGGACTGACCTGGATTGCCTTTGAGAAATTATGCAATTTTTTATTTACCCCAAGCTTCTCCTTGAAACAGAGGTCCATCTTTTAAACATCATTAGTCTTCCAGAGATGCTGTATGACTGTGAGTCATGGAATGCTACATCCTCTGAATAATTAAAGATGTCTATCACTCAAAGTATAATGGAGGGGCATATGGTAGATGAGAGTAGGCTGTAACTTTATTTCCAATGCTAGCACCATTAAATGGTATAAATGGTATTCTTCAAGAAGTGCATAATTGGAAGAGAAAGTGGACCATCATGTAGTGAGATTAATGCATAAACAGTTGACTATGTATCTGTACAACTGGTATTTACACAATGTCAAGGGCTATAGAGCAAGTTCTCAACTCATCAAGATTATGTATTTCATTATTTTTATGCTTAAACTGGCTGATTGAGTCATTTACAAATAAAGTAAAAGACAGAGGTTTGATAACTCTATTGTCTCAGTCTATATTTCACTCTGTTCCATGTCTAAAAATTATGTATTTTAAGTTCACCAGTCATCTTGTAAAGTCATGATCCCACATTCAGAGTGGAGAGGATGAGAAAGTAGGGTATACTCATCTATTATCAACTAGAAAGCAATTCGTAGATCATCGGACCATAGGTTTACAGCTGGAAGGGAACTTAGAGGTCATCATGTCCAACATGAGAAAATTTCTTTGAAGAGCCTCATTTTGCCCTCAGAGGTGGAATGCTATTGAAATTGGACTCATTTGTGGCACCAGAGAAGTGGACTGGAAGTAGAAGATCTAACTGACTCTGATCCTTACTTGGCATGTGAGCATGTGCAAACAGCTTAACTTCTCCAAGGCTCAGTATCCTCATTGGTAAAATGGGGTAGTTACATTTGTTCCACCTTCTCCAAAGGATTTTTGGGAGGAAAGTCACTTGTGGCTGTAGCATTCTAAATAGATGTGTATATATAATATGTAGTATAGTCATATATTATATACATAATATATATGTGCATGTCAGTTATTTATGTTCAATTCAACCATTACTGATAACCAAAAGTCAAAAGTAGCTCCTCTCCTCCCTTTCTTAGTGAGTGGGCATTGTTAGAAAACCAGGAGAACAATTTACTCAACAATATTGCTATAAAGATGAGGAACAATGTGATTAATGCTGTTCCCATCCATGAGTACAGTAATACATGCTATCCACTTCCTGAGAGAATAGTGATAATTTTAGGATACAGAAAGAAGTACACATGCATGTATATCCACAGATATATATATATATATGTGTGTGTGTGTGTGTGTGTGTGTGTGTGTGTGTGTGCATGTGTGTGTGTATATATACACACAAATATATATATATACACATATGTCTATGTCTACATATATAGAAATTTGTGTGTATGGGTTTTCTATGTAAGCACACATACATACATATTTTTACCCCTATATACATGTGTGTATATGCACACACACACATATATATGGTGCGTATGTATTTATGTGTATTACCTTTATATGTATTTGTACATAGCCAGTCAAGGGATTTGTTTTACTTGATGTTTTTCTTTCCGACACTCCCCCACACACTTTTTTTCCCCACTGAGGTGGGGCATGCAAGGAAGAGAAAACAGATTTCCTTTTATTCAAACCTATAAAAATGAATGAAATATACTACAGGTATATACTGTTGCATGTACTGTTTTCAGATGAGGTTTTACCACTAGTTACAAGGGACTTCTCATGGAATGCGGGTGATCTATAGATGCTTGTAATAAAAAAGGAATACCCATTAATAAATCTTTAAAACTGGGAGGGAGGGAGGAAAGGAGTCCTGGATTTGAAATTGGAAGACCTAGTAGCTATTTAACAATGTGTTAGTCACTTAAGCTTTCTGAGTCTGTTTCCCCATTTGTAAATTGAGGATATATAATACATGAAATCTCTTTGGAGGCTATTATGAGGAAACCATAATATATATATTTGAATTTTTACCACTGAGCCACCCTGTTCTCCTACATCTGTACTCATTTCTGCCATAATGTCCATGACATCTTCACAGAGTCCTCAGAGACACATTTAAGCTCCTGAGTCCACAACTCATCCACAGGGAGATCTCATTGGCATGATTGTTGCTTAGTTGTTTCATTTATATCTGGCTCTTCTTGACCTCATTTAGAGTTTTCTTGGAGGAGATACTGGAGTGGTTTGCTATTTCCTTTTCCAGATCATTCTACTGAAGAAGAAATGAAGAGAAGCAAAGGTAAATGACTTCCCAGGGTCACACAGCTAGTAAGTGTCGGAGGCCAGCTTTATACTCATGAAAATGAGTCTTCCTGACTTCAGGCCCAACACTCTATACATTATGGTAAACTATCTGTATGAGGCAGTCTTGCAGTGAACAAGAAGGGCAAACAATCCATGCTTCTTATTCAATCATCTAAGAATCTTTGCAAAGTTGGCTAGTAACTTCTAGGTATACCTAACACTTGAGTATGGAATAAGTACTTCTGGTCACTTCTTTGACCAGTAAATGGAGCAGTTATGGAATAGGAAGTGGTCTTTTGAAGCATGTCCCAATGTATCAATTATCCTAGAAACGTGTAGTAAAAAATGCTCTTATTTAGGAGAACTGGCTACATCCTTAGCACCCTGTTGCCCTCTTCTTATTCTGGGATCTTTAGTGTGAGTATCGTGGTAAAGAGCATTGGAATGGAAGGGAGCAAGTTGCATATAAGATAATGTTGATAACAATTTTGTGCAGATATAATGAAATATTTTTAAAATATCCATTTTATCCCTTCACATGCAAAAAATACTTTGAGATCATCGGCGTTTTTTGTTTGTTTGTTTTTTGTTATCCAAGGAATGACTGAGGGATCAGAGATTTTGAAAGTAAATTGGCAGATTTATAGAAATGAAACAGAAACATGGTAACTGCTTTATAGATTTCTTCTAGCATACTGTTCATCTAACCTTTCCCCTCTCTCTGCTTTCTTTCCAAAATGCTGGTATCGATTACTTTATCTGACCTCTTCCAAGATGATTCATTAAGAAATCCTTTTCTGAATGTAATGAAAAAAATTGATCATGGATGTTATCTGGACTTGAGCCCGAATTACTTTGTTAGCCCACTCAGCGAAGAGAGGTGCTTTCCCTGATCATAGACATGCCAGAGGGAATTTCTTGCTCAGCTGCTACTGGAGTTTTATCCAGATCTGGGTACCACTCAAGAAAATAAACTGAAAAACTGGAGAGCATCCAGATAGGGTCAACCAGGATGGTGAGGGGACTTCTAAAAATCATTATATGAGGATTGGTTGATGTTTTGTGGGGAGAAGAGAAGACTTAAAGTGGCACAAGATAATTGTCTCTGAACATCTGAAAGCTTGTCATGTGGAAGAAGGATTAAGCTAATTTGGCTTGGCACCTAGTTGTACTAGGAAAAAATAGGTGGGAAGTATAGAGAGGCCAGTTCTGACTCTGCTTAAGAAGCAGCTCCTCAATAATTAGGACTCTTCAACCATAGGCTGTGGTATGAATTAGTGAATTCCCTTCCAAAGAAGATTTAACATATCCAGTTAGCCTCCTGTCTGGAACACCATAGAAGGGACTGGGCACGACCTTGGATTACATTAGAAACAATAACAAAAACAACACCCCATATAGTGCTTTCTATGGGCTGGGCACTGTGTGACATGCTTCACAATTACAATTATCTCAGTTGATCCTCACAACAACCCTGGGAAGTAGATGCTATTACCATCCCCATTTTACAGATGAGGAAACTGAGGCAAATAGGAGTTAAATGACCTGTCCAGGGTTGCAGAGCTGGTACATCTGAGATCAGATTTGAGCTCGGTCTCCCTGACTCTAAACCCAGGGCTCTATCTACGGCACCACCTCACTTCCCCAGAGCTTTATCTCTAAAGTTCACTTGAGATGGTGGCTTGTCACAAGGTGAACCACATCCTCTCGCAATCCTTGGGAGAGACAAGGAAGTGTTAAGGATAGAAAGCTGCCCTTGGAGTCAGAAAAGCCTGGGTTCCATCTTTCATACATACTATTTAGCTCAAAAGAAATGCAAATTTAGAGACATCTCTACTTCAAATATTCATACCTAATTTGTGTCCAACCTATGGTATAGAGTTTCAAGTGCATACTGGTCTGATCAACCACATTTGGACATGGCTTGACTCTAAGGTAGTGATGTCAATTTTGTCCTCTTTGAGAATGGCAACAACTAACCATGTGACCCGGTATAAGTCTTACCCTTTTGGTGCTCTAAACAACTCTGGAAAACCTTAAATAGAAATAAAAGAACAGATGCTAATCTCCCTATGCCAGTGAAAGCACACACACACACACACACACACACACACACACACACACACACACACACCCGCATGAAAGGTATTTTAATGTTTTAGAGTTCAGCAATTCTATAATTTTAGCCAGGTCCCAAATGGTACAAATAAAGCATTCTCTAAAGTGATAATATTATTTGAATTTGCACTGCATGTTTCCACTGAAATAGAACAAACAACCATATTTTATATAATTACAGCTTTGACTAGTATAAATTCAAATACATGTAACCACTTTAGGGAATTCATTATTCCTAAGGAATTCACTACTTATTCACTAATTGCATCCCAGCTTTATAGGAACAGTAACCTTGCATTTTTATACACTTTGGACTATATTAAGGATGTAGGAGAGAAAGGAAGTGCTGTATAGTAGCTGGCCTTGGAGTCAGGCAGACCTGAGTCCCAATGAAAGAATGTAACCTAGGTCTTTGGGGTGTTCTGGTCCCTAATATAGCTCCACTCTGACAGAAATATTCAAATTCTAAAGTTGATCAATTTCATCTTTCTTGCTCCAGTTACATGATGAGAAACCATTGCTTGTTGACACAGCATCACCAATTCTAAATCCACCATTTGTATTCTAAACAAGTTTAGATTTTACCTCATTACTTGTAGTTCCTGAAAAGAATTTTCATGAAAAGACAGAATAGATGATCTCATAATCATATAAGAGATACCATCATAGTCTTGAACAGTAAACAATGCTGTAAAAGATGGGACAGATTCTTTGTCCATCATCCTCTGCGGGGCAAGTCTGTGGCATTCCTCCTCAGCTACCGTGGACTCTTCCCAGAGAGAAGATAGCTCACATCCCTTGTGTAACAATTTGTTCCTAATTTTCTGCCTTCACCTGAAGATTGATCTGGATGATGTGATAAGCCAATTGCCAGTATTGTTTGATCCAGTCCTCTGAAGCACTGAGACCTCTCCTTTGAGAAGGATGTAGACTGGTCCCACAATGTCACTCTGTGTGCCGCTATCTATTACAGATGGATGATGCTCACCACAGGGAAGGAGAATTTACTGAGACTCAGAGTTGCCTATGGTAAATGAGAATGTTGCTTCAAAAGCAGTGGTAATGGACCATGGTTTTTACCTGATCCTGTGAAGGATATTTCAATAACATCTCTACTTGTCTAAGTCATTCACGTATGTCACTCCCAGAAGATTGTATTTCAAATCCTAAGCCTGACTACTTATCCCATCACTCTAATCAGCCATTTACTAAGAGATCATAAGTTTAGAATTGGAGGGGACTCTAGATATCATCTATTCTAATGATTCTCATTTACAGACAAGGAAACTGAGGCTTAGAAAGGTTAAGCAGCTTACCCATGGTTTATTGGCAGCAAATACCAAACCGGGAATTTGAACCCAACTTCCCTGTTTCTAAATCTAGTATACTTTCCACTAAGTTGTCTTTTGAGCCTTATTTTCCTCATTTATAAAACAAGGATAATCATACATGTAACATTTTAATCATAGGGTGACTGGGAGCTTTAAATAAGGTAATATAGGTATTTGCATTGTATTACATATGACTTGAAAACCATAAAACCTGAGGTAATTGTCAGCTATTTTGGAGGGAGAAAATCAAGTTTTCTTATGTCTATAACTTCACCTTTGGGGGCAGAGTCAAGATGGCAGAGTAGAAAGATGCACATACCCTAGCTCTTCCTCCACAACCCATAAAGTACCTATAAAGAATGACTCTCAACAAATTCTAGAGAAGCAAAAGCCACAGAACAATGAAGTGAAGGAAATTCCCAGCCCAGGTGACTTAGAAGGCCAAAGGGAAAGATCTGTCACACTGGACATGGAGCGCAGCCCAGCATTGGCCACATGGCACCTGGCTGAGGCTGGAGTAGCCGTCAGGAGCAGAATCCCCAGCAGCAACAGAGGTTCACAGATCCCTCAACCAATAGGTGCCAAAGACATTTCAAAGGTCAGTGTGAGAGCTTTTTCACCTCTGTGACAAGGCAGCCCCTAGAGCCGGCTCCAGGTAGTGGCTACAGCAACAGCAGCAGGCAGCGGTGGCTGCAGTGGTGGTGTCCCAGAAGGCAGTAGCCAGCGTCCATTTTTGGAGCCTCAGCTTAAAGCCCCTGGGGGATGGAGCAGCTGATCTGAACCTCAGCCAGGAGCCAGGCCAGGAAGTAAAATCCTCTCCCTTCATTGTACTACCTAGGAGGAACTGAGATCTTACAGGTCCCCAGAGTACATGCTACTCTTGACAAAGGACCAATAAGTCAAGTAACTGGTTGAGAAAATGCTGAAAAAGGGGCAGAGCCAAGATTTCAGAGTAGAAAGACACACATATGCTAGCTCCGAACCCACAGCTCATAAAATATCTGTAAAAAAGAACTCCCAACAAATTCTGGAGCAGCAGAGGCCACAGGACAATGGAGCAGATGAGATTTCTGTTCCAGAGAGCTTGAAAACCTCTCGCAAAAGGTCCTTCGTGCCGTGGACCTGGAGCTGAGCCCAGCCCTGCATTGGCCAGGTGGCACTGAGAGGAGCAGATCCGAGCAGGCTTCAGGGACAGAATCTCCAGTGGCCGTGCAGGTCCCTCCGCCCATGGGCCCCAAAGGTTGGTGAGAGGGTCTTCTGGGCTTGCCGAGAGGGGAGTGGGGTGCCCCCATAACTCAGGCCCCGGAGGTGGGAGCAGACAGGGGTTCCCCAAGCAGACAGGAGCCCAGATCCATTGTTGAAGGTCTCTGCATAAACCCCCTGAGGGAACTGAGCCCATGAGGCGGCCCTGCCCCCACCCGAGCACCTGAACTTGATCTCACACTGAATAGCAGCCCCGCCCCTGCCCCAAGCCCCGAGGCTGGGAAACAGCATTTGAATCTCAGACCCCAAGTGCTGGCTGGGAGGATCAGGAGGCGAGGTGGGTGTGAGGAGAATATTCAGAGGTCAAGTCACTGGCTGGGAAAATGCCCAGAAAAGGGAAAAAAAATAAGACTATAGAAGGCTACTTTCATAGTGAACAGGTATTTCCTCTCTTCCTTTCTTATGAGGGAGAACAATGCTTACCATCAGGGAAAGACACAGAAGTCAAGGCTTCTGTATCCCAGCCCACTCAATGGGCTCAGGCCATGGAAGAGCTCAAAAAAGGATTTTGAGAAAATGCTGAAAAAAGGGGAAAAATACTATAGAGATTACTTTCTTGGTGAGCAGGAATTCTCTCCCATCCTTTTGGATAAGGAAGAACAATGTTTACCACCAGGGAAAGACATAAAAATCAAGGCTTCTGCATCCAAAACCTCCAAAATAAATATACAAGAGACCCAGGCCATAGAAGAGCTCAAAAAGGATTTTGAAAATCAAGTAAGAGAGGTAGAGGAAAAAATTGGGAAGGGAAATGAGAGAGAGTCAAGAAAATCATGAAAAGCAAGTCAACAGCTTGCTAAGGGAGACCCCCAAAAAAATGCTGAAGAAAATAACACTTTTTAAAAATAAGCTAACTCAATTGCCAAAAGAGGTCCAAAAAGCCAATGAGGAGAAGAAGGCTTTAAAAAGCAGAATTAGCCAAATGGAAAAGGAGATTCAAAAGCTCACTGAAGAAAACATTTCTTTAAAAATTAGAATGGAACAGATGAAAGCTAAAGACTTTATGAGAAAACAAAAGCAAAAGAATGAAAAAATGGAAGATAATGTGAAATATCTCATTGGAGAAACAATTGACCTGGAAAGTAGATCCAGGAGAGACAGTTTAAAAATTATGGGACTGCCTGAAAGCCATGATCAAAAAAAAAAGAGCCTAGACAGCATCTTTCATAAAATTATCAAGGAACACTGCCCTGCTATTCTAGAACCAGAGGGCAAAACAAATATTGAAAGAATCCACCAATCACCTCCTGAAAGAAATCCAAAAAGAGAAACTCTTAGGAATGTTGTAGCCAAATTCCAGGGTTCCCAGGTCAAGGAGAAAATATTGCAAGCAGCTAGAAAGAAACAATTTGAGTATTGTGAAAATACAATCAGGATAACACAAGACCTACCAACTTCTACATTAAGGGATCGAGGGCTTCGAATGTGATATTCCAGAAGTCAAAGGAACTAGGATTAAAACCAAGAATCATCTACCCAGAAAAACTGAGCATAATACTTCAATGGAAAAAAATTGTCATTCAATGAAATAGAGGACTTTCAAGCATTCTTGATGAAAAGACCAGAACTGAAAAGAAAATTTGACTCTGAAATACAAGAAACAAGAGAAGGTAAATAGGAAAGAGAAACCACAAGGCACTTATTGCTGAAGTTGAACTGCTTACATTCCTATATGGAAAGATAATATTTGTAACTCTTGAAACTTTTCTCAATATCTGTGTAGTTGGAGGGATTATACACACACACACACATACACACACACACAGAGAACATAGGGTGAGTTGATTAGGAAGGGATCATATCTAAAAAAGTAAAATTAAGGGGTGAGAGAGGAATATATTGGGAGGAGAAAGGGAGAAATGGAATGGGGCAAATTATCTCTCATAAAAGAGGCAAGAAAAAGCTTTTTCAGTAGATGGGAAAAGGGAGGAAGTGAGAGGGAAAAGTGAAGTTTACTTTCATCACATTTGGCTTAAGGAGGGAATTATATGCTACTAAATTTGGTATGAAAATCTATCTTACACTACAGGAAAGTAGGGAAGTAGGAGATAAGCAGGGTGGGGGGTGATGATGGAAGGGAGCGCAAATGGGAGGAGGGAGCAATTAGAAGTAAACACTCTTGGCGAGGGACAAAGTCAAAAGAGAGAATAGAAGAAATGGGGGACAGGATAGGATGGAAGGAAATACAATCAATCTTACACAACATGACTATTATGAAAGTCATTTGCAAAACTACACATATATAGCCTATATTGAATTGCTTGCCTTGTCAGTGAGGATGGGTGGGGAGGGAGGAAAGAAGAGAAGTTGGAACTCAAAGTTTTAGGAACAACTGTTGAGCATTGTTCTTGCATACAACTGGGAAATAAGAAATACAGGTAATGGGGTATATAAATTTATCTTGCCCTACATGACAAGAGAGAAGATGGGGATAAAGGAAGGGAGGGATTTTAGAAAGGAGGACACATTGTTGGAAGGGGCAATCAGAATGGAAGATGTTTTGGGGTGGGAGGAGGGGAGAAATGGGGAGAAAATTTGGAACTCAAAATTTTGTGGAAATGAATGTTGAAAACAAAATAAATAAATAAAAAAGAATTTCATCTTTGGAAATGACAGGATGATTCAGGAAATGAAGACCACATTAATGAGATTGTATGGATGCATAACTAGGCCTGGAGTCAGGAAGACTCACATTCCTGAGTTCAAATCTGGTCCCAAATATTTACCAGCTGTGTTACCCTTGACAAATCAATTAAACCTGTCTTCCTCAGTTCTTCATCTTTGAAAACAGGTAGAAAAAGAAATGACAAACCACTCTGATATCTTTGCAAAGAAAACCCTAAATGGGATCATGAAGAGTTGGACATGACTGAAAACAACTGAACAACAACAACACAGATAGTTCCATAGAAAGGAAAAAGGACCTGCAAGGGAGATATGGAAATGGGAGTGGGTAGCTAAGAAATGAGGAAAGGGTTAGTATTTTCCTTGGTTACAAGATGAGAAAATTTCTTCTTGCTCTAGGCCTCTTGCTTCTCATACTTGATTCCCTCAAGCTTATTTTATTGGTTTGATCTTAGCATTTAGTAATAGATGTATATTGTGGTGTGAAATTGAGTTGCATTTCTGTTCCTCTCAGAAAATCCCATTTCCATTTTTTTAATGGATTTTCAGGATATTTGAAGGAACCTGGCTATATAGCCTATTAAAAAAAAAGGTGAACTTTTTAAATGTCTGATAAGTCGCACTTCTTTTCATTCAGAGAAAAACTCATTGGCCGTAAATTAGAAATGTAAATTAAGTCAGTGCTCTTCCCGAAAGTGTAGATGAGTCAACAGAACCCATTGCTGATAGTGGAGAAGGCTCTCAAACCAGACATATTATTAATGATGGGACAGTTGTGTATTATCATATGAAGGAAAACATGTTATCATTAATTATAAAAGATTAATGGGATTGGTGTATTGCCAGGCAATATTCACAGTAGGGAGGATAGCTATGTATACGCTGGTGTAGTTCTGAATCGCAAAATGTAAAACAGTCTCCATATAGAAGGCAAAAGAAAAACATTTATTCAGATACCAGAAAGCCAAATCCCAACACCAGAAAGCCAAATCCATCATAGTAGTCAAGAAGTCAATACACATTAGCACTGCTGGGGACAAAGGCATTCCCAAGCCTACCCTTTCCCCACTACTGGGGTCTTCTCACAAGCAAACACTCATGAGCCTTGCTGTGCCTGCTGGCCTGTGTCCTCTCTCTCCCCTGTCCCCCACTTTCACTAACTTTCTCATGGTTCTCCTCCACCCTTCCTGTTCTACCTGTTCAGCAAGCTCCTCCTACCACATGTGACTTAGGCTTCTAGGTGATTTAAGCAGGTCACATGGGCCTATTAGTGATTGGGAAAGACCTTTCCATTTAAATTACTATTACATTTGGATAGATAAATTAATGGAACGAAAAAAAGGAAAATAGGATGAAGAAAGCACAAGATTCCTGGATCTAGGAAGTTTGAAGAAACAAATTTTTTTTGGTTGTCATTAAGAGCTATGAATATAAATATGATTATTATTGTTTCACAAATTGAAGAGGAGCATTGGGTTTGGCTGGTGTTACTCCAGTATTGTAGAACCTTCTTTCTCAATGCTTTAGCTTTAAAACTTTTCAGCATCTTAGAATATTTAGCTTTCATAAAGCTTCAACTCATGTGCCATCTTCTATAGGAAACCTTTCATCTTCCCTCTGACTTTCATGATCATGCATATGCCATCTATGTATTACATTCCCTCAAAGAATATAAGCTTCTCCAGAGCAGGTACTGTTTTTAATTTTTTATTTGTAACCCTAGCTTCTAGCAATAGAGGAAGTGTGTAATAAATGCTTAATGAATCTGATTAATTTGGATATGATGATGGAATGCAACTAGTTTCCCAATGTGCATTTAACTTAAGAATTTCTGAAAAAAATGATGATTATATGCTAAGACCAACAGATTGGAGATTATCTCAATACTTAAGTCTTTTAGAGCACAATCCTCTTAATTTTTCAATTTCATTTTTAAAAAGTTTGAATTTAAATACTAAAAAATGAGCATTTCCATGCAAACAGCACATTAAAATAATGGGGAATGATGAAGCTCTACTTTTCACTACTTGGTTTTTTTTAAGTATCTAATAAATTACACAATTATTTTCAAAACTGTTCCACTAGTTCGTGACTCCTGAACATTCTTCTCTTTTCTTCCAAGCATATAAAAAAAATTACAGTGGCTCTCTCTTTTCTTTGGCATCTCTATTGTCCTCCTTCTCTGACATCTCCCCTCAATTAACTGAAAGAAAGGAAGAGGGAAAAGCCTTTTTTAAACAAATAGTCACCATCAAGCATAATGAATCTACAAAATGGTCATATGCAAAAATGTGTCTCTTTCTGCACCTTATGCCCCTCCTTTTTCCGTCAGGAAGCGAGTAGCAAACTTCATCATAGGTGCTCTGGAGACATAGTTGGTCAATTGCTTTGACCAGAGTTCTTAGATCTTTCAAAGCTCTTTTACCTTAACACTCTTTAAAATGAAAGTCAAAATGTGCGTAAAGGGTAGTATAGTAACTGTGTTGTTCCCTCAGCCTGAAAGTCCCACTCAACTTTGCGAAGGATGACTCCAGTCTATAATTTCAGTCAACTCAAATCAGGGTGGTTTGGGACTAATATCCCTGTGGTCAAGTTTTTCGACCTATCTTAGAGCTAATGGGGAAAGAATAGGAACCAAGCCCTAGATTCTGAAGCATTACACATTTTGCCCCCAGGTACCTGCTTATTGCTTCCTCTTCTGCCAGCCTCATCTCTCCCAAGAGCTTTTTTGGAGAATCTGACTATGTCCTGAAGGGGGTCATTGACATGTGGGTGAAGTGTCTAGTCTGAGTGTGTCTTAACTGATAGACCTGCCCTGGCTTAAAATGTAACAAAGGTTATCTTCCTCATAGTAGATTTGGTAACCATGGATGTGGATTTATCATGGGAGTGACTGTTATAAGTATCCAGAGAATGCTGCATTATGTTAACCCTTTGACATCCTCTCCAATGCTGTTGAAGATATGGATCAATCTCTAAAACAGAGCTTCTTAAATTGGGATATCCAGATATCTTTAAATATCTTTTTTTAAATCACTGTTTTTATATAATTGATTTTCTTTGTAACATTATATATCTTATGCATTTAAGAACATCATTCTGGGAGAGGATCCATAATGTTACCAGACTGTCAAAGGGGTCCCCTGCCCTAAGCTTTATGTAATGTCTTTTCAAAGAATCGGAGAATATAAGAGCTGAAAAGAATGTTAGAGACCAATAATCACTTATTGCTCTGCCCCTCTCTTAACCAGTAATTGTTCTGGGCAGCTGAATCACATACCTTCTACATAAGATCAGGGATCTCAATCTGAAAAGGATCTCAAAGGCTATCTAGTTCAGTTCCCTCACTTTTTCAGATAAGGAAACTAAGGCCTAGAGACATCAAGTGATTTGCCCAAGGCATAAGAGACAATGAGAATTTGAGCCCAGTCCCTCTGACTCTGCATTCAGTGCTGTCTCTCCTGTACCACAATTCTTCCTGTGTCCTGGGGCTTACCCTACTTGATCTAGACTTCTGGCCTGATCCCATGTTATGTTGTGTATACTTTTTGAGTGAATTGATAAAGTGGTTAAACCAACTCGCTCTTTTGCTAGTTGTGTTTAGACACTGCTCACCTAAGATGACTCTAAAGTCCTGCTGGAAATATGTTTCAACCTCAACTATTCAAATCATCTTTAAATGATTTGAAAAGAACTTGAATAGGATGATTACATTTTCAAAATATGGGACCAAAGGAGAAGGGTGTTTTTCAAAGTTGTTTTCCTTCTGCGTTGAATAATCTGAAGAATCATCTGTTATATGACATCAAGATACATTGCCTTTTTTACAGGGAATAAAATTTATAGTTTTATCAAATTACACAGAAAAGTGACCAAATAGCTGCATAAGAGAAATATTGACGATTTAGTCTGCCATAAAAAATTAAATGGTCATTTTTATCATTATGGTTTAGAGCATGAGTTTTTATTTGCCAATGATACTCAACACTCTAAAGTGTCTAAATGGGCCATTTTGAGTTTCCTATTTGAGATAAGGAGGCTTGGTAAGTGAACACATCAGCCTTTTACTTTCAGAGAACACATGTGTTAGTGATAACAAAACTCATCAGGTTGCCTGGATTCTGATTGCTGTGAGGCCACAGACATTCTCCAGGGACATTTAGGACAGGAACAGTCAGCACATATGCAAAAGGTCAGAACTGTGTGACTGCTCTGCTCTGAGGAAGGGTTATCTTTATTGTTGAGCCACATCCTTCTGACCTTGAGTCGTCTACTCTGTTTGGATGCCAATCTAGTGCACAGAGACTTTATCACAGCTCTTTCCTGCGAAGCACTGTGTGCTGGAGTCCAGTGACTGGTTTTATAATGACAGTGAATATGGGATTCATTCTGCAGAAAAGCAGCAGGCATTGTCATGACTTCCCTTGTGGTACCTATTCTTCCTGATGGCCTCAAAGCAATGGGCTTTGCCTGAGACTTTAGAGACCTACCTGACTCCTGTCCTATCCTTAGTTCTTCATGACTCATAGAATTTCTTTGCCTCAATATCATCATCCATTAAATGAAAGTGCTAATAGCATTTTTTGTTGATAGGATCTGTAGTGTTATAAAGATTCATGACTTAATATTACTAAAAGATTATTTGTGCTGTATGTGAACACAAATTTGCTTCAGGTTGTGATGGCTTTTGATTCTCCTAAAGTCTTTAAGTGGAATCCTATAAGAAAATAGAATTTGTTGACCATCCTGGCTGCTCACTTGGGTGAAGTAGGTTATATTTTGGATGTTGATTTGAAAATAAAGAACATCCCAGTGGACAAGAAGAGCAAGAGAAAAAAATAGCTGAGTAGGAGCAAAAGAGATAGTATGGTATAGTTGGCAAGAGTGCTCAAGTCAAAGATGTGGACTCAAATCCTACCTTAGACACTTAAAAGCCGATTGACTCTGTTCATGTCTTAGTCTTCTCATATTTAAAGTGGGTGGGTGGACATGGACTCAGTGGCTTTTAAATTTATGCCTTATTAATATATGTGGATGGTAATTTCCTTTAGGGAAAACAATGAATCATATTATTGGAGCCTCAGATTTGGAGCCATTATCATAAGAATGAAAGCAGCTGAGGAATTGTTCTTTGACTATTTTAGAGGAGAATGAAAGAAAAAAGTCAAAAAAGAGAAGTTGAAAAATAAGACATCCTCTTCTTTAACTTTGTAGAGTTGGAGGTGAGAATTCAAAGGGCACATTCCACTTTTTTTCCATTGAAAAAGGGAGTTGTGTATAGATGCTTATTACAGCAGAGCACCCCACAGCTTGAGCACAGTCAGGCACTCAGCTGGCAGTGTTGCCTACCTGCCTGACTCAGAGAGCAGCAACCCTCAGTAAATTGATTTAAGTAGGGATTTCTGTGCTACCTTTTAAAAGCCCTAAGTTTTAAAATGTACCCCATGGGAAATCTTTCCTAAGTTCCTTCCAGACATAATGAGTTCCATCCAGTAACCAAGGTTTGCCAGTAGTTTGGAAGATGCTCTTAGGAGGAGTCCTTGACTTGTGTGTGTGTGCGTGTGTGTGTGTGTGTGGGTGGGTGGGTGCATGCATGTACGTTAGATCCCTTAAGCAGTCTAGAGAAGCCTTCTCAGAATAATATTTTTTTAATGCATAAAGTAAAATACACTGAATTATGAAGGCAATCAATTATGTTGAAATTCCTTAAGATAATGCCTTAGGACTAATATGCATTTGAGGGCTCTTTCTTGACCTCAATTTCAAATGTTGGCATACTTGGATGTTGGTTTCTTCAAGCACAATAAATCTTTGTGCATTTATGCACAAATCTATGTAGCCGGAGAAGTTTGCCACTCAAAATGAATATGAAAAGAAAACAACTCAATTCAAGCCTAATGAGAGAAATACAGCAGGACCTAATACATTAAACACGTTTGTCTTCGATGAAAGTAGCTTATTAAAACAGACTCTCTTTAAAACAACTGTTCCTTTTTTGACTGTTGTGAACTTAATTGGCCTGGTTCTTGGGCTTCCGCAGGGTCACATAAGGTGGACTGCCCAGGGCGTCCTTACATAAACTGAAGTGAGCTAAGCAAAAGAATTATCTCTTTAAAGAAATATGGAGATTCAACCCCTCAGCTAAACTGATTTTTCTTGGGCTATTTTATTCTCAGAGGAAGCAGAGCTCAGGGAGAAAAGAAAGAACAGCAAGGGATACTGAAGAAAAATTTATTTACTTCTCAATTTTGTCATGGTCTGACCTGGGCAGAGCTCTGGCCCTGGGGAAGTTCTAACAATGTAGATGCTTTGGTATGATTTTGATCTAACACACCCTATCCAGAGGGTAAAAAATCAGAAGTAAGAAATGACAAATAATTGGGCATAACTAGCACCCTGCTCTCTATGTGTGCAAATACTCTTCAACTATAAATAAATCCATCAATCAGCATATATTTATTGAGCACCTACTATGTGCAAGGCACTCTGAGTAATACAGGAAGTTATTTAAAATCCTCATTTCAAATAGGTCATTCTGAGTAATCCAATACAATAACCAGTAGTTCTTTGGTGTTTATAGTTTTTCTTTAAAATGTACTAACGGTGCAACAATGAGCCGGTCAGTTTACCTCTAGAAGCTTCAGTTTCCATGCTGTTGAAATGAAAATAATTATCTTGCACTACATATATTTATAAAAGCTTTGTGAACCTTGACATACATGTGACTTTTATTATGTAAACATTAGATCAAACTTCTGGGAAGGAAGCTGAGTACAAGACTGTTGAAGACCATACTTTATAAAAAAATTTATGGTACTATAAAAAAAAGTGGAGGGGCACCTAGAACTATGATTGTATTGCCATGGAGAGAGTTCTTTTTATGGGGGCTTCCTCCAGCAACCTAATAACTTAGAGGTTTAGCAGGTTGCCTTAGACGTTGAGAACTTAAGTGATTTGTACATGGTTGAATAGATAATATGAATCTGAAGAAACTCTCCGGATTCCTTTATCAACCATGACACACTGAATATTATTACTGTTAACTACTAGTACTGTAAGTACTATACGGAATACTAGTACTTCTACTGCTACAACTACTACTACTGTTACTATTGACATTCACTGTAAGCCAGGGGGGTCCAAAAAAGCCATTGACTGGAGGTTGGGCAGGGACCCTTCTTTGTTCACTCCATGGGCTTCAGAGTGCGCAGCATCTAAGGTTTTAGGGGAGACAAGAAAAAAACAAAGAAGTAAGGGAATGGAAGGAATCTAGCCAACGTACCCCAAGTTGACTGGGCAGCTTCTGGCCATCAAAATTTACGTTCTTTTGGAGAGAAGGAAAGGGAGAGGGCTTTGAGTTATCCAGCTACCTGGTTCACCATTTAGGCAGCTCAGTCTACTTACAGCTTGTGTTCTCGAAGAGGATCATGATGTCAGAGAAATGATGACATGACTTGCACTTGACTTTGTTTTGAGTGAGGGAGGGCTGTGCAGGTCACCAGCCTCACTTCTCCTCCAGAGCTATCTGGATCCAGTGACCAGATATTCACCAGGATGATTGGAGATGGCCCAGGATGCACTGGGAGACCTTAGCCTTTTAGGTTAAGGCTTTTTCAGGTACTCACTTAAAGTGAGGTAATGCCTATTCAGTGAATAGGCCTCTTTAAAAATAGTCAGGGGGATGGCCCCTTTAATAGAGAAGAAAAAATAAATAGATGAATCAAGCTGGGAGGGGCAGGAGCCTTCGGGTTGTTGTTTTGAAGAGAAACTGTTACTATTGACATTCACTCTAAGCCAGGAGGGTCCAAAACAGCCATTGAGTGGAGGTTGGGCAGGGACCCTTCTTTGTTCACTCCAGGGGCTTTGTAATTTATCTATATTTTTTCCTTTCTATTAAAGGGGCCATCCCCCTGTCTACTTTTAAAGAGGACTCTCTCTGTCTCTGTCTCTGTCTCTCTCTCTGTCTCTCCCTCTCTCTGTCTGTCTTTCTCTCTGTCTGTCCGTTTTTCTCTCTCTTTCTCTCTGTCTCTCCCTCTCCGTCTCTGTTTCTGTCTGTCTGTCTCTCTGTCAGTCTGTCTCTCTGTCTGTTTCTCTTTCTCTCTCTCCCTCTCTCTCTCTCTCTGCTTTCTACTGGCTTGAATCAATTTGGGGGGTACACTTGCAAATATGTCCCTTCATTCAATAAATATATATTGAACACTCGCTCTGTTCAAGGCATGATGTTAAGTGTATGAAGGGTGCCAAGAAGAAAAACTCATGATGTCTCCATTTCTGGAATTTAAGATTTGCTCATGGATGATGGAGGGAGGAGGAGGTAGAAGACTCAAAAGAAGGCAACATGAGATAAGTGCCATATGGTCTAGTTTCCCTCACTTAGTTGAAGCAATAAGGGACTATGGGCATAGAATATTACAGATGCTATATTGACTGGTTTTGCCAAAACATTTTTCCCTTTCCCCCTCTTTTTTCTTTTACAAGGGAAGGATTAGTCCTTGGGGGGAGTGGGATGGGTTGAAAGATATATTTAGAAAGTGACTTGATATAAAAGAAAAACACTAATAAGACTTTTAAAAAGATAGATACTCTAAGGATATAATGCTTTGCAACTAAAAATCGATTAGCTGCTCATTGCTAAATTCCGTGAAACAGCTTTTAAATTGGCAGAAATTTGGTTTTGTGGCAAATTGGGTCCTTGAAGTAATAGAAGAACTTACTTGTAAACAGGTTGAAATCCCATGGATTGTGATGATGCCAGTGCTGAAATGACCCTTCAAGTCAAGTGATACTAGGGAGGGTGGAGGCAATTAAAACCCCTTCTGCAAGGAATCCTGGCAGCTAGAAAGCTGGGCTAGCTGGTGACAAGTCCTCATAAATAGACATAGAAGTCGCTAGCCCTTTGAGAACGAGAAGTCATTCTGGAGTGCGCTGCATGCAGGCCTCAAAGATAAGTGATGACCCTCTTGTCACCTTGACAGAAAATATATTACCTTCTTCAAACCAAGGATTAGAGCTATTTCCAAAGCACAATTGCAAAGCAGTTGTTACTGGGACTTGAATAAAGCAAGCCCATTTCAATAATGTTTCAGGAAAGAACACTTGCTATTATTAAAGAGTCGTGATAGAACAACTATGGTCCCATAAGATAAAACTAACTGAGAATATTCATGTTTGCTACAGAGATACAAATCCAATCTTCACGCAGGGTAATTAAGTGACTTGCAAGTAATCAATCCCTGTAGACATCCGACCCAGCCACTGTCCTTTCTCCCAAAATTAATTAGTGATTTCAGGATGAAATCCAGTTGTGAATAAATTATGTGACCATACGGAAATCTGTCCCATTTATTCAACAAGTACGTATGAAATGCTTAATATGTTATAACCAAAGCTCTGGGCTGTGTGTGATGCAAAGTTGTGAGATAGAACCCCTCCTGCCCCCAAGGTGCTTATAATCAAGTAAATGGTATTGTAGACACATACTTGCAACATGGGAGTATTTAGAGCACATGCATAGTTCAGTTAAAGTGTTAACAGAATGCAGTGGAGAGAAGTAGAGGTGACTCATGACAGAGACATGATGTGGACCTACGCTGATCCTTGAGGGACCAGCAGTTAGGTTGTGTAGAGGTCAGAGTTCAGGACGTGGAGTCAGCAGTCAGATCCTGTCTGTTGTTTTTTGTTCACTAGTGCCCATTGTGCTAATTCTCCGACTTCCTGAACTCTAAATACTGACTGTCTGTGCTTATGTGACCTATATGCATTTTCTTGCATTCAGTGACTAACCTAAAGTAGATATTTTACCTATCTTTTGGTTGTTTTCAATCACTTCCAGCTTTCCATGACTCTGAGTATTTTTCGGGACAGAGATATTGGAGTTGTTCTCCATTTCCTTCTCCAGCTCATTTTATGGATAAGGAAACTGAAGTAAACAGGGTTAAAGGACTTACCCATGGTCCTACAGCTAGGAAGTGTTTGAGCCCAGGTTTGAACTCAGGAAGATGAGTCTTCCTAACTCCAGGTCTGACATTCTATCCTAGTCTGTCCTTTGCCTGTCTACGCCTTACCCAAAACAAAACAAAACAAACAAACAAAAAAGAACCACATAGGTTTAAAAGCAGAAGAGACCCAAGAAGTCATGTAGTACTCACCTGATCCATCTAGCTTGGACCTTTTCTTTGAAATGTAACCTCTCAACTACTACACCCCAAATTAAAATAGTCATATTTGTATCTGCACCAGTAGAAACTGTACCCAGGGCAACATAACCCAGAAAGTCCTAACTCAGATACTTAATAGCTCTGTATCTCTATGCAAGCTGCTTGACCTCTCTGTACCTCATTTTTCTCACTTATAAGATGTGGATAATAATGTCACCTACCTCATAGGGATGTTGAGGGCCAAGTGTGGTAATATATGTAAAACCCTTTGCAAATCTGAAAAGCACGATATAAATGTTATTATTATGAAAATGGAGATTCAGGGCATTCCAAGCAGAGGGAGGATGTGCCACAGGTATAAAGCTGAGAATGGTCAATTCTTGCACTTCTAGGAGAGGAGACAGAGTGCAGTGAAGTGAAAAGAGCAGAGAGCTGGGGTTACAGTTCTGTCTCTATTACTTCAGCAACAAAAATGACAACAGCACATTGTTATTATTTCCTTAAAAAAAGAGGGAGAGAATAGGACAGCAGTGATAATAATATTGACAAACTGTGGGAAACTCTGGCATATCATTGTAGATTGCAAAAACTTAGTGCTAGCTAGGTACCTAAAAAAAAAATTATCAGGTGACTATGGTTATATAGTAGAAGCTCACTCTATTTTATAAATTAAGAGATGACAAATCCCATTGTACTTATATTAACACCAACATATCCTTGACAATTCAAAATCTAAACTATACCATACTTGAGAATCATTATACATATTATCATTGCCTGGACATAACATTTATTATAATATTTATTATAACATTCATTATAATAAATTATACATATATAAAATTTAATTATAATATAACATAATATTTAAAATAATATATTAAAATGTTAAGAGCATTAGATCTTTAATAGCTTTCACCATACCAAATATACATAAACTCTGAACTATGTAGAATGGAAAAACTTGAAATAGACACCTAGTAAAGGAAATGAAAATTATATACCGACAGGACAAAATATATGTCATCACTGGTACCATGTATCTGGTACTGGAGTTGTCCATAAGGGACTTTAACTGACTCTGCTGAAGAATAGTTTGTATCCCAGATAACGTTTATCTTCGAGGCCATATTGTCCAACACCTCCATTTAAAAGAAGAAGAAATTGATGGTTAGAAGCAGAATCTAAGCACAGGGTCCTTTGACTTCTGAGCTAATGATTTTTCCTTTGTCAGGGAATGAAGAGAAGGGAAGGCAATACACATTTATTAAACATCTGCTATTTGTACGTGTTAAGGATTTTTACAAGTATGATCTCATTTGATTCTCACAAACCCTTTATGAGATAGGTTTTTTATGATTCCCACTTTACAGTTGAGGAAAATGAGGCAGGCAGCAATTAAATAACAGCTAGTAAGTGTCTCAGGATGGACTTGAACTCAGGTCTTCCTGATTCCCAATCCAGAGCTCCACCCTCTGAGCCACCTAGTTGTCTGGCTGGATTTTGTATAAGGAACATTAAGAAGTATGATTAGGACTGGTAGGTGGCACAGTGGATAAAGTACCAGGGCTAGAGGCCAGGAAGATTCATCTTCCTGAGTTCAAATCCAGCCTCACATACTTACTAGCTGTGTGACCCTGGGCAAGTCACTTTAATTCTGTTTGCCTCAGTTTCCTTATCTGTAAAATGAGCTGGAGAAGGAAATGGTAAACAACTCCAATATCTTTGCCAAGAAACCCTAAATAGGGTCACAAAGAGTTGCACACAACTCAGCAATAGCTAAAGAAATATGATTTGACAAGACTAGAGTGTGTACGCAGGGGTGTAATATGCAGTAAGGCTGGAAAGGTATGTTGGGGTCAAAACAGAAGCCTTTGTATGAAATTTGGTGAAAATGAGGAGACACTTGAGTTTATCAAGTTGAGCAATGACAAGGTAAGAATTGTGCTTAAGGAAAATTACTTTCCCAGGGTGAATTCAGGTAGAGTGGAACAGCTTCCAAATGGGAAGCTGTTTAGTATGTGCGTAGAGAGAAAGGAGTGGATATGAGAAATACTGTGGAAAGGGAAATAATAAGATCTGGCAATTGGATACATGGGGTGCATTCATGAAAGCTATTATTTGCAAAATTGATAAATAATAGAGAATGGATAGAATGTAGTGTTCTTGTTTAGATATGTTAAGGAAATGAAGAGAGGGAAGAAGGGTGGGGCCATATTGCACAGAAGCTTGAATGTCTTGAGGAATTTCAATTGTTTTTATAGCAGAGTACGAGTCAATATTTTTTCCCAAGTATGTGACAATGATATTTTAAAATGATAAATCTAGAGATTGTGTGGAGGGTGAGTTAAAGTGAGGAGAATATAGAATTGAAAGGAAACCATTTGGGGAGGACAGTGTCAAACTCAAATAGAAACCAGCTGCATATTGACTTAGAAAACCACAGATAAACATCATCTGTGTTGTATTGCATTTTTTAAAACTTGTTAGATATTTCCCAATTACATTTTAATTTGGTGGCTGCCCCTGGGAATGTTATAGGCCTCCTGGACATATTTGACTCTCTGATCTAAGATAATGACTCTGGCAATGACAAAACAGAAACATTCAAATGATTAACATGAGGATTAAATAGGAGATAGATTCTAAATTTACTATTATAATCTTTTGTACTGACAAAGTCTGCCTAAGGAGCAGTAATTGTAGAAGACTTTAGAATAAACATTAACTGGGACATATTTCTGGATATATTTTTCTCCCTAAATTTTTTTGAGACATAATTATGGGTCATCTTATTCATTCCACTTCCTGGTATACATATCCTGTGCCAAGTCCTGCATCTTCTTACTGCCAGGATCCTATGAGCTCTGTCACAGACTTATTTGGGGGGAAAGGGAATGGGTAATAAGGTATTCTCAAGAATACAACAATCACTAGCTTTGTGACAACACTTAGTTCTTTTGGAATATTCTTTTTCTTAAGGTTTCTAGCAGTTTACCCTATTTACCTATTTAAAATCTACTCACATCAGTATTCTCATCAAAGATTCATATTCATCTGGTTCTTTGTTAAGGCTGATTATTTTTTTAAAATGGGCTAGGAATGGATACTGGTCACTTTTCCAGGTATCTAGACTTTCTACCAGTCTGGCAGTCTACCAAGAATGACTATGTTTCCTCTCCACTCACACGGCAACACTTTGGACTATTGGAAGAGCCATGTGATAAGTTTCCCTGCTTCAAGTCTCAACTCACTCCTTCCTATTCATCCTCCTCTAATCAGCAGCTCAGCAGCCAAAGTTCAGATCGAACTTTTTCTCTATCCTATTTAAGAAACTCCAGTGGCTCCTGATTGCATCTAGGATGGAATAAAGATTCTCTTTGGCTTTTAAGCCTTTACAATCTGGTCTCTTCTCTTTCCAGTTTTATTACATTTTACTTCCCTCCAGCGTCTCTACAATCCAGCAATACTAAGCTTTTTAATTCTTCCTCACATTTCATCTTCTGACTCCATGCTTTTTCACTGGCTGACCCACATGCATGGAATTCTCCTGCCTTACCTCTTCATCCTTCTCGTCTTCCTGGTTTCTCTCAAGATATCTCATTTCCCACCTTTTTCAAGGGTATTTTCCTGCACTCCCTCACCCCTGGTCTCTAATGCTACTGCCTTTCCTATGAGATATTTTTCTCCTTTACTGTGTCTTGCATATACCTAGTTATTTATATATTTTCTTCCCCATTATAATGTGATCTCCTTGACAGTTGGGAGTATTTTTGCTTTTTTTCTCTATTCTTAGCATTTTTAGCACAGTGCCCAGCACATGATAGACACTTAAAAATGTTTGTTGACTGACTGGGCTAAATCTGTATTAGATCTTTCAGCTGTGGTACAGTGAGACAAGAGGGTCTGGATTCCAATTTTGGTTCAGCTCTTTACTAAATCTCCCGATTTTAGTGCACTGTTCTGTAAAACCAGAGGAGGTGGTGGCACTGGATGACACATCATAAGACTCCTTCAGTTCTAACTTTATGGTCCCATCATTTTCATTTCCAGTCTAGTTTAGAAACTGACTAAAAAGCTAAACTAGTTTTACAGTTTCTGGGATGAATATAGATGGCTTGAAGGAGAGAAGAAGCGATTACCCTCATTTAGGTTATTGGCAACAAATCTTCCTGCTCCTAAAGGATTGCCCTGTTGATCTCCTCTGTTAATCATTCTAAAGGCTGGTACACAAGGGGCCTGGATTTGAATCCAAACTTTGCTACTTACTGCCTATGAAATCTTGAATGAGTCACTTAAGGTCTCTGGTCCTCAGTTTCTTCATCTACACAATAGGGAAAATCATACTTTTCTTATCTAATTTTGTAGAGTTGTTTTTATGAGCACTTTGTAAACCTAGAAGTTCTTTAGAGAAGTGAATTGTTTTTCAACATAACTAATATGGAAATGTATTTTGCATTATTGAGCCTGTATAACCTATATCAAATTTCTTACCATCACAAGGAGCAGGGGGAGAGAAGGGAGAGAGAGAGTTTGGAACTCAAAAGTTTAAAAAATAACTGTTTTTACATATAATTGGGAAAAATAAAATATTAAAAAAATGTGAAATGTTTTTATTATGTGACTTGTGGTTCTAGAGAATATTATTTTTAAAGTGATGATAAAATAACCCTGAAAAAGAAAAAGTCTGTGGGGTGCATTAAAATTCTAGGATATAGGATGGTTGATAGCAGATTCTGTAGATACCTGCTGTAAGTCACATGTCAAGAAGAATACTAGTGAGATGCAGCCCACATTAATGATACGATTTTAAATTTTTGCATCATTTTTACAGAACGCACATGTTTCATGTGTAGTCCTATCATTTCTAACAACACATTATGTGAGTATAAAATCTGAGTACTAATCTAATTCTCATACCTAACTTTTGACATGGCTTGATAGGACATTTCATCTTATTTGTTATCCATAATTATCTTATGGTCACACAATGCTTATGTATGTGAGCATAAGATATAAGTATGCTTTGGTTATAATTTTGACTAGAAGACCTCCAAATCTTGTTCATATTCTAGAATTCATATTCTAAGACTATCTGTTCTTTGGTATGAGTATTAATATATAATTATGGCACTGAGTGTAAAATCCTAGAAGGTCAAAGTTCTGCCTTTGCAACTTCCTTTGTAGTATGCCCAGAAAAACACCACACTCAGGAAGGTAATAAATATTTTTTGTTTGTTTGTGGTTTGTTTTTTTTTTTACTTTGGCAGAGGTAAGGGAGAAGGAATGTTAAAATGTTTCTGACTCATTTTTCAAAAAATTGTACAAATGTATCCACTGTGGTTTGAGCACAATATGAAATCCATACCCTAAACTGACAAGGTTGGTCATTGTACAAGCATGTGCTCAGAAGGTGGTGCGAAGTGTGCTTTTGATGCTTTAGGCCTTTCTGTGAAGAGAAATGCTGCAACTGTGACAGCTGTAGGATTTGGAATATAAAATGGCATTTTGGGACCCTTTGGCTCTTGTGTTTGTTTGTGATGACTCTCTGAATTTCATTAGCTCCTTGAGCAGATCAGGCCCATGTGATAATCAGTGGCATGGATTGCTTCCTCATCTCTTTTTCCCTTTTAGAGAACACAACAGGATATGTCAAATTCTAAGGTTCCTACCAGAACCCTCAACTCAAAAAGTCAGGACGTTCCATCTTCACCATTCTTGGGGAAATCACAACTCACCTCCAGATCTAGAGAATATGCCCTTGGTATATTTTGTAACTATAGGACAAATTGACATACTCCCATACTGGTAGACACACAGAGCTGTCAGTAAAATTAACAAATATGTCAAAAACCTAGTAGCCTGATCTACATTTATTTCATGTTCAGTGGAACTTGTCTTAATCAAAGAAGGCTTTAATAAATCAAGATCAGCCAAGGGAAGAATATTCAAAACTGGGTTTAGAATTCTTGAGGAAAATGGCTTCCATACCCCTGTGACTGAATACTTGTCAGCAGTCTTTATGCATTGATAACTAGAAAGTTATGTCTGGTTGGATAGAAGACAAGCTGTACTTGGAGGCAGTACAACTGTTTTCAGCTCCTCTTTCTGTTACTTGCTTCTTGTAAGGTCTTACACAATTTGCTTAAGTTCTTTGGGCTTCTAATTTCTCACCTCTAATAACCTACTCTAGATGACTTCTAAGGTCCTTTTTGACTCCAGATCATTAACAAAGGTCAATCAAATACAAATAAGGTTATTACAGATGAGTTTTAGACCCAGAGGTAAACAGTACTCCATTTTACACATTTATAAAATGCAGGGAAGAGTAGCTCTGAAAAGACAGACTTTTAAACAGTCACTGAATTTTCAATGGAGCTACCTGATTCCACCTTAAAACTTAAATCACTCAGGCTTTCATTGAATAGCCAATAATAACCCCAATTCAAGCTTCTATGACTCATTGCTAAGGTTTTGATGGCTTAGAAAGAATGTAAATAGCAATTGTTTTCTGTTCTGAACAGAAACTCTGAGAGCCTTTCTCTCCCAGACTGATATTTTTACATTGGTAAATTGACTCATCTTTTGTCTCATCTCTAACCCAGTCCTTAGACATTGAATGAGTATGGCCTCAAAATGATTAGGAAAGACCTTAATTTAGAAAAGCCAAGTTCATCCATGGTATCCTTGGCCATTGCCGGTTGCTTTGACTTTTGTCTTGCCACTGAACTTTGATGACTGTGGAGGAGAGAGGGAGCTCTGTCCCCATTTATATCCAATTCACATGCCAGTCAACACATCACTCTTATGATGTCGCTGGTGCTCTTTGAAAAATGAAGGGCAAACACAAACAAAATGAAGGTATTTATCAAAATGACCTCTCGGGTCTCTTTCATCTCTTAACAGTTTAGAATTCTATAATTCAAGGTTGACATACTGGAGAGCTTTTATATCATGTCCCTTATTAAATTCATGCCACATTCTACATCCATAGTTGATGGAGTCTGGCCGCTGCCCCTAGCCCCAATCTCCCAACTTCCTTATATGCCTCTCTAGAACAGCAGCCATGTCCATGAACTCATGTCTCGCTAGAACAGTAGGTGTGTTAACAGTAGGTGTGTTAACCACATCTATCTAGTTTTAGACAAGATCACAATAGCCTGGTCCATCCATCCAATCTTAGCACCACAATAGCCAGCCAATAAGAAAGCAGCACCATCAGGATACTGAGAAGGATGTTTTACCACTAATCCACAGCCTAAGTGGATGCCTGCACAGTAAGAGCAAAGGACTGTCCAGCTGTGACCTTATGATGTAGAGAGGCTTATTATAATACCATCATACATTAATACTCCCTTAATGGGCTTTTCTTTATGCATTCTCAGTAACCATATGTGCAGTTCCACCAAGGTGAGGACCCCTCCCATATCAACAAATCCCTCCTATATTTTAATATTCACATATTCTAAAATGATGTAATTGCATCTTTTGCTTTACAAAATCTCTGTCTTGCTATGCTAACCTACTGTCCTATCCCATTGCAGGGAAGCATAATTTTCAATACATGCCTTTTCTTGGGTTTGAGATAGTCTGAGTCTGTGAATTCTTTTCAGACAACCTTGTAACACACCTTGAACCTCAACAAAGTCACCAACTTTCTGTTGAAAGGAGAAAGTTGTTTTTCTTTATCATTTCTCCATAGTCAAAATTGTTCATCACAGATCATCAACATTTTACTGCTATCTTTACTTCCTTATAATGTTAGGAGTCACAGTATTATAGTTATTTTATATGTTACTCTCTTTGGCTTTCTTCACTCTTCATCACTTCATACAAGTCTTTCTCTATAAATTCCTCATATTTATCATTCTATATGTGACAATGGTATTCATTCATACACCACAATTTGTTCAACCACTCTTCAATTTATGGGTGCCTTTTTTTAAAAAAAAAAGCGAGAATACTACAGTCTAGGGCAACTGAAGCATCTCCTTTATTTTTACTATTGCTGTTCCATCATCTCAGTTGTATCTGACTTTGTCACCCCCTTTGGGGTTTTCTTGACAAATATAGGGGAGTAGTTTGCTTCTGCAATTCATTTTATAAATGAGGAAGTGAGGGAAAAAGAATTAAATTACTTTCTCAGGGTTACACAGCTAATAAGTATCTGAAGCCAAATTTGAACTCATGAAAATGAGCCTTAGTGACTCTAGGCCCTGTGCTCCATCCACCTATTGGACCACTAGATGCAAAAAATAAAACTGATTTTTCGCAATGACCAAGTGTATATGATGCACCAAATTTCTTAGGTTTATGTTGAAATCACTTCCAGAAGGCATTTTCTGCTTGATCATTATATAATATGAGAGTGAATTCTCCAAAGTACAAAGTCTTTTTTAAAATAAATTTTCATTGATTATTGTTTTTTTAAATCTTTTCTTCATCACCAGAATTTCTTACAATATCTATCCCTTTACTCCTTGAAGAAAGCTATCCCATATAACAATATTTTTAAAGAAAAAGAGGAAGAAGAAAAGTAGTATAAATTCTTAAATATTTTACCATAATATAAAATTCTCTTTTGTTTCTTTTGTTATATAACACCAAAGGGGAGAAATAGTCTCACTGCAGTATTTTCCAAAATAAATTCTAAGTTTTGTTAAACTGGAATAGATAATTTCAAACTTTGGGTCTGATTTTTTTTCCTTTTAGCCATAGAGCAGGCTGGCATAAACTTTCACTTGCTTTGCTCTGAGGACAGCTGGCCAAAAGCCACGTGCCCATAGAGAAACCAGGATAGATGTACACTGAACTTTTCTTTTTTCCATTCCAGCTGTTGCATTTATGGAATTGTAGGACAATAGATTTAAATATGGAAGGTACTTTAGACACTACGAAGTCCCATTCCATCATTTACAGATGAGAAAACTGAGGACCAGAGAGGTTAAAAACAGAATTATCTCAGATCACACAGGCAATAATAACTAGTGGCAGAGACAGGATTTGAACCCAGGTTCCTTGACATCAGTAAGAGTCAGAAGGGAAGACTGATAAAGAATAGCTGATAATATTAATGCACCATAAATTTCCCTCTTTGTAGTTCTTGTTTTCCTTAAATTTTATTAGTTGTTTTATTTATTCATTCATTCATTATTCTGGTTATACTTCTGTGTAATGTGAACATTGGTATTTGAGAGGAAAAGTTCTTTGTTACATCCTTCCCCATATCTTACTATAAGCATTACTATAAGTAGGATTTTTAGCCATGTCCCCATAAATTATAACCAAGTGACTTAATTCCACTGTTAGGCCTATCTATCTATCTATCTATCTATCTATCTATCTATCTATCTATCTATCTATCTATCTATCTATCTATGCATCTATCTATGTATCTATCTATCTATCTATCTGTCTGTCTGTCTGTCTGTGTCTGTGTATCCATTCATTCATTTATCTATCACAATGACTAGCTTTCTGATTAGTACCTCTTTATCAATCCACACCTTTTTTCCCCCTGGATTATGTAATGAATGTACCTCTGAAGAATAACAAACTTCAAATGAAAGTGGGAGAGGGAGAATTAAGTCATCTGGAAGGTACACAAATACTGAATTATTAGCTTCCACTCTCAAATTAAGCATTTGTATTTAAAAACAAAACAATCTTTTATCACATGGCCTTGACAACTTTGTCACAGGGATTTCTTGTAACAATGCTTCTTGGCTAGAAGAATAAAGCACATTGTTTTGTAGGATCTCTAGAGACTGCTGTTATTTGTAAACATGCCCCAGAATATAAAATATTCCACAAAGCTTTTTGAAGACAGTGTTTTATTTGAGTAGCCTAAGAATTGCCTTCCTATAGGCCAGAAAGATGAGATGCTAGAGATGAAAAGAATCTGTGGTGGTCTTTCCTTTCCACAGATGGTCTAAGTTTTCTGAATTACTCCCAGGACTTAGGGGACTAGGGGCAAGGCAAGTGAGTTGGAACAACAATCCAGATTTTTTTATTTGTTTCTTTGTTTTTCTGGAGATTTTTAATTTGATTCCTGTATTTCTGAGGATATGGTAAACAATGCGGGTCCTTTTCAACTCCTCTTCATAAATGTTTATGTATTAGCATCAGCAAAATCTGTGTTCATAGAGAACAACGCTGTATCATTTCTGTTTGTCCAGCTGTAGTGATGCATGAGTCCAGTAGTATAACTGAATGTGGCAGTAGCAACTTATCAAGCCAAAGATGAGTGAGGCTAGATAGTGGTGACTAGGAATGGAGAAGAGATGGAGACTACAAAGGACAGAGGACTAAATTCAACCTCCTCTCCCCTTCCCCCCAACTTTTACCTTAAACTTGTTTATGATAACATTTGGGCAGCTTTAGGGTAGAATTCATGAAGTTTGCTACTGCTCAGCTGTATACAGCACCTCAAAAAAAATTATATGTATCTGGACATAAGATACCCTATGTTTGTATTAGGATCTAAAACCCTCTTGAGCAAATGCAGAAAAGAAGAAATATTAAATGTATCTTTTTCAGATAATAATGCAATAAAAGTACATTTAAGAAAGTGACAGAAGCATAGATTAAAAGCTAATAAGAAAGCTGAAGAATGAATGGGTCAAAGAATAAATCATAGAAATAATCAATAATTTCATTAAAGAGAATGTCAACAATGAGGCAACATTCCAAAATTTGTGGGATGCAGCCAAAGCATTACTTAGAAAAAAATATATATCTCTAAATGCACATATCAACAAAATAGAGAAAGAGAAGATAATTGAGTTGAACATGTAATTATTAAAAAAACTAGAAAAGAACAGATTAAAAATCTATAATTAAACACCAAAACGGAAATCCTGAAAATCAAAGGAGAGATTCGTAAACTGGAAAGTAAGAAAATCACTGAACTAGCAAAAAAAAATTTGCAACTTTTTAATGAAAGTAATACAATAAAATAGGTAAACTATTGGTTAATTTGATGTAAAAGAAACAAGAAAACCAAATTACCAGTGACAAAAGTGAAAAGGATGAATGAACCATCAATGATTATGAAATAAAGTAAGTTATTGAGCCTAATTACATATCAGTAAAACTGACAATCTAAGTGAAATGGATGAGTACTTAAAAAATATAAACTGCCAGATTAACAGAAGAAATAGAATAATTAAATAATTCTATCTTAGAAGGAGAAATTGAACAAGCCATGGACTTGCCTAAGAATGAACTGCCTAAGAAAAAATACCCAGGATCAGATGGATTCACTGGGGAATTCTACCAAACATTTGAAGGAATAATAAACTGAGATACTACGTAAGGTATTTGGAAAAATAGAAAAGGAATCCTACCAAATTCATTTTATGACACAAATATGTTATTGATCCCTAAACTGATATGAACAAAAACAGAGAAAGAAAACTATCCAACAATTTCTCTAATGAATATTGATATAACATTTCTAAATAAAATACTAACACTATGACAAGGTAGGATTTATATTAAGAATACAGGGTTGGTTCCATACTAAGGAAACTATCAGCATAATTGATCATATCATTAACAAAAATCATATAATTATCTCAATAATTGTAGGAAAAGATTATGACAAAATACAACACTCATTCCTATTAAAAATACTGTAAAACACAGGAATCAATGGAACCTTTCTTAAAATGATTAGTGTCTACCTAAAACCAAGAGCAAGTATTATCTGTAGTGAGGTTAAGTTAGAAGGATTCTCAAAAAGATCAAGGACAAATGATAGCCATTATCACCACCATTATTCAATAAAGTAGTGAAAGGAAAAGATCGATATTTAAATGTGTATGTGTGTCCATCTGTCAGCTCTTTTCTTGGTGGCAAAGAATTGGAAATTGAGGGGATGTCTTCAATTAAGAAACAGCTGAACAACTTGTAGCATACAATTGTAATACCATATAGTATTGTTCTCTAAGAAATGATGAACAGAATGGTTTCAGATAAACCTTGAAAGATGTCTGCTAACTCAAGTGAAGTAAATGAAACCAGGACAACATGGTATGCAGTAAGAGTAATATTATATAATGACAGCTATTCTGGTCAATGCAGTGTTCCAAGATAATTTTAAAGGACTTATGACAAAAAATTCTGTCTTCCTCCACAAAAGAACAATGATGCTGTCTGAATGCAGAACAAAGTATTTTTTCACTTTCCTTTTTTTTGTTTTTTTTGTTTTTTTTTTTTGCAATTTGGCTAATTTGGAAATATGGTCGCATGATTCCACATGCATAATTGATATCACATTGCTTGCCTTTACAATAGATGGGGTTGGGGTAGGAATTTAGAACTCAAAATTAAAAAAAAAGAATGTTAAAATAATTTTTTAAAGAAAGCAGCACATCTTGTGTTGAAATATGAAACCCTTCAACGTCTATCTCTACTTGCTCTGGTTTTAAACTTGTGTCGCCCTATTGTATCCAGTGAGAAGAGTCTTGTTATTTAAGGCATTAAAAATATACCTTAAAAAAGACATTCTCTGAGGCTAGTACATAATGATTGATGTGTAATGTCCTCTGTTAGGAACTTAGAATGTGCCTTAAGGGAATTAGGAATTATACTTAATCATTGGTTTGTTGTCTCTTTCATACATCTTGAGAAAAACCCTTTGGTGGTGGCATTGCTACTTTGTAACTAACTTTATATAAAAAAATGTAAGCTTCAATTATCTTGAAAGGATTGGGCTGTTTAGAGTGTGCTTGGTCCTGTTCTGTACTTCCTGAGTCAGGAGCTAAGCCTTATTGAGGCAGTCCTGCTGTGATTCAATGGCCATTTCTTTATGTTGGATGTTTCAATTTTCAACCTTGAGGATGGATATATTAAGCCAAGAACCTTCGTGGCTTTCAAATTCTCACTTCAGCTCCATGGGTATGACTATATTGGATGAGAAGAAATACTTGTTTCTAAAAGCAAGGCTACTAGGTTTAAAAGGTATACATGGTCTACCCCTCTGTGAAATGGGAATCATAATAGCACCTACCTTTCCAGAGTTTTTGTGATGGTCAAATGAGATAACAATTTTAAAGCTCTTAGTGGAGGGTCTAGCACATTGTAAGCACTATATGAATGATTGCTGTAATTATCCTTAGTACTAATTATGACTCAGTAAGGCCAGTTTTAGCAGCCTGTATGACACTTTCATTGACTTACTGTTAAATAAAAGGGTTAGTATTCAGCGTAGTCTCCACAAGTCTGCCACTGATTGATCAATGGAATAGCTTGCTGGCAGACACATTTTCTCTGATTCTTTAGACTTAAAGAGGACTTATTCTAATCTTGATAGTCTTTTTAAAACCTGGATTTAGGGGATGATAATTGTAATTAAAGTAGCTTGTATTTATGCAGAGCTTTGAGGTTTGGGAAGAACTTTATATATGTTAGATGTCTCATTTGATCTTCACAACAACCCTGTGAGATCGTTGCTAATGTCATTTTTTATTTTTCCAATGAGGGAATTGAGGCTTGGATAGGTTAAGTGACTTTTTCAGTGTCATATATCTAGTAAGTGTCTGAGGCAGGATTTGAACTGAGGTCTTTCTGTCTCTAATTCAAGCTGTTGACTTAGGACACTGACTTTGTATCTGGTTACATGTAGCATGGAACACTAGTGTGGATAAACTATGCAGATGCCTAAAACCAGAACGAACCAGAACGAAAAGAAAAAGTAGAAGAACATTATGAAATCAAAATAAAAACCATTCTGCTATTTCAAATTGTGAAGAGAAAAAAAGTCAATCTTGCTTCTTTGGTGACTCACCCTTCACCCTTGAAAGATGTAATCTCTAGGAGAGCAAAAGTACATGATTTCCCTCACCTGCCGTGGACCAGGCTATTTTAATGCCTTTGCAGCCCCAGTTTTAACTGTTTGGCCCATCAGCTGTCAGAGCTGTGTGTCCATACTCAGACCTTGGATGAAGAGCATAGATCAATAACAGGGGTTGTTGGACCTTGATCTGTGTTTGCATTCACCTCCCTCCTCCTTTTTCCCAGCATCAGGTCATGTCCATGTGATTAATTTAGTGATTATCAAGTGACATATTTGTTTCAATGAGGAATGGTAAGATTCAGTTTCAGTGTATCCCTTTTAAAAAAAGATTCTATAAAATGTCAAAACATTTCCTCAGGGGTTTAAAAAATACTGCAAATTTACAATTCATGAAAAAGTAAATAGGCATGTTTGTCAGAACTGTTAGTCAGTGGTGGGTAAGGATTAAGTGCTGGATTGGTAGCCAACTGGAACATTTGCATTACACTAAGTTTGGGGAAGGGGCCAAATATGGGAATTACCAGTGGGGGTGGGAGTGGGAGAAACAACACAAGGGAGAGAGTGGAAATGTCGAGGGATCTGTCCAAAGATCGAAGTCAGGGGGAACACAAATTCTAAGCCATGGAATAAAGCAAATACAAAGCAAGAGGGGCAGAGCAGGGTATCAAGAAGAATCCAGAAGGAGATCTTTTACTGTGGGTAGTGTACTTTCTTTAAAACCAAACAAGCAAATACAAGTATTTTATTAATTACTTTTGTCTTTATATGACAGTCATTTTAGTCCCTACCTGTGCCATATTGAAACATTCCTTGTTAAGAAAAGAAAAACCAATAAGCAAAATCATCTGATTCAGTGACCACATGTGTATTACAATGTGTACAAAGTCTTCTCTTAGTACTCCTCCCTCCCCCTGTCAATGAGAAGAGTTATATTTCTCTGTCTGGCTTCTGAAGCCTTCACTGGATTTTCAATTTGAGCTCAGTTTCCTTTTGGTGGTATTTCCATTTACACATTGTATTCTCTGATGGAACATTTCTTATTAGAGAACTTTTACATGCATCTTGGTGTCAATTAGTGGTCCAGGCTGTCTTTAATTATGATACCTTCACATGGAGGTAAGAAAAGATAGAATCTTCCTCATTACCCTCATTTTAAAATCTTTTGTAATTTCTTTCCTTCTGAAAGCTTTTTCTATGTGCACATTCTATATGCCAGACATATAGTGCTAGGTACTAAGGAAAGAAACAAAGCTAAAAATGAAAGCATTGCTGACCACAAGGAGCTTATATTTTATTAGTGGAAATCAAAATGAAAACAGGTAGCTATATAGACATATTTACTATGTGCAAAGTAAATGCAAAAATAATTTTGTGGAGTAGGGAAGTTGCAGGTAGGCATCCTAGATGGTATAGTAGAGAAAATGCTGGACGTAAGGGAATGAAAGCCAAAGGACACTCAGCCACTTCCTCTGTGACCCTGGACATGTCACTTAACCATTGCCTGCTTCAGTTTTCTCTACTGTAAAAAGATCATAATAGCACTTACTTCCCAAAACTGCTATGAGATCAAATGACATCATATTTGTAAATATTAGCACAGAGCCAGCATATAGTAGGCATTTAGTAATTTCTCCCTCCCTCCCTTCCTTCCTTCCTTCCTTCCTTCCTTCCTTCCTTCCTTCCTTCCTTCCTTCCTTCCTTCCTTCCTTCCTTCCAAAAGTCATACTGGATCCAAGCATTGAGGAGAGCCAGAGAGTATATAGAGAGGAGATGAGGAGGAATGTATTCCAAGGATTGGAGATGACTTGTGGAAAGACATGGAGACAAGTGATGGATCATCTTGTGTGCATCTCAGTAAGGAGAACCATTTGGCTGCCTTACTTATGTAGAACACATGAAGAAGGATAATAGAACAGTGTGAAATAAGCCTGGAAAGATGGTTGTTGTACATCCTTCGTACTCAAAGAGGACCAATGACATTATGATGCTGGGGCCAAAGTACTCTGTGTTCAACTGTGTCTGATTAGTCCAATATGAGTTTGGAAGGTTCTGGACACAAATAACTCATAAAATAGTAAAATAATGGTGGTGAATTAGGGGAATGTCTGCCTGGAAACGTAGTCTGGAGACAAAATATACTTTCCTAAAATGAGAAAGAATAAACGTACAAATAAATACATAAAGATATTGTGATAAAACAACAATATGTGAGTAAGTACAAATTGTTTACTGCATCACAAATGGAGTATTTTAATGTACCCTCTCCCCAGAGCCAGTTCCTGAAACTTTAGGTGAAAGTCCTATCTGTGTCTTGGTAAGTTAGGTCCTTTGGGTGAATTTTGGATCCCAAAATATCTCTAAGTAGCTTGTGTCCAAACCGTTATACTATGTTGGATATGTATTTCTTGAAAATAAGCAACATGGTTATCTTTGCTGGCAGAGACCAAGAATGGTGTTCACTGTGAATAGATCTGATGTTCTTCCTAGCCACTTTGATCAGGACAGTCAAGGGAAACTTGCCAAGACCTGTCTCTATGCCAACCATATCTTCCATCCAGTGATAGGAGTCAATTTTTTTACACCTGTCAACAGTTGAATCAGACAGTGGTAGAGCTGGGAGGGACATCAGAGATAATCTAGTCTGACTCCTTTGGTATGCAGATGAAAAAACTGAGGGCCAGTTAAGTGAAGGGATTTTAGTGGCAAAGGGGTGGAATCTAGGATTTGTGATTCATTCAGTTAGGCAAGTTAAATACGTTCCACTACTCAATAAGCAATGCCTTTGCCTTTGAGGCACAGGGCAGCAAGATGAGCTTTCTTTCACAAGTTATGTATCATATACTTTGGCTGTGTAGGAATTAACCTATGTAAACATTCTTAGTCCTAGAAGTTTTCACCTTGCACAGTTTATGCTGGCAAGATTATTATGTTAGGAAGAATAAGATTCCAGATACTTCTGCTATTATTACTTTGATCTTTCAGTCAGCTAATAAAAAAACATTTATGAAACACCTGCTATGTGTAGGATATTCTTCTGGGTTCTGGGTATGTAGAAACAAAAAGGAAACTGTTCCTACCTATTAATGAACTTATATTCTGTTGGAAGAGACAGCATATACATATCTTTTCAGCCTTTCTTTGTTTTCCCAGGCTTTACCACAGTGCCTGGCAGATAGTAGGTTAGTTATAAATAAATAATATATAAATAATAAAAATAATAAAATAAAGATAGTAGGTTATAAATAATAAATATTTAAGTGTTAATTGACTAACTATGGACATTCACATGTGAGTAACATAAAGTAAGTATTAATACTGCTGCTGCTGCTGCTGCTACTCATACCACTACTACTACTACTACTACTACTACTACCACTACTACTACTACTACTACTACTACTACTACTACTACTACTAAACTTATAATTATTATTGATCAGGGAACAAATATTAACTTTTCAGCAGTGGGGCATGGACCCTTTTAGCAGTCTGGTGAAACCTATAGACTGTTCAGAACAATGTTTCTTGCCTATATTTATAATTGAAGGAAATATTAAATTTAAATTAGAGATCAGTGGAAATAAAAGTGTATTTTTTTTTTTTACCCAAGTTCACTGACTTGTGGAAGTCTGTCCACAGACTGGCTTTCCAGACTCCTAAGTAAATAATTTGTGCTATTGAGGTACCTTCAACCTCTTTTCTCATTATCATTCCAATAGTGATAGAAGTCAAATGCAAAGTAGGTTGTCTTACAGTAATATCCTGGGTCTTGATTGGCATATTCCTACTGGCTCACTCCAAGTCAGTGATCTGGAAGCATGTATTTATTATGTAGGGGGAAAGAGGACTGAAGGATTGGGAGGTGGGGAAAATCTTACTTCTGTACATCTTCAAATGTTTTCTTCTTGATTCATCTAGCAGTATGTTGTCACTTTTATTTGTGAAGTGTACTTAAAATTATAATTTGGTCTAGGGTATTTAAAATTCTGCCTAATCTCCTTAGATTTTTTTTCTGCACTTTCACATTAACAAAAAAGGATTTTTATAATTTTGTTGAGGGAAATACTAAGAAAAGGAATGACTATGCCTCCCTTTTGGTAAAGCTAGCTCTTATGTAGAACTGACAGACAACAGAGAAAAGGCAAAATATACTTCTGTTTTCCTTTCATGTTCTCCAGCAAAGGAAATTATCCATAAACTGAGATTTATAAGGAAAAATGTGATGAAGGAGTGGAAAGCTAAGAGAGAAGAAAGTCAGAGACTATTTTATCACTTAACTTGTATTTAATTCTCCAGTGTATTGGAAGTCTCCAGCCTAGTATCAGGGGAGCCCTAATATTCAAATCACCAGACAGTCATCAGTAGTTACTAGTCCCTTGACCCATGACAACCTGCCTCAGTTTTAGTTTCCTTAGTGGTAAAATGCACACAATAATACTTATACTACCTATCTCATGGGATTATCATGAAAATAGCAATTTATAAACCTTACATAAATGTATTATTGTTGAAATTACTAATTAGTAAATTTTGATGGAATTGCTTGCAAAATCTCAGAGTAGATCATTAAAGTAGGTAAATTATGAGTATTTTCTTTCAAAAACAGTGATCAACATAAACCAACATGGATCAGTTAAGAAGTAATTTTACATTAAAGGAATTACAACATTTAATAGGTCTTCATTTCAGCAATCATTTGACACTTTCTCTTGATATATTTGTGGATAAGATAGAGAAATATGAACTGTCTAATATACTCAGATGGATCTAGAATTGATTAAACAATTGTGGCCAAAGAATAGTGTAGTTAATCAATTGAAATCAGCCTGGAGGGATATCTCTAAAACTGTCAAAAGTTTTATCTTTAGTCCTTTCTTGTTCAATATATTTATCTGTGATTGAGTGAGGATCCTCTAAAACAGTTACCAGATTTGCTGGAAGGAGGGGCTAATAGAATTAGTGAGAGAATCCAGTGATTTTGACCAAATAGAACAATGGACTAAGAATGTTTCTCAAAGATCAGTACTTGCATAGGAATCTCAAAATAAGTAAGTATGGTATTCTGAATTATATATAAAATAGTTTAACTGGGAAAAGGACCTATATGTATAAAAGTATGTATAGCAACCCTTTTTGAGATATATATATGTGTGTATGTATACATATATATACATATATGTATACATACACACATATATATCCTATATATTATATAGGAACTGAGTACCCATCAATTGGGATATGACTAAATAGATTATGATATATGAATATAATAAAATATTATTTGGATGTTATAAATAATGAAATAAATGGTTTCAGAGAAACCTGGTAAGAATTCTATGAACTGATACAGAGTGAAGTAAACAGGACCAGAACAATTTCTAGAAAAGCAACAACATTATCAAGAAAAACAACTTTGAAAGACTTTAAAAAAACTCTGATCAATGCCACGAACAACCATGATTCCAGAGGACTGATGATGAAGCCTGGTACCCACTTTTATGGATAGAAAAGTGAGGGATCCAAAAATAAGATACACATTTTCAGACCCAGAAAAGATCAATTAGACAAGTATAGTATGATGATGACGTAGCATGTGTAATGTCCCCAAAGCAAAATTAGATGATTAGCAAATAGATTACCTAATATAATGATGCAATAGCAACATTTAAATCAGGGGAAGGATTCAATTATGATTTATTAAAGAGAGAAGAAGATGCAGAGGATAAGGACAAATGCACAGGTTACATACTCCATAATGATACTGACAGACTTGTGGATGAGCACCAGGTAAACTGGCATTTAGCTTCATTCCAAATCAGCGATTTGAAAGGAGGGGTTACGGGCCATGTAATATGATACCATCTCTATTTATGATAATCACAGTTTCTAAAAAGAAAGTTATCAGATATTTCTTCTGAAACATTCAGTCTTGCCATGGTAATTGAAGCCAATTCTCAAAGACTGAACAAGCTAGTTGATTAGGTTTTCAATCCTGCCTTTCTGAAGTGCAAGTATCCTGAAGATTTAGAGTGCACAAGTTTGATCACATCACAGTCTTACTCAAAAATATCTGGTGGCTTTCCATCTTCTATAGAATAAAATAGAAAATCTTTAAAATCCTGTTTTTTGAGGCTGTCAACATTAGTGTGGTGCCTAAAGAGAACACCAGATTTGGACTAAGAGGTCCTGGGTTTGAAATGACATTCTGCTACTTAATACCCATGTGACCTTGGGAAAGTCACTTTTATGAGCCTTCATTTTCCCATCAACAAATAAATCTCCAAGATAATCCTTCTACTCCAAAGCCTGTGATATTATTTATGATCCTGCCTTTCTAGTATTATTTCAAAATATTACCCTTTCTACCCTCTCAACTCTAACCAGACTGGGTTTCTCTTTGTTCCCTGATTTTGAGTAGCCCTTTCTCACCTCTTACCTTTTTGAGTGCCATCCTCCATCCTTAGAATGAATTTGATTTCCCTCATACCATGAGAGATAAGCATGGAGATCCTTCAATATGGAGGCTTCTCAGTGATGCAGCAGATAAGGCGTCGGTCCTGGAATTAGGAAGACCTGAGTTCAAATCCAGTCTCAGACACTAGATGGGTGAGACTGGACAAGACGTTTAACCTCTGCCTCAGTTTCTTCAACTATAAAATGGAGATCACAATGGCACATACCAGCCTGGGTTGTTGTGAGGATAAAATAAGATAATATTTGTAAAATACTTAGCACATTCAGCGCTTTCCTCCCTTTTCTATAGTGATGTTGTTTTCTTTTTTTCCAGTGTAATCTAGGATACCATCTTCTCTAGAAAGTCTTTGCGACGACTTCCCTGATTCCCCCACATAAAAGTAATCTCTCCCTCTTGGAACTTCCCAGACCTTATTACTGTCTATTACTTATTATTGTTTTATTATTACTATCATTATTGGCAAGGCAATCAGAGTTAAGTGACTTGCCCAGGTTCATATAGCTGTAATGTTACAGTTAAAAGATCTTCCTGGTCCATTAATAGGCCTCAGGTGAAGCCCAGTAAGGAGAGCTTGATTAGGGGAGGCTTGTTGTAGAGGAAGGCCCACACCTTTTGTTAAATTTTAATGAGGCACTGTGTTAGGAGGCTCATGATGCCCTTTAGTTCTGAAAAGGGTGTATAAACTCTGGGGTGAGGTTTTGCTTTGAGGATTTAACCTTTGGAAGAAGGTTCCTGTGCCAGAGACTAGATGGTCTTCAAGTCCCCACTTAATTTTTAATTTATTGCTCTATAACAATAAATAGAACATTTTTTCAAATATCTGTAAGAGAAAATAATTAGGTGATTGGTTTGAAGGTAAGTTAAAGGGATGGTCATAGACTACATGATCAGTGGAGATGTTTTATTTCTACTTTGTCCAGAAGAGAATGATATGAGCAGGCATCACCTTGTCACTTTCTATGGCTCTTTGGCAGCGGTCCCAAACGTGGGAAAAGGCAATGGAGAAGGACAGAGTTAATTTCTCTTGCCTTCTGTTGGTATGACTTCATGTTGATGATACCTAGAATGTTGGGGGAAAAGGGTAAGGAAACTACTGCAGGCCTAATAGCACAAGTAAACCAATACAAAAAAAATAATAGAATGAGGCAAATTCAATTCAGTAAACTTTTATTTTGTCAGATGACCATATAAGTCTCCTGCCAAGGCTTCGCAGCCTCATGCGCTCTCTTTTGTTGGCAGAGGGATCTGAGGTGAAGGAGTACAGCTGGAGCCAGGCGCTGGATTTGAGTTTCAGGCACTCCATCCAGACCTTGTTTTGGAAAGGAACATTAATTAACCTTTACTTTACATTTAGCTGGTGTACCCTAGCCAGACCAGTCATCCTTTGCAAGAGTCTCAGTGCACTATGAGATAGCAGGGAAATTAATTGAAGGGCTGACTCCAGTAAGTTTATTGTAAGAGTCTGTACTTTTTCCTCCCCATGTCTTGTGGCATTGTTGTGTATAGGCTGTATTGCTGAATCTCCAGGGAAGATGTCTGTATTCCCAGATGTTTTATAGGATCTATAGTTCAACTGTTTTCTGACCTGGAATCAGAATACACGATATATCTAAAAAGTGATCTAAGCAATATTGATATATGGCATATTTGGCATAAAGGCCAAATGCCTGACTGTATATAAGTAATCTCAATCCCTTATCCCTTACAGAAATTTCCTTGTGGTGGTGGACTTCTTTGTGTTTCTCTTTGGAAGCAAATCTGGATGGCCATCACACTTTTTAATAGAATATATGTTGAAATGCATTCACACAAATGCAGCTTAGGGTCTCAGAAGTTACCTTTGTCTGGGTTCTACAATATGTAAGCAGTGTAGGCTAATGTGTATTCTATCCAATTTTCTCTTGTTGGTTTCTCAGGGGACGTATATATGGAAGAAAATCTTTCCCCTACCAGTGGGAAGTTAGAAAGCAAACAAATTCTCCCTTTGGTAGATAAACCCATGGAGGAATAACCTATGAGTCAGAGAACCATGCTGATTATGTGAATAGATGAGAGGTTTTAATTTCCCTTCACACTTAGGAGGGAGCTGAGCTGAGATGGAAAATTCAAGGCACAGTGGATTGGGATGGAGTATATAATCCTCCCACATCTTGTTTAAGATACAGATGAATATCTAAGGTATCCTTGCCTGCCCTGACCAATCCACTTTTTCCTCCTCTTAGGGAAGATTTGACTGACTATATCTTGGCACCAAGAAATATTAAATTGTTCAAAACATATGTATGTGTTATGAATAAAAAGCACTTGTTTTTTAGCTAAAGTCAGATTGAAAAATATTTAAAGGTTTTCGGATATTTCTTCTTTTCTAGCACTCTGTTCTCTCTAAATGGGTTGGCATGGAGGTATATTCTGAACAGACTTTAACAGGGAAACATTGCTGTTTGGATATGGATTAGCTGATTTTTAAAAAGTAACAACTATTTTAAAAAAGCTAATGAAAATAAAAATCAAACAATAGAGACCTAAAAGAAATGCTCAGAGAGTCTCTTCTAATGAAAGAGATGAGTATAATTTAAGATGAGCATGTCATTTGCTTGTAGGGGCCTATGTGGCCTATTTTCTTAGTATGCACACAGGAACTTTTATTTAAAATTTTTAATTTTTTTCCCAATCTGTTGTCAAATCTTGAGGTTTCCATCTTTACAGGATCTCTCCAGCCATGCTGTTCCCCCAAATCACAATCACCATCCTAGCAGAGGCTCTATTACCACAGCTATCTAACTGATCTCCTTGCTTAAAGTTTCTCCCTGTTCCTTTTTAATCCTTTACTCATCTGCCAGGCTGATTTTTCTGAAGCATAGACATAATCTTGTCATCCTCCTTTCCCCACTCATTGAACTCCAGTGGCTCTCTACCACCTTCAAGGGCAAACATAAAATCCTCTTTGGAACAAATAAAGCTTTTCAAAAGTCTTCAAGTCTTTTTTTTTTTTTACACTTCACTCTCTTCCACACACCCTAAGATACAGCTTGTTTGATTGTTCAGTCATGTCTGTCTCTACATGACACATAGACTTTTGTCCTTGGGCTTTTCTTGGCAAAGATACTGGAATAGTTTGCCATTTCCTTTTCCAGCATGTCTCCATTTTACAGAACAGGAACTGAGGCAAATAGGGGTTAAGTGCCTTGCCCAGGATCACATAGCTACTGAGTGTCTGAGGTTGGATTTGAACTTGGATCTTCCTAACTCCAAGCCTGGTGCTCTATTCACTGAATCATGTAGCTGCCTAAGATACAGCTCCATTCACCTATAATTATTGTTCTTTACATAGGTCTCTCCATCTCCCATCATCTCAATGCCTCTGCACCATGTGTCGCCCGTATCTAGAATAATTTCCCTGACCTCTTCCTCTTAAGCTTCTCTGCCTTTGTTCAAGACTTAACTCAAATCCTGTTTTCTTCAGGAAGCTTTCCTGGTCACCCCAATTGATAATGCATTGTCTTCTCAAATTATTCTCCATCTAGTCTGCATGGATCTTGTGTTTAACAAATTGCCTGTTTTGCCCCCATTGGAATGTGAATTCCTTGAGGGTAGGGACTAATTTTGCCTTTTTTTGTATCCCTTTTGCTTACACACAGTAAGTCTTTAATAAAAGCTTGTTGAATTAGCTTATTATATATTCATTTGTAAGAGACCTTATTTTATCCATCAAACTTAAGAAATGAATAAACCTTATTTTTAAATAACTATAATTTACTTAAGCATAAATCACAAAATGCCATTTTGAGGGGAGATATTAGAGTGTGTCTGGACATGCTATGCACATGTTTGTGGTTGTATATCACTGGTACTTCAACAACACAGTGATAGAACTGACACAAGATTGGTGCTCAGAAAGTATCTATTGAACTAAAAGTAACAGGAAACATTTCAGCCTCATTGCAAGATAAACAATAATCCATTTACATTCTTCTGTTTTTATTACAGATTTTTCCTTATCAAGTATACAAAGGTAAATTTCATCCCAACTCCATATAAAATAATCATAAAACCTTAGTGAACTATGAATTAACAATGGGAAAATTATCTTGAGGCAAGCAGGGCTGTACCCTAGATGATGATGTTTCTGGGGCCATGACACCTGAGGAAGATAACTTGTTTCCAACCCACTTCATCCATTTTACATTTCCCCCTTCCCCACTTCCAGCATCCTTTATCCTTTCTCCAATCATCTTGACACTTGTCCTGGCATTGGACTTCAACATTTCTGGAGGAGAGAGGGAAACTGATGACTTTGTTCCATTCTGTGTCACTTAAATCCAATTCATGTGCAAGTGAAGACATCACCCATCACATTATGATGTCACTGATCCTATTTGAAAATGAAGGACAAACAACAGTCCTTTTCCAACTTTCTTCTATAATCCTTTCCCAGTTTGGCAAAGCAGATTTTCCTCTTTCCACCCTCTGTACAGCTACCTCACTGAGAATCCTGGACTATATGAAATACCCTGGATCAATGGGGGAAAAATGACTTGATAAAGGCCACTGTAGCAGTTGTAAACCTCTATTTCCTTTTCTCTCCATGGTGGGCTTAGCCATAAACCTTCCTACATCAGAAGGTCAGCATCCTCTGCTGCAAGTGAAGTGAGTAGAATCCAAGAAATTTATACAATAACTGCAACATTATAAAGGTAAACAACTTTGCAAGACTCATCAGCAATGATCACCAGTGATTTCAGAAGACCCACAATGAAGCATTATCTACCTCCTGACAGAGGGATGAGATTCATGATGCCAAATGAGATATGTATTTTTTGGACATAGCCAATAAGAGATTTCGTTTTGCTTGATTATGCACAAGTGTTACAAGGGTTTATGTTTGTTTGTTTGCTGGCCTCCACGAAGAGGATGCAAGTGAAATTAAAACTTGAAAATATCCTCTTCTATCCTACCCTTCCATTCCATTCTTTGAGACTCTTTCTCTTCTGTGGCACAATAGAAGGAAGATAGAATTCAGGGTTATGGTAGCCTTGCCACTTAATAACCTTGAGTTGTCACAGTCTGACCTCCATTTCCTCCTGAATTAGATGCTCTCCTGGCTCAAATTTATGTTCTGAGATCTCTCTCCAAGGATCTATAAAGGACCTCAGAGGTCATCTAGTCCAACCATTTCATCTTGCAGCTAAAGAAACTGAGGCCCTGTGAGATAAAGTGACTTGCTAATGGTCATGAAAGTAGTATTATAAGTTGGAATTGAACTTGAATCATCTGTACTATTTTATATCCTTTTCCTTTGGTCTTCTAGTTGTCTTGTGAGGATATTGCATCTCTTAGCATTCTCTCTGAGGCTATGGCACACAGGTCTAGGATGAACAGTTGGCATACCCCTAGCTTTTCATTGCCTGTTTCATTTAATACTTTTCAACCATTTCTCCTTTAAAGTTCACTCCATTTTATGTAAATCATAGTTGCTCACATTTATGGGCCTCTGAGTCACTCTCCCTCCTCCCCTCAGTACCTGGAATTTAGTCATCTTCACCTCATTTCCTGCCTGCTTCGCTTTTCCTTAGCATCTTCATCTATCATTGACTTGTATTGTTAATATATCTCATCACACTCAACAATCATTTTACAGTTCTAGCATACCAGGAAAGCTTTGAGCCTGGTGGGAGATGATGTTAACTTAGGCAGACCATAGTATGGACAGACTTTTTAACGGAAGGTTGGCTACCAGAAGACATTTTTTCCCTATGTCAATCCATGAAAGTGCAAAATATAAAGTATTTCTCAATCTCCTCAAAAAATAATGGTGGCAGAGTGCTGGAAATGGAGGTAGCAGGTGCTGAGAATCATACGGTTTTCATAGTCTATAAATTTTCATCCCCTCTTAACATGCAATCTTTGTTAAACAAAAGGTGAATTACCATTATTGAAGGAACCAAAATATATCTAGATTGATACTCTTATTTTAAATGAAACTAGAAGATAGTAAGAATTTTGAGACAAATGGACAAATCTCTGGAACCAAACAAGGTCAAATAATATCAGTATCTACTTTGAAACATGGTGATATCACTCCAAATTGGGCACAGGTGTGGACAGCAAAATCCACAGTGGAAAACTATTCAGGAGAAACCTTAGGAGACTTGGGTGAAATGAAGCAGAATGAAACAAGCAGAACCAGATAAATGATTTATATGATGACAACATTCTTTTAAAAACAAACAAGTTTGAAAGACAACACTTTGGATCCAAACAAGAACCAACTTCTTCCAGATAGAACATAGCTATACATAGACTACAGAATGAGATATACATGTTTTCAACACGGCCAATGTGGGAATTTGTTTTGCTTGACTATACAGACTAATTTGTTACATGGGGTAGCTAGGTGGCACAGTGGATTGAGGGTCAGTCCTGGAGTCAGGAAGAATCAACTTTGTTAGTTCAAATCTAGCCTCTGACATTTACTAGATGTGTGACTAGGCAAGTCACTTAATCCTGTTTACCTCAGTTCCTCATCATAAAGTGATCTGGAGAAGGAAATGGCAAGCCACTCCTCTATCTCTGCCAAGAAAATCGCAAATGGGATCATGGAGAGTCAGACACAACTGAAAAATGACTCAAAAATAACAACATTTTTATCACATAGATTTTATTTGTCTTTGTTTTCAGTGGGGGGCGTGTTTAGTAATAAGGGAAGATAGATTTTTGTTCACTGAAAAAATAAATTCAATTTAAAACATAATTTAGCATCAGATCTTGAAAATAAACCAAAGTAGGTAAGGCTAATGAGAATCTTCACATTTATACTTCATTAATACTCTCTTCAAGTGCAAGTTTGAGAGGTACTTGAAATACTGAGCACCGAAGAGCATGATTTAAAATTAAATTGACTATATCGAAATAGAAAGGAAACAGTTGGCTACAGACTTCACAGTTGTTTCAAAATAAGCTGTCTTTGTGAAGTCAGATCACCAGTAAACTAAAGCAAAGGTCAAAATCAATACCAAATTAAGAGAATGTAAAGATGATTAACAAATGATTCTACCCTGAGGTATTTGAACAAGCTATCAGTGAGCCAGTAAATAAACATTTACAAATGCCTGTTATGTGCCTCCAACTATACAATAAGCACTAGAGGTACAAAGAGAAGTAAAAAGATGATGTCGGTCTCAAGGAGCTCCTAGTCTACTATGGGAGAAAACATGCAAACAACTGTGTACAGATAAACTATATACAGGATGAATGAGATAATCAGTAGACGGAAGGTACCAGGATGGCAAAGGCTTCCTGTAGAAGGTCAGATTTTAGTTAGGACTTAAAAAAATCCAGAAGATGAAGATGATGAGGAAGAGTATTCCTGGCATGGAGGATAACCACTGAAAATGCCTAAAGGTGAGGAGGGATGGTTAACTGAAAAATGAGGGACAGCTTCAAATAAAGACAATGACCCTATCACCATTTCTTAGAAAAGTTTAACCAACTTAAAGCAATGACTAGAGCAAGGAGATAGAGAACCCAGATGCTACCTCAGCCATTAAACAGTCACTTTACCAAGTGGAAAGATATGGAAAGGCTAAACCAGTTTAGAGCAATGTCATCAAACTCCAATAGAAAACAATGTCACTGAAACATACAAAAGGATCTTTTGAGCTGCATACTTAATTTAGTTTCTAAATAGGTTATTTGTTTTCACCATATTTTTATTTATTTTGGTAACTATTTTCCAATCACAGTTTTTAATCTGGTGTGAACTGCAGTCAAGAATGTTGCAGGTTCACCTGTAGGCAATGTTTTTGACACCTGGCCAGAGATCACAAGATCTTGTGCAAAACCTGGGGAGTCAATGGCAAGGTTTTGAGTAGTATCTTATTAAAGAACAATGACCCTTCAGGAAACTTGATATAAGATAAATTTAAGTCAAATCATTTACATGAGTAATTAAAAGGACAATAAATGCATATGAAAGTAAATTGATTTGATGATTTTTTTTTTACAGTGATACCCTTTCATTGTTACCAATACTGGATGTCCCTTAGGTCTTCAAGTACTGTGGGAATATATGACAATAGCCTTTAAGAAGATGAAAAAGGAAAGAGCAGATATTTTTCATCTTCTGTATCTGTGTACATGTAAAAGAATCCATGCTAAAGGCAACATAATTTAACACTGAGGGATGGATTTTCAGAATATATCAAAGAGGTTAAGATTCCCCCCATATTACAAAAAAGTGACCCTACTAAAATTATATGAAAAGATATTAGCAACTACTGAGCCATATACCAACATTCTGATTTTTCCAAAATCTTGATGAGAATAGTGTATGCATTCATCAATGGTATTCTTGATGAATATAAAAAAATAAATAAATAAAGCTTTTCACAAGTCCTTTTTCTTTCACTATCCAAATCTTTGTACATAACAGATTGAGAAATATAGAGAATGTTAGATTTTTTTTCTCTTATAGTCATTCATACTCCATGGATAGAGACCAATGAGAGTTATAGAACTATTCCTCATGTTCTGAAAAAAATATGTACATGATTAGCATTTTGTTATTGTATATTTTATCTGGCCTCAGACACTTGCTAGCTGTGTGACCCTGAGCAAGTCATTTAACCCTGTTTGCCTCAGTTTCCTCATGTGTAAAATGAGTTGGAGAAGGAAATGGCAAACCACTCCAGTATCTTTGCCAGGAAAGCTCCAAAGGGGGTCACAAAGAATCAGACACAATGAAACATCAACAACAAAACAATCCTCATAGAATCACTACTATATTTTGATGATGCATGAGGAGCAGGATTCATTGGGACTTTTTGATATTTAAAGAGGATTTCATACTCATGACTTTTGGGATGGTATTAATAATTTATTATTTTTGGGGAAGAAAGACCTGTCTCAATCAAAATGCAGACTTTGAGGTTCTCTTCAATCAAAATGTTTCCAAATCTTATGTTAAAATTATAATTCTTAGATAGAAGGAGAAGAAAGCAGGGCATAGTCTGGAATACTGGTTAGATTTAGGGCTAGCAAGGTTCAAAAGATTCAAAGAAAGGATAAGTAGAATCTCAAGGTCTAAAATTCTACAAAGGACATCAGCCAAGTAGGGATGAATAATTCTCAAGGATGAGATTCTGGAAAGAAAAGGGGAAACAATTCTGATGAGGAGGAAAATAAGTTGTTAAAAGATTAGGGTAAGTGACAGGGGAGAAATACAGAAGCATGGCATAGTCATATAAGACTGTAGTGTCAGGGATGCTAATACCTAGAATGAGCTGAGGCTGGTGAAGAAAGATAAGGGCAACGAAAAGGAGTGTTTTGATTTTGTTTTGTTTTTAACTACTCTGGGGAAATTAGAAATATCAGAGAAGGGATGGAACTACTTCTCAGGGTGGAAAGGGCAATGATAACAAAAAAAAGAAAAAGCAGAGCACTCAATTCTTATTTTTCTGCCAGCTAAAGTGACCTTTGACCTGTAAAAACAGAACAAAAATTGGTAAGGAGGAGTTGACACCCAAGATAATTAGAGAAAATAATAAAGAGTATTTAGCTGACCTCCAGGGTCAGATAAGTTTCCTCTTCAGTTATTGTAAAAAAATTGGCAGATGTTATTGCTGAATAATTATTGGTGAGTTGTTTTGTTATTGTTATTAATCATGGAGAATGCCTGAGGTAGCACAGGTTTGCAAAACACAAGATTTTTCCTGATATTTTTAAAGGGAAGTATAGAGTCTTCAGACTATGGAACAAGACAATTTTAGAATATCAAATTAAAAGAATGGCTACAAACATCTAAGGATAAATGCAAATTAATTCTTGAGTTGAAAAAAATCAATTTCCTAGGTACAAAAGTAAGACTCATTTGTGAATATAATGAGACATTTCTTGTTTAGTTATTCAGTCTTATCAGACTCTATGTGAGCCCATGCCCTATGGAAAAAGTCCATGGGGTTTCCTTGGCAAAGATACTGGCGTAGCTTGCCTTTCCTTCTCCAGTGTGTCCTCCTTTTACAGAGGAGGAACTGAAGCAAGTGGTGGTTAAGTGACTTACACAGGGTCATACAACTTTGAACTCAGATCTTCTGGGACTCCAGGCTTGGTGTTCTATACACTGCACCATCTAGCTGCCTCTGATGAGAATGTAGTTCATCTATAAAAATGGTGTGTGTGGGGGTTAATGGATTGTTAGCTTAATTTAATCATGTAATAGCCAAAAACCAAAACTCAATGAAGAAAATTAGGCTGCGATCAGATAGGCATAACGTTTGACTTAGGAAGATAGTTAGTCCCACTGTATTCTACTCTAGTCAGAACATATATGGAATGTTGTGTTTAGTACTAAGTACCATATTTAAGGAGGGACATCTTTAATCTAGAGTGAGTCCATAGAAGGGGATGAAAGGATGGTGAAAGGGCTCAGTGTCTGCCACATGAAAAATGAAGGAAATGAGGAAGCTTAACCTAGAAAGGTATTTAAAGGGTTGTCACACTGACAAGAGATTAGAGTTATTCTTCTTGGACCATGGTGAAATCTTGGAGCAATGGATGGAATTTGCAAAAAGGTGAACTTGGATTTGACTAAAGAAATGATTTTTAATGGTTTTTGCTGCCCCCCCAAATGGAAAAGGTTGACTTACTCAAGAGGCATGTTGGAGAAGAATCCTTATCCAACTTAGTCTGGTGATTCTGTTAAAAAAATTAATATTGTCCAGACTATGTATAACATTTGACTGGAGGAGCAAACTATTGAGTTAGACCATTTTATATGCATGTACACACATTGAGACATATATGCATGTACAAGTACATTAATTATATCTACATCTAAATATACAGGGTTTCCCAAAAGTGCTAATGCAGTTTTATGGTTCTTAATACCAGGTCAGCAAGGTCAGTCAGACTAGGGCGCCTGAAGACCTACATTCAAATATGGCCATAGACACTAGCTGTGTGGCACTGGGCAAGTAACCTAAACCTCCTCTTTAGGTTCCTCATCTGTAAAATGAACTGGAGAGCGAACTGACAAACCACTCCAGTATCTTTACCAAGAAAACTCCAAATGGGGTCACAGAGAGTTAAACACATCTGAAACTAAACATCTAAAATCTTAACACTTTTGGAAAACCCTTTATGTAGCATATGTGGCATATATATACACATATCATATAATCTCATACAATCTATGTTATATATCCACACATATAATCTATATGATGTATATATAAATTATGATAGAATAGATAGCTATCCTTAGAATTCCAAACTCTACCCGTTGCCTTCCTTTGTAGACTTTCAGCTCATGCCACTTTGCATCTGCTGCTGTGCCTGGTTTCATCTCCACAGAACAAAATGTTTCCAAACTGGGTAATCCCTTGTGTCTCTCCACTTCCTTTTTGTATGTTTCCATCTTGTAGACTGTAAGCTCCTTAAATGCAAGAACTATCTTTTTTTTTCTAAATTAATTGTATCTTCAGTGCTTAGCACAGTGCTGGCACATAGTAGGTACTTAATACTTTTTGGATTGGATTGGACTCAGGGAGGTAAGGGTTAGTCTCATATCCAGCACATAATGACTGTGTCATTCCAAGTAAGTAACTTAACCTATCAGTGATTCAGGCAATTTATAAAATGAGAATGCTATAAGACCATAACCTGAAAGGGCTAGGGTCTCACATGGCATCCTGGGCTATCTCCAGTCATCCTGATGAATATCAGATCACTGGATCCAGATGGCTCAGGAGAAGAAAGTGAGGTTGGTGACCTTGCACAGCCCTCCCTCTCTCAAATAAAGTCAACTGCAAGTCAAGTCATCATCTTGATATCATGGTCCTCTTCAAGAACAAAGGACAAACACAACAACAAGAATGTCATTCAAAGTAAGAAACTTAACCTATCAGTGTTTCAGGCAATTTATTAAGACTATAAGTTACATAATAGATGTAGTCTGAGGAAACAGTAGAATCGGGTGAATGATTCTTACTTGTTTTGCTTTTTTTTTTTTTTTTTTTAAGAATGGAGTGACCTGGGAATATTTGTGACTAACAGGAAAGGAACTAGTAGATAGAGGAAAAACTAAGATTAGATGGTGAGGGATGATTATGAGAGCAATCTGCCTGAGCAGATGGAAGGAGATGGGACCAAACTGAAGAGGTAGCACAGAGGAATTGACTCTATTTTTGGAACAAAGATGAAGCCATGTCTGCTGGAGGGCATGGCATAGGTAAGAACTTAAATTTGTAGAGAGGATTTAAAATCATAGCTGTGAGGAATGAGATAGAAATTCAATTAGGGGAAAGTAAAAAAAATTCCCTTGAGGGTCTAGTTGAAATTAGATAACATAAATTGGCAATGGACCCAGTCAGCATCGTTGTGTGACTTCTTCCAGTACCAGTCAACAGCAGGGGAATAAGAATGAAAAAGGTAGATGGTGGCAGCAATTTACACACATGAAGTGTGATTGAACAAAGCTTACTTACCTGCACTCATAGGCAGCATTTCATTTTTTCTCTCCATACTTTTGCACAGCCTGCCCTTCATGCCTGAAATGCACTAACTTCTCACCTCCACCTTTCAAACTCCATACCCAATTCATCCTCACCTACATGAAACATTTGTAGATGCTCCTGCCCCCAGCAACTGGTGCCTTACTACTCTCCTCCAGCCCCTTTTATACCTTGTATTTTATTCATATACATATATGCTATTTCTCCTGATAGAATGTAGGTGACTTCAGGGAAGGACTATTTCCCTTTCCTATCTCTATACCCAGCCCTTCACATAGTGCTTGGCAAACAGTGGGCACTTAATACATGTTTAATCCATGTCTACACGTGTATGTATGTGTGTGTATGAGAGAGAGAGACAGACAGACGAGATAGAGAGAGACAGAGAGAAAGAGAGAGAGAAACCAACACAGACAGGAGATTAAAGATAAGTAGCTGACTTTAGAAGAATTTAAGTCTCACCAGCTGATGCTAAGCCATGAGCTACCATAGCAACATTTCTACTGGAAAATCTGACCCTTCCATAAGTCAATTAAATTACTTATGACCTTCCTTTTATATAGATTAAAGTCAAAGATATTGATACTTTAGTTTTGTTATTTTACTGTAAGGACATTATTTTATTTACTTAACATGTTACAGAGCTTTTCTCTCAGCCAAACTTTATTTCTTGGTCTAATTCAAATGCTAATAGAACGGAGTAGCAAAAAAAGGAAGGCCTCAGGGGAGCAGTAACCAGGTTTCCTGATTCAGTGATTTGTTGTATGGCTCTACCACCAACTGTACGTACACCAGGAGAAATCTGTCACACCCCTGAACACAATGAGAGTTTGCTCTGCTTGCTCATATCCAGGTTTCCTGAGTCAGAAACCTCTTTGTAGATAAATTAAGGTTCCTAAAGCACCTTAAAGTTTGCAATTCACTTACTGTGACAGAATATCATTTGAGTCTCAGAACTACCCTATGAGATTGGCACTATAAGAATTCACCTCCTCCTCCGCCTCAATTACCATTTTGTAGATCAAGAAACAAGGTCGGAGAATTTAAGTGCCTTGCCTAAGGTCACAAGATTTTGTATCAGAAGTGAATTATAAACCCAAGCCTAACCCATTATTCTCCCATCACACCAGGACTAGCATTCTCTTCCCTAGATGAGGCTGCCTCTCTGTGGCAATCCTGCAGCCAGAAGCATTTTTTTAAGCAAGTACTTGCAGAGCCTATTGTGGGCCCAGTACCATGGTCAATATAAGGGAAGTAGAAGATAGGCCTTCAAGGACTAATTTCATAATTAGTGAAAATCTACTATAATTGTGTTCTCCATCTTATTACCTATCATTTATGTGCTATTTATCTGGTGGTAGTAGTAGTAATAGTAGTAGTAGTAGTGGTAGTTGTATCTAGCATGACAATAGATTCTTAAGGTTTACAACACACTTTACAGATATCTCCTTTGATCTGTCTAACAACTCTGTGAGGTAAATGCTATTACTTTCATTTCACAGATGAAGAAACTGAAACAGAGGGAGGTTCAAAGATTTTTCTGGGGTCATGCAACTAGTAGATGTCTTAGTGCTTATTCCAAGTAGCAACTACAGTAGTAGTAGTACTATTGATTATCATAATTACTAACATTTGTATATGATTTCAAAGATCTCAAAGCACAGAATCATGCCATCTGATCTTCACAGCAACCCTCTGATGTAGGTTGTTATTGTCCAGTAGTTTCAGTCATGTCTGACTCTTCATGACCCCATTTGAAGTTTTCTTGGCCAAGCTCCTGGAGTGGTTTGCCATTTGCTTCTCCAGCTTATTTAACAGATGAGGAAACTGAGGAAAACAGGGTAAAGTGACTTGCCCAGAGTTGCACAACTAATAAGTTTTTGAAGCCCCATTTCAACTCAGGAAGATGAAGCTTCCTGATTCCCAGGCTCCCATAGCAACCTGCATCCATTGTTGGATCATAAAGCCCCTGGGGGATCTGAGCAGCTGATCTGTACCTCAGCCCTGTATGGTGGCCACTTTGGAGAAACTGAGACCTAACAGATCCCCAGAGTATACCCTACTCTTGACAAAGGACCCAAAAGTCAAGTAACTGGTTGGGAAAATGCCCCCCAAAAAAGGGAAAAAAAATGACTATAGAAGGTCACTTTCTTAGTGAACAGATATCTTCTCCCATCTCTTTGGGTGAGGAAGAACAATGTTTACCATCAGGGAAAGACATAAAAGTCAAGGATTCTGTATCCCAAACATCCAAAATAAATATTCAATGGTCTCAGGTCATGGAAGAGCTCAAAAAGAATTTTGAAAATCAAGTAAGAGAGATGGAGGAAAAATTGGGAAGAGAAATGAGAGAGATTCAAGAAAATCATGAAAAGCAAGTCAACACCTTGCTAAAGGAGACCCAAAAAAATGTGGAAGAAAATTAACACCATTACAAATAGGCTAACTCAATTGGCAAAAAAGGTTGAAAAAGCCAATGAGGAGAAGAACACTTTAAAAAGCAGAATTAGCCAAATGAAAAGGAGGTTCAAAAGCTCACTGAAGAAAATAGTTCTTTAAAAATTACAATGGAACAGATGGAGGCTAATGACTTTATGAGAAACTAAGAAATCACAAAACAAAACCAAAAGAATGAAAAAATGGAAGATAATGTGAAATGTCTCATTGGAAAAACAACTGACCTGGAAAATAGATCCAGGAGAGACAATTTAAAAATTTTGGCACTAGCTGAAAGCCATGACCAAAAAAAGAGCCTAGACATTATCTTCCATGAAATTATGAAGGAAAACTGCCCTGATATTCTAGAACCAGAGGGTAAAATAAATATTGAAAGAATCCACCAATCACCTCCTGAAAGAGATCCAAAAAGAGAAACTCCTAGGAACATTGTGGCCAAATTCCAGAGTTCCCAGGTCAAGGAGAAAATATTGCAAGCAGCTAGAAAGAAACAATTCAAGTATTGTGGAAATACAATCAGGATAACACAAGATCTAGCAGCTTCTACATTGAGGGATCAAAGGGCATGGAATATGATATTCCAGAAGTCAAAGGAACTAGGACTAAAACCAAGAATCACCTACCCAGCAAAACTGAGTATAATACTTCAGGGGAAAAAATGGTCTTTCAATGAAATAGAGGACTTTTAAGCATTCTTGATGAAAAGACCAGAGCTGAAAAGAAAATTTGACTTTCAAACACAAGAATCAAGAGAAGCATGAGAAAGTAAACAAGAAAGAGAAAGTTGAACTGTTTACATTCCTTCATGGAAAGACAATATTTGTAACCCTTGAAACTTTTTTCAATATCTGGGTAGTTGGAGGGATTATACACACACACACACACACACACACACACACACACACACACAGAGAGAGAGAGAGAGAGAGAGAGAGAGAGAGAGAGAGAGAGCACAGGGTGACTTGAATAAGAAGGGATCATATTTAAAAAAAAATAAAACTAAGGGGTAAGAGAGGAATATATTGGGAGGAGAAAGGGAGAAATGGAATGGAACAAATTATCTCATAAAAGGGAAAAAGTGGGGAGGTGAGAGGGAAAACATGAAGCTTACTCTCATCACATTTGACTCAAGGAAGGAATAAAATGCCCACTCATTTTGGTACGAAAACCTATCTTATAATACAAGAAAGTGGGAGAGAAGGGGGTAAGCAGGGTGGCAGGGATGAAGGAAGGGAAGGCAATGAGAGGAGGGAGCAATTAGAAGTCAACACTCTTGGGAAGGGACAAGGTCAAAAGAAAGAATAGAAGAAATGGGGGGCAGATTAGGATGGAGGGAAATATAGTTAGTCTTACACAACATGACTATTATGGAAGTCATTTGCAAAACTACACATATATAGCCTATATTGAATTGCTTGCCTTCCCAATGGGGTTGGGTGGGGAGGGAGGAAGGAAGAGAAGTTGAAACTCAAAGTTTTAGGAATAAGTGCTGAGTATTTTTCTTGCATACAACTGGGAAATAAGAAATATAGGTAGTGGGGTACAGAAATTTATCTTGCCCTACAGGACAAAAGAGAAGATGGGGATAAGGGAAGGGAGGGATGTTAGAAGGAGGGCAGATTGGTGGTAGGGGTAATTAGAGTGCTCGACATTTTGGAGTGGAGGAGGGGAGAGATGGGGAGAAAATTTGGAACTCAAAATTTTGTGAAAATGATTGTGAAAATTTAAATAAATAAATTTTAAAAAATTCTTTACTATAAGACATGGCTTTCTGGGAAAATGGAGAAGGAAAGTCACAGGGAAAATCTTGGTGATATAAAACAAAAATATAGTAAAACATTTGAAAAAACAAGGCTATAAATGTGAGAGTTTGTGAAGAAGTCAGCATACATTTCAAACACAATAAATACATGTCAGGGGGCATTATGCTAAGTACTTTTCATACAAAAACAAGAATGAAAGAGGATATGGCAACTGATTTGATAGAGTTAGGGAGTGGGGGAGTAGAAAACAGAGTCTAGGATGATGTTTTGAACCTGGGATTGAGAGATTGGCAGTTCATTAACAGGAATACAGGAATAAGGAAGACAAAGAAGAAGTCTAGTTTGGACCCAGAGATGAGCTTTACTTGAGAAAGCTTATTATGTTCTATATCTCCTGTCCCTGAATGTTCTTGCATCCACCAGGAAAACACAAAATAGATTATTCACTACTGAAGTTAAAAGTATGTGAGAATCTACAAAGAATCAGAAATGAAGAAATATGTGTCCTGCAAATACAATTTTATTGAGTCATCGGTCACTACTAAGTAAAGGCTAATCTTCTTAGGGAAATCAGACAGACTTGTTTTTAGTACTGAAACACCAACTATTCTTCCATGTTGTAGATGTCAGCCAGCTTTTGGTGTTTTAGCATAATCTTTGTCTGGTTTTTCAGCTGTTACAGACTGCCCACCTGTGGTTTGTATTTCTGCTGAAAGACAAGCTGAGTGTTTGAAAATAATCTACTAGGAGATTCTAGCAATATGTCTGCATTATCCATAGTAACTAACAATTCAACGCAATTGAGCACAAGTTTTTATCATAATTTTAAGAATTTAATAAAAATGTTGGGTGATTTTCAGAGTGAGGGCAGTGTGGAAGACAATTGGCTCTTCAGGAAGGTGTAACTTAGTGGTTGTATTCCAAAAGTGGGGCTCCATTAGTGGTGATCATTTTTTCCTAATAAATTAATTCTAAATATTTTGAAATTTCTTTAAAGGTTATATTGATTATTGTCTGCCCTTGTTCTTGTGGGTGGAACAGACTTTGAGACTTGGGGAGGACACTGGACATTCCCACATTCTCCAAAATGTATTGTCAGATTCATTCATCATCCATCTATAGATACCCCTTTTCCTGTCACCTAGACTTCAGAACCCTGGGAATATCCTAGGTACAAAGAACAGCATGATAGAGTCCCTGATTTTAAGGAGTTTACATTCTAACCAATGTTAAGAAAGGAATAGAAATGGGAAGGAAGAACATGATATCCCTATGCAAAGATGTTCTGTTAAATTCAAAGGGGGAGTAATCATTTTCTTTATTTCTTTCTTATTTATTTACTTTTAACATTCTTTCCTTTGTAAATTTTGAGTTCCAGGTTTTCTCCATCCTTCTCACATCTCCCCTCCTCACTTAGAAGGCAAACAATATATCAACTAAACTTGTGAAATCATATAAAACATATTTCTATATTAGACATATTGCAAAACAAAGAAAAAATAAGAAAGTGAGGAAATTATACTTCAATTTGAACTCAGAGTTCATCAGTTTTCTCTCTGGAGGAAGATATTTTTTCATCATAAGTACTTTGGAATTGTCTTGAATAATTATTTTGATGAGAGTAGCCAAGTCTTTCACAGTTGATCATCATTAAATCATTGCTGTTCCTGTACACAATGATCCCCTTGCTTCACTTTGCATCAGTTCATATAGGTCTTACCATGTTTTTCTGACCCCTCCCCCCTTGTTATTTCTTACAGCGCAATAGTTACCTATCACAGTTATATGCTGTAGTTTGTTCTGGTATTCCCAGTTGAAGATCTTCCCCCTCAGTTTCTAATTCTGTGCTACCAAAAAAGGAGCACTTATGAATAATTTTATTCATATAAGTCTTTTTTCTTTCCCTTTGATCTCTTTGAGATATAGAGCTAATAGTGTTATTCCTGGATGAAATGGTATGTATAGTTTTAAAGCCTTTTGGATGTAATCCAGATTGTTCTCCAGAATGGTTGGATTAGTTCACTACTCCACCAACAGTTCATTGGTATATCTATTTTTCCTCATCTCGATCTACAGCTTTTTCATTTCTCATAGGTATGAAGTGGTATGTCAGAGTTTTAATGTGCTTTACTCTAATCAGAGTGACTTAGAGCATTTTTTTGTATGACTATAGACAGCCTTGATTTCCTCTTTTGAAAATTACGTATTCATATCCTTTAACCATTTATCAATTGGGAAATGGCTTTTTTTTTTCATAAATTTGACTCAGTTCTGTATATATCTGAGAAATATGGCCTTTATTAGAGAAATTTGCTGTCAGTTTTTTATTACTACATTGTCTATACTACCTTTTGGCAAAATATAGTTTCTCTGATTATCTCTTTTAATTATGTTTGGTTTGGCTTTTGCTTTATCTGAAATCATGATTGACACTTTTGCCCTCTTCACTTCAGGTGAAGCATAATGGATTCTGTTCCAGCTCTTTATTTTAATTTTATATGTGTCATTCTTTTTCATATGCATCTCATGTACACAACATATTGTTGGATTGTGGCTTCTGATCCATTCTTCTATCTCCTGTTTATGAGTTAGCTCATCCTATTCACATTCAAAGGTCTTACTAGTAACTTTGTGTTTCCCTCTATCCTCTTTTATTTTGTTCTCTCTGTCTCTGTCTCTGTCTCTATGTCTCTCTGCTTCTCTGTCTCTGTCTCCATCTCTGTCTGTCTCTGTCTCTCTGTCTCTGTCTCTGTCTTTCTCTCTCATTTCTCCTCAAAAGTCTGTTTTGTTTCTGACTACTGCCTTCCTTGATCTTTCCCCCTGTTATCATCCCTTCCCTTATTTACCTTTTATCCCCTTCCTTTCCTATTTCCCTATGGGTTGAGATAGATTTCTACTTGCAACTGAATGTGTCTATATATTCTTCCATCTTTGAACCAGTTTTGATTAGAGTGAGGTTTAAGCATTGTCCATCACATCCCCTCCATTTCCCCTCCCCTATAAAAGTTCTTCCGTGTGAGAAAATTTCCCCATTTTACCTCTCCCTTCCCCCTTCTCCCAGTGCATCCCTTTTTCTAACCCCTACATTTGTTTGAGATCATTGTAAAATAATCAAATCACACCTATACCTTCTATGTAGACTCCTTCTAACTACCTACTAATAATAAAGTTTTGAGGAATTACATGTATCATCTTCCCATATAGGAATGTAAACAGTTTAACTTTATTAAATCCCTGATGATTAATGTTTGATATCTACCTTTCTGTGATTCTCTTGAATCTTCTCTTTGAATGTTAAATTTCTATTCAAATATTCAGGAGTACTTGGAAATCCTTTATTTCATTAAATTCCCATTCCCTCCCCCTTCAAAGGATTGTATTTAGTTTTGTTGGGTAGGTGATTGGTTATAATTCTTGTTCTTTAGCCCTGCAGAATATCATATTCCAAAGCCTCTGCTCCTTTAACACAGAAGCTGCTAAATCTTTAGTGGTCCTGACTGTGGCTTAGCGATATTTGAATGATTTCTTTCTGGTTGCTTGTAATATTTTCTCCTTAAACTGAGGGCTCTGGAATTTGACTAATACCTGGGAGTTTTAGTTTTAGGATTATTTTTTTTTTTAGGAGATAAATGGTGGAGTCTTTCCATTTGTATTTAGCCCTCTGGATTTAAGATTTTGGAGCAGCTTTCCTTGATAATTTCTTCAAAAATGATATGTAGGCTCTTCCTTTTTGATCATAGCTTTCAGGCATTTAAGTAATTCTTAAATTACATCTTCTTAATCTATTTTTCATGGAATTTATTTTTTCAATGAGATAGCTCACATTTTCTTCTATTTTTTCCAGTCCTTGGACTTTTTTTAAAAAATTTTTCTTGATATCTCATGGAGTCATTAGCTTCTACTTGCCCAACTCTAAATTTTAAGGAATTGTTTTCTTCAGTGAGTTTTTGTACATCTTTTTCCATTTCAACAATTCTGCTTTTAAAGGAGTTCCTTTGTTCAGTGAATTTTTGTGCTCTTTTACTGTTAGACCAAGTCTCTTTTTTAAGGTGTATTTTTCAGTACTTTTTTACTGTATTTTTATTTATTTAATTTATTATGTATGATTCATTATTTATTTGTGTTTTTTTACTTATTTATTGTTTATTTATTTTTAAATTTATTTTATTGTCAGTATTTTTTACCATACTTTTAATTAATTTTTTACATTTCTTTTCCCAATTTTCTCATGCTTTTATCTTTTTAAAAAGTCATCCAGGAATTCTTCGATCCAATTAGCATTTTATTTTGAGGCTTTGGTTGTAGTTGTTTTCGCATTATTGTCTTTTTCTGCATTTATGTCTTGGTCTTCCCTACCACCATAGTAGCTTTTTATGGTCAAGTTCTATTTTGCTGTTGCAGTTTGCTCATTTTCTCAGCCTATTTCTTCACTTTGAACTTTCTGTTAAAGTTAGGCTCTGTTCACCTGAGTGTGGGGAGGCTCTATGCCAAGCTTCAGACTTTTTTGTATTATTCTTTTCAAAGCTAGTTCTGGGAGTCTGCAAGTTTTTGGTGCTTCCAAGGTGGTGTTGTCCCAGGAGAAGTGTTGTCACTGCTTTGCTTATCTGTGCTCTGGTCTTTATGCAGAAAATGTCACTGCTTCCTTATAGCTGAAAGTATTAGTGCTCCTTTTTAGACCTGAAACTATGAGGAGAGCCCCTGTGGCTACAAGTGCTAGCACTCCTCTTAGCCATGGGACTGTGACCTATGCCAAAGACTTCCCTTCACCATAGAACTGTGGCCTAGAACTCTTATGGGAAAAAGAGCTGCCAATCAGCACCAGCAATATTCATTGCCAGCAAAAGGTCTCCTGTAATACTTTTCTGACCATTTATCTATGACCCCCTTACTTTCTCTGGCCTAAAGCTCCTCAAGCTGCTACTGCTACTGTCCCAACAGCCCCCAAGACCCAACTCCTCTGATCTTGCTGTGGTCTGGGCCTGCACTCACCCCAGTATTACAGACCTTTCTTGAAAACCTAAATTGTCTTAGCCTAGATAAATGTTTCCCTCTGACCTTTTGTTGACTCTGGCATTTGAAAACTTAATTTGAGGCATTATTTTGAAGTAGTTTGGTGGAAAATGTCAAGAGAGTTTAGCTGGGTTCTGGTCTGTACTCCTCTATTTTGGCTCTTTCATTGATAATTTTCAGTAAAAGGAATATGAGAAGGATTCATGGAAGAGGTGGAGTCTGAGGAGACCCAAGAGGGAAAGGGAAAACTCTGGAAAAGCTTTAGGAGTAGTTAATTTGGAGTTATTTTGGACCGTGTAAGCAAAGACAAGGAGACAGATGAAAGAAGACAGGGAGAACAAGAGAAGGAAAACAGACTAGTTTTAAAATATAAGAATTTATCAAAGCTTAACTTTAACAGTTGGGTATCCTTAAAATGAACTGTGGCTTTTGCTATGGAGTGAAAAAAATAAAAATTATGGAAGGGGAAGAGGACAGGATAGAAACAGGAGGTAACTTTAGAAAGGAAGCAGGGAGGAATTCCTGAGAACCTGATCTCCTGGTCCCAACAATATGTGAATGAGTTATAGCTATGCATGTGATGTCACAGCAATACAAATATTATTCCTGCAATAAATCTTTTTTTCTCCTTGGGCTTGAAATGTCATTGATTGAGTAGCACTCTGAAGCCAAATGTTGAGCTTAAATGAAATCAGCTATTTATAATTTAAAATCTAATTGGAATCATAGAGCAAAACTGTGAATATTTATAGTTATTGTGTTTCTGTTTAGCTGCTTGGAAAACATAAAAATTGTAAACAGACCATCACCTCTAGGGCAACCCATGAGTTGAAATTTAATACCTAAAAAAGTCATTTCTACTATTTTTTGTTACACCACGTTTTTATAATTTACAATAACAGACGCAGAGATGTCAGTCTCCTGATTGGTTATTTCCTTTGATCAACTGATTGCCACAAGTTATCTCAGGATCACTTACTGACTGCCATCAAACCTAGTCCTTAACTTCTGGTTGGTCCTTCCCAGGAGCATAAAAATGTAATTTTTTTTTGCTTGACCCACAGGATAGTGGGTAATGGGTGAGGGAATCAGAATATTCTTAGTCTGTCATGTGCTAGTGGTGATGGAGTAGTCCAGGAATACAATATGAAAAATAATAGAATAAGACCTGTTGACAAAGAGATGATTTTTTTAGTAAAAAAAAAAAGCTCTTAAGTTTTTCTACAATGTTGTACATAAATATCAATAAAACAGGTGAAATTTTTCTAGGAGTTCTTTAGATAATTTCTGAGTTTTATAATATGGTTACTCTCAAATAAAATTAATGAGTTTTTTCTTTTTTATAGTTCTTTTAATTCAAGAATATTTGGTTCTATAGTATATAGCTAGTTAATATTCTCTAGTATATAGATAGTTAACCAATCCTGAACAAGTGGAAATTAAACATTTGTTAATAATATACCCTCAGTTGGTCATTTTTGGAGAATAAACTGTAGGTGTCACCTTCTCTACTCACTGGCTCCCAAGCCAGTTATGGAGAAGACAAGCTGAATCGCTGTGAACTGTAACCTCCTTTTCCTTTCTGAAGAACAGATTATCTCTTGTGGCCTCAAGCAACACAATTGGATTTGGGCATGTAGGGATGGTGTGTGTGTGTGTGTGTGTGTGTGTGTGTGTGTGTGTGTGTGTGTGTGTGTGTGTAATTTAAAATGTAAGAATAAGAAATTCTATTTACAAGATTTCATTGGGGGTGGGGAAGTTGACAAAAGAAATGAATACTCAGGTCACCTGAGTTTAGTCTACATTTTTTCAGTGTCATTCATCTTTGTAAGCAAGGGTCTAGATCTTTCCTTGTTTCCCTTTGTAGCTAACTAAAATGGAAAGTTTTAGGTAGAGGGTCTACTTCACATTGTTGACATTTTCCTCTTCTTGATTCCCCTAGTTTTCAACATCCTTTTGTCATGTAGGTGAAAAAAAGTACTTTCTCTTCTAGCCCTCCAGTATTCTGGAGGGTAATATTATACATTATATTTTTCTCTACTTGGAGCTAAAATCTCTACTATACTCTACCCCCTATAGAATGTCAGGGACCAGTTCATTTTGGTCTTTGTATTACCAATCATTCAATAGACATTTATGAAGTATCTACTGTGTGTCAGGTGTTGTCCTAGATGCCAGGTCCTGGAACATAATAGGTATTTACTGAATGCTAGAGTTCATGTCTTAGCCAAATTTTATGTTCTCTCCCCTCAACCCCACCTCACATAAAGCACAATGCTGGTTGCCTACCTACTAGGCACAGAATAAATACTTCTTCTTGTGCCTGTACTCATGAAAACAGTGTGTCTGTAGAAAGATGGATAATTATTATTGTCATCATTTTATTCAGTTATTTGCTGAGTGTATACTATGTTCAAAGTGCTGAGTCCTTTCAATTCTGCCATAGTACAGTGAGGGCACAGAGTAATAGTACCTGCCTTTAAATAATTTTAAATTTGCTATGAGAGATAAGATGATACATAAACAACTGAAATATTTGAAAACATTATAAGTGATATAAGCATTCTACAAACAAAATGCTATGAACATTCAGAATAGCTCAGACTCTTCATTCTGGGGTGATAAGGGAAAGGATCATGGAGAAAGTGGCATTTGAATTAGGTATTGAAGTATTTTGGTCAACAAAGACGGTGATAGAAGTTATGGAGAGAATCATCTGAACAAGGACAGAAAAGTCATCTTTATAGTATATGCAGGTAATTGTGAGACCTACAGTTTTGTGGTTACAGAAATAAATTAGAGAGTAGGCACATGAAATTATGAAGGTAGATGGGTTAAAATGGCATAAGACCTTAAATGACAGACTAAGAAATTTGGTCTTTATTTTATAGAATCCAGTGAGAAGTTTGTCAGGGGAGAAATATTATTTAAGCTGTACTTTAGGAAAATTAATCAAGCATCAATATGAAAAATGAATGAGGGTGGAGAGACAGCTATAGGAAGACCAGTTTGTGGACCATTAAAAGAACCCTTGATTATGACTCTTAGAGCTAGGAAAAATATTAGAATTCATTTGATCCACCTTGCCACTTCACACTGTCTAGATATGAAGCAACGAAAACCTGTGCTAGGGTGGTATTCATTCATTTTGAGTGATGTCCAACTCTTTGTGACCACTTTGGAGTCTTCTTGACAAACATGCTGGAGGGGTTTGCCATTTCCTTCTCCAAGCTGTTTGACAGATGAGAACCTGAGACAACCAGGGCTAAGTGATTTGCTCAGGGTTACATAGCTAAATGAGTGTCTAAAGCCCAATTTGAATTCATAGAAGATGTCTTTCTGATTACAAGTGCAGTGCTCTAATCCACTGTACCTTCTAGCTGCCCACTAGGGTAGTAGTAATGCATATCAGTGAGTCTGTTACAATGGAAAGAACACACTAGTGTCTACTATGTGTATGACCCTGGGCAAGTCACTTAATCACCTCAGGTCTCAGTTTCTTCTTTTGTAAAATGAGATGGTTATATATTGGCTACTTCTAGATCTACAGTCCTATAATTCTACAACCTTGAATGGAAAGGGGACTCATTTGAGAGTTATTTTTAAGAAAAAATTACCAGATTTGGAAATTCATTTGATATGGGAGATGAGGTGATCATAAGTCAAAGGTGACTCTTTCTATCATAAATGACTATGAATATTGTTGTAGCATTGCAAAAATAGGGTTGTCAGTTTTAAAAAGAGCTATATGGTGGTGAACGGTTTAAGATGGGCTCTTTTTTAGATATTAAATTGATACCAACATAACATTCTGTTATAATTTCTCATCAGGCAGCCTAAAAGTCAGGATGAAAGTCCAGGAGGAAGGACTGAATTTACGGAGAGAGATCATCCCACATAGATGGATAATCTTTGAAGTGATTTTTTTTCTGCTTCTCTGTTTTAACTAGGTTGTTACAATCTGTCTTTTGTCTGCCCAAATTCCCTTCTCAGCAGAGAACCACTATCCTCCTTCTACCACAAGCTTCCTCTTTTCCTCTACTCCAAAACTTTCTACATTGTCTCCCATTGACTCCCAATCCAAAGAGTAGTTCTTGATCATCTTCTGTTCTGCTCTACATTCTCAGGGATCTCAGAAACTCCTTTTGGTTCAGATGCAGATAATTCAGAAATCTACATAATCAGATCTCATTTAATTACTGATTTTTAGTCAGCTTATCTTGTTGGCATCTCAAAAACAACATGGGTGTTCCAGAAAATGGAACTTGTTATCTTTCTTCCTAAGCTATCTCATCTTAGAATTTCCCAATTTCTATTGAGGTCACTATGATCATTCCAATCATTCAAGCTCACAATCTAATTCTTCCCTAGTTCTTCACTATCTCTTACCTCTCTATCACTTATTTACCAAACCATGTAGTTTCTACCTTCACAACATCTCTCTTTTTCCCTCTTTCTCTCTCTCCCTCCCTTTTCTCCATTTACATAGAAGTTACTCCATTTCAGTCCCTTATCAATTCTGACCTAGCCTATTGAAATCACCTCCCAATTCATCTCCACGTATCCATCCTCTCCTCTCTACAATCTTTCCTGTACACAACTATCAAATTAATTTTCCTAAGAGACAGGATTGACCATTCCATTTCCCTGTCCACAATCATTCACTGGTTCCCTATTGTCTCAAGGACAAAATAAAAGTTTTTCAGTCTATAGTTTAAAACCCTCCAAAATATGGATCATATCTACCTTTGCAGACATGTTTTATTTAACTTTCTTTAATAGGTGTTAAATAGTTCAGCCAAATGATCTTACTGAACTTTATTTTCTGTCTCTTACCTTTTTGCTGTTGTGCAGGTTGTCCCCCAGGCCTGCAATGTGCTCACTTCTTCTCCCCATCTCTAGTTGTACTTAGCCATGTAATGTTACATTCCCTAGTAGAAAAAAGCTCTTTGAGAGCAAAGACTATTTCAATTCTGCTTTTGTAGCCACAGCATTTAACATAGGTGCTGATATATAACAAATACTTGGTAAATTTCGAACTGAATAAATTAAATGGCTGAGGAAGAATGTATAGGCTATAAGATATGATGGCTAAGGACAGATTCTTTTATTTTTGTTTTATTGATGTACTTTGTTTTCAGACCTTTACATTTTACCACAACTCAGCAAGAGAGCTCTGACAACAACGTATTTGATTAACTGAAAGGAAATGTCCTTTCATCTTAAAGAATATTCAAAATTCTGCATCTGTAACCTTCCCTCATCTCCCTATTTTAAAAATTAATAGCAATTCATTTTCTCTCTCTCTCCTATTCCACTGGAAACACAGAGAGAAAAGAAAAACAAATTCCTTGTAACAAATATATGTATTTGTATATGTGTGTCTCTTCCTGTATACATATAGACACACACACACACACACACACACACACACACACATATATATATATATATATATATATATATATATATATATATATATATATATATATATATATATATATATGATCAAATAAAACATTCTCACATTGACTTTATGTCTTATTCCACATCTTAAATCCATCACCATTTGATCTTGGATGGCATGTTTCATCATTGGTCTTCTAGAATCATGAACAGTCATTGGTATTGGTCATAGTTCTTACAGCCTTCAAAGTTATTATCTTTAGAAGGTTGCTCTTATTGTGCAAGTTCTGTTTTTTCATTCATCACTTTATAAGTGTTTATTTTTGTAATGTTGATATTATAAATCATTCATCTGCTTCTCCTGATTTCACCCTGCATCAGTTCGTACCACTCTTTCTGTACCTTTCTTTAAATCATCTATTTCCTCATTTCTTGTAGCTCAATAGTTTCCTAATGCATTTATATATCACAGTTTATTCAGTCATTCTTCAAATGAAGAGTATCCCATTAGTTTCAGTTTTTCATTACCACAAAAAAAAATTTGTTTGAAAACAGGGCAAAATCTTAGGAAATACCGATGTTCAGAGAGTAGGAAGATGAAGAATATCTATTGGGGAAATTCAGAAATATAAACAATGAAGATTGAAGGGAGATAAGGAAAGTGCTTTAAATCACAGAAACCGAAAGAGAAAAGGGTTTAGTGAAGTAGTACATGTTCAATAATGTAAAATGTTCCACATAGATCAATTCAATTGAATCCAATCAACTAACCATTTAGTAATTGCATAATATGTAAAAGATGCCATACTAGATACTGGGAACACAAAGACAAAATGAATGAAGCTTCAGCGAATGTCCCTGAATTTGGTGATTGGTGAATTTGGTGGTCTAGGGCACTCAGTGACCTCTTAGAGATCAGATTTAGTAGAATGATGGGGGATGGAAGTCAGATTTCAAAAAATGATGAATGAACTGTGAGGCAGTAGAATTACCGAGATTGCTCTTTGGAAATGTTGATTATGAAAAGAGGAGAATGATTTGGGGGAAAATTGAGGGACTGATAAAGTCAAAAGAAAATTATTGTGGATTTTTGGAATAAAGATTTGAAAATGTTTGTTGACCAAAAAGAGGAAGAAAGTAGAGTAGGTCAGGGAAAGGGAGATTAAATGTAACAGTGTGAGAGCAGTCAAGAAGGAAAGCAATCAATGGCAAAGATGGAGTGGTTATGACTGCTTGAAAAAAATCCAAACAAATCCTATGGCTTTGCAGAAAGGAAGCACAAAACCTCTACTCAGCTTCTATTTTAGTTCCTTTCTTAAATTGAAAAAAAATAATAAGAATGAAGGCTGCTTATCCCAGATTACTTTTTCTGTTTCAGGTTGAAACTGAACCTGGTTGATAAAATTAGTAATGAAGCTGAGAGTGCTTGAAAACTTAGCTCTATTTTATACAGTCTCATAAAAATCAAAGAAGATGAAAGCCTCAAGGAAATATTGCTAGGTGAAAATTATAGGGAGCATGTAGGGCAAGGAGAAAAAGAATAGGAATTAGGCTTGGTTCCCGAAAGAAAAATAAGAGGGGATAGGACTTCCAGGATTGAATAAACTCATGACACTTAAGGCTTCCAAAGGGGAAGAAGGGAGGGGGGAGGGAATAGAGGAGATCAACATAATCATTGTTCTGGAGTCCTTAATCCATAAGGAACATAAAAGATCACCTAAAAGAATTCAAATCACAATTTAAAAATACAAACAACACCTATGTCTCACTTATGGAGTCACCAGTAATGTAAAGAGAAGCTTTTTTCTGCTAATAAGGAACTTTCTAACTCAGCAATTTTAGTCATAAACTATCAGAGGAGACATCCGAGGGATTGCCTACATAGATGAGGAGTATAGATCGCATCCTGTTCTGCAGAGATAGTTGTGATCATGGATTTGTTACGTTCATGTTTCCAAAAACCTTTTTATGTTCTTCACATGTCTTCGTTTATCACATCAACTGTAAACATGCTATCTGATATAAAAACAGCAGCAACAAAGTGCCTGCACCTACCTTCATATCACCAATGAGGTCCTAGGACAATGAGTCCTCTAGGAGAGATTGGGAAAGCATGGATGGGTGTTTGGGGGCAATCCACAGGATCTGGGGAAGGAAAATAATGCTGTGATAGGGCTAAAGCAAATCCCAAATCCCAGAAAGAAGACTTAACAATCATGAAATCCAGGAAACATGAAACTGGTCAAGGAAACATAGTACAAGATAATATTCATTAGGCATTGAAAAAAATGGTAGTGTGATTCATAATATTAATCAAGGCAATATTATTTTATGAAATGGCTCATAGTAACTAGGGTCCCCTTTGCCTCATCAGCATTTCCATGGGCCATACCACTCCCTAGGATGTCTTGTTAGACCATCGAAAGTTCTAAAATTCAAAGGGTCCTGTTCTGTTCGGCGGGAGTGGAGGATAGAGTAAGGTTATATACATAGGGTGAGGATATAACATATACAAAAATATAACGTACAAATATTATTTGTCTTTTCACATCCTTTCCTTGAGCTCTGGGTCTAACTTCAATACCAGCTGTTTGGGTAGAATGGTCCTGTATAGTTAATATTAAACAGTATAATGTTCCAAGGGGTATGAAAGGTGTCTCCTCCCTGGTGATCAAGATGAAGGAGGTTATTGTACTTCACTACGTAAACTGCCCTTTAATAACCCTGTGTGAATAGAGAAGAAGGCAGACTATATGTCATGACTTACAGAGGACTATAGGAAGCTACATTCAAAGTTGTTTTGCCACATGCTGTGACTTTTCCTGACTCTGTCAATGTGTTGGGTCAGGTAGCCCAGTCCTGCCTCGATTGGATGAGATTATTGATCTTATTAAGTGCATTTTTTTTCTATTCCATGACTGATTCTAATCAGGAGTATTTTGCCTTTACCTGGGATAGAGTTCAATATCCCTTCATCAATCTTCCTCACGATTATTTAAATTCTCCTTCATATTGCCTAGTCTGGTGGGCAGGGACCTAAAAGAGGTCCCAGTTCCTAAGGGCATTGATATCAACTACTATATTAATGATGTTTAACTCTCTAGGCTGGATTGGCCACAGTGTTAAAGGGTCAACATCAGATGGTGGCTCATATGAAAGATAGGTAGTAGGAGGTCAACACTGAAAATCCAGGGTCCTTTCTTTTCAGTTAATCTTTGGGGAATTTTATGGATAGAGAGGATCCAGGTAATTCTGGATGTAATCCATAATAAGTTAATAATCAATATAATCCATAGTAAGCATCAGAAGGATGGTAATCATACTCCCATATACTAAAAAAGAAGTTGAAAGGTTTATTAGAATATTTGACTAATGCAAGACTCATATTCCTCACCATAATTCTTGACCTGTATATTTTTCACCTAAAAGCTTGCCTATTTTAAATGAGGCCTGGAAAAGGGAAATAGCCCTAATAGATTCAAAGCAGGCTTTCCAACAACTTCTCCCCACATTCTTATGACAATGTGGAACTCATCATGAGCTAAGTGGTGAGATATGGCCCCACAAAGCTATATGATCCTTTTAAGTAAAGATAAGACAACTTCTGTTTAATGATGCTCCTAGTGCTGCATGCACCTTTGAAAGATCAGCATTGGTTGATACTGTATGGCCTGCCTGTTACTGGCAGACTGATTATAATGGCCCTTTTATCCCTTCTTAAGGAAAGAGGTCTGTGCTTACTATAGGTGTTACTTATTTAGTCTCTGGCTCTGCATTGCCACTTAGGTCTGCCTCCACAGCAGCCATCAACATGTTTATAGAACGTAACTTTTCTTTCTGTTTTCTCCTGAATCATCATGTCTAATAAGGGAACTCTCTTTCCTGAGAAACAAATCTGAGTCTAGGCCTGCTGCTGTCACATTTGCTGGTTTTCCATCTTCTGTATGATCCTTAGACAGCTGATACAGCCGAATTCTGGACTGTAATTTTGAAAACAGAAGATGTCATCCTACCCTTCATATGGAATTTCCTCTCCTAGTCATTGCAACTGGTAAACTGGTGCTGCTGTAGGAAGGAGGAGGGCTCTCCCCTGCAGTGGTAGATTGGATCCATCATCTAAGAGGATTTTCTTGATTGTTGTAGAGTTGTTTTAGTTGCGTCCAACTCTCTGCAACCCTATTTGGGGTTTTATTGGCAAAGATACTGGAGTGGTTTGCCTTTTTCTTCTCCAGTTCATTTTTATCAATCAGGAACTGAGGCAAATAGGGTTAAATGACTTCCCCAGGGAACCACAGCTGGTAAATTTCTGAGGTCAGATTTGAACTCATGAAAATGAGTCCTCCACATTCTAAGCCCAGGACTCTATTCACTACAACATCTAGCTTCCCTAAATTACCTGATGAGTTATTTTTAGACATAGAGTCAGTTGACATTTTCCTGCTGTTTCATATTCTATCCCCTGTAAGAAGGTACTTGAACCTCAACATTTTGCTCACCAATAATGTAGTATACATCCTGAGCAACTAGAATCCCTCTTAATTGAGAGAGGGTGTCCTTTCCCTTGCACAACTCTATCCTAGAAAAGGCTTGGGGAAGCAAGGGGTTGGAAATGTTGAGATGTACTTCACTTTTTAAATACTTGGGGGAGGTGAAATTGTAATTTCCTAATCATGGCAAGTGTTTATTCACCTGGAAGCAAGGGAAGCCTTTAAGTGACTTGGTGGTCCCATTAAATCACTGAATTAACTGGAAAAAGAAAAATCACCACTCCCTGCAGAAGAAGGCACAAGCTTTTAAGTAGAGAACAATGATTTGCTGTCATTCACCTTTTGGGTTTTCCAAAAGGGAGGAATATTTGGTTGGTGAACCAGGTAGCACTGTGTTCAAGGCACTCCTGAATGCTGGGATAAAACTTGAAAAATAAGATAGCCCCTGCTCTGAAGGATCTCAGGTTCTAATAGGAGACATACAACATTGGAGTTTTCAGCTGCAAGTCAGATAGAGGTCCCAGGTTCCTCAGAGTTCAGTGACAAAGCAGATGCAAACACATCTTATTTAATCTAATTTCCATGGATGTATCCATGTCTATTTCCAATATTGAATGACTTGACAGGGTCAAGGACATTGGTGGTAAGAATGACTGTGGAACCGGAAATGAGGAAGGAGTGTATTCCAGGCACTGGGGACAACAAATTCAAAAATAACACAGAGCTATTTTCTACACAGGTCAGAGAAGAGCTATTCAGCCAGTTTGGCTGGAATATGAAACTTACGAAGGCAAGTAGTTTGGAAATGTAAATAGAATCAAGGCTTTGGAATCCTTTAAATGTCAGTGTGAGAAGTTTATATACAAAATATAATAGGGAACCACTAAAGATGTTTGAACAGGGGGGTGACCTCGATGAATCATGTGAGCTAAATAAAGTACACCATCTTCATATGTGAGCTGCCTGGAGAGAATCCGCTAAACCCTCTTCCAAAGTTTTCTCTATGAATATATCACAAAACAAGTGAGCATTATCAGCATTAATGGAATGATATTGGATGGATAGGGGAGTATAGGAGTAAGTTTCAGAAGCAAGACATCATGTTGTAGATAAATATATGGGAGAAGGATCCCAAGATATCCTTGAACTGTTATGATTTTCTTTATTAGTGTTGCTTACTGCCAGTCTGGCTGAATATAAAAAGGTAGCATTGTATAAATAACCTGTAGAATCATAAAATATTAGTACTAGAAGGTATCTTACATCTAGTCCAATCCCTAATTTAATAAATGAGGGAACCTGGACTAGAAAGTTCTAGTGATTTATCATAGGTTATAGTCTTTTATTTCTCACTTAATTCTGTATTACAAATGCCCTTAATTATAGTCTTGTTCTCTGATCTCATCGCATTGTATAAAACACATGATTATTTAATTTTTACACTTCACATTAATTGTGTATTTCTAAGAGAGTAATAAGTATGTATTTAATTATGCATTACTTTAAATGAACTTTGCCTTCTCATCTAACTTCAGCAGGATTCCGGAAAACAAATCCAAAAGGCAAAGTGGAGTTCTTTCTTTCAGGCTACGAGAATTTATCAGCATGTTAAGTGAAGCATTTGGGGTCAGCAGCAGGGAGAAAGCCAGGGAGTTAATCATTTACTCTTCTTCAACACAACCCTCTACAACTGAGGGCCAATCTCAGTAATCTGGTGTGTGGACTGAAGAAACTCTTAACATCAAGCTCAGAAATAATGTATTTCCTCAGAGATTTTTCACTGTTTTTTTTTTAAACAGAAATCCTAAAGGCTACAGGAACATGGTGGCTCTTTATTCCATGGCCTGCTTTTTTATCAGTGAGAATTATGCATTTGCAATATTTTAATTTCTTCTAACCAAATCATGATGACCAATTACAAATCAAAATTGTTTAGCTTTTTTCTAATGATACTCTGTAGTTTCAAAGCCTTAGATACAAATGTAACCTCTTCTACTTATTGCGTGAATATTAGTTTATACTAATATATATTATTGTATTGGTTAAAACTATCAACTTATTATCTGATAGAAACAGATAGCTGTCATATTCTCGAATACTATTAGTTAATGTTGTCCAGTAATATTTATTGTACACCAATATTTGAAAAATGAACAAGAACACCAACAAGAAACTTGTGTAATCTGTTGGGCATCTGCTTAAATGTACCTGTCGTCTCTGTCCCACTGCTGTCACCAATGCCAGAGTATCATAAAACCGGGGCTAACTCAGAGTCCAATATATAGTGCTGCCAGGTACAAATGATTGGAGCACTAAACTAGTAGTCAGGAAAGATATCAGATTTCTTATCCTGACTGTCAGGACCTGGTGTGTGACTTCATTCAATTAATCAATTCCTTGGGCTTCATTTTAAGGATAAAGGATGTGTGGGTAGGCAGGATGATCCCTAAAGCCCCTTCTAGTTCCAATATCCCATTATTTTATATCAAATTTCAGAGTTTGGGAGGTCCCTTTCATGTCGGGCTAACGTCTCATCTTTCTAGATCCTACTTTTGCTAATGGAAGTAGAGTGAAATTAAGAGAACTGTCTAGTGGAGGAGAAATCAGACATTTCTGAGCCTTCCTCAACTTCAATTCTTGATATTATAGGGGCCAATGAGTACAAATTAATTCACTAAAATTCAATTATATTTGCTAAGTTTAACAAATGTCATAAGAATATGTACTATGCTTAAAGCACTATGCTAGACCTTGAGCTCCAAAGTTGAATAAGTTATAATTCCTTCCCTCAAAGACCTTGGAATCCAGCAGAGAAAGTACAGAAAGAAACTTTGTGTTGGTACTATGGGGTGGAGATGGAGTAGGACAAAGATCATGATCCTTTTCTGTCTTCCCAACTACCATAGCCCTTGTCATAAGAGAAAACAGAGCATGATGGGAATGGTTAAGAGCAATTTTCCCACAAGAGTTTCACTCGTCTCCTTTTCTGTTTGAGAAAGTAGATTCCTGGGAATATCTGCTTCAGCCAGGAAGGTATGGCTAGAATGAAGAACTAAAATGTGTTTCCTGACATTAAGTCAGATGAGTGTTGAACTCATACACTCAGAGGATATAGTAGAGAAAGTGAATAATTCAAACAAGAATTCAACAATGAAATCTTAGATGCTTGTGCAGTGGTTACCTAATATGAGTAGCCTGGATGAGTAGAAGCGTTCCCTTTCTATTGACTGAGAAATCTGACTCAGGATAGTTGTAATACTCCTTGCAGGGGAGAGGCTTACAAACTCAGATCCTCCTTTCATCGTCACACAGTGGATGGAGCCCATGTAGCATATGGCATGGAAGATAGCACCTAATCCAGAGACTATAGCTGAGGCATAGCAAGGGGATGAAGGAGTTGGCTAAACAGGCTGTAGTCCTATTTTATAAGGAAAAGATTTAATAACCACAGCACTATACTCCTATCCCTACCCCAGTGCATGGTAGATGTGGCTAAAAGAACTAGCACTGTTTTGTTTGCTTGGTTTTTGTTTTCTTCGTTTTTTGTTTTTTTGTAAGACAAGCACTTACAAAGTACAGAATCCTTAGTGGATATTTAGGGCAGCTAGGTGGCGCAGAGGACAGAGTATTGGGCTTAGGCTCAGAAAGACTCATGTTCCTGGGTTCAAATCTAACCTCAGACACTTAACTAGCGTCTGGGTAAGTCACTTAACCCAAATGCCTCAGTTTCTCATTTGTAAAATGAGCTGAAGCAGGAAATGGCAAACTACTCCAGTAGAAGACTAGTTGGAGTGGTAACATGCTACCCAACAGGGGAAAATGGAGATGTGGGATTGACTGAATATAATATCTGATATGGAGCATTGGAAAGCAATCCCTGGTCAGGAATAGGGTGATCAGAGAGCAGCACTGGGGCAATCCTAGAAGACATCAGCAAATCTGTTGCATCAGAGGTACGAGCTGTCTCTGCACATGTGTTTGCTAGCCTTGCATATTCCTCAGTGATATTATGTGTAGTTGTGGGAGAGTAAGTGCAAAGTTTATGGACAGGGAGGGAAATTGTTATGCTTTTATTTTATTGTTATACTATTTCATTAAATCCCTTTACTTTGGACTAAGCATGTCCTCCGACTGGCTTGTAAAAGTAAACACATCATTTGGGCTCTGTATGATATATTATTGGAGAAGACTATGACCTTCAAAGTACCTATAACCTGGTTTAGCTTTCTAGGGACTCATGGACTGGGGGAAGGGAAATGTCCTGATACTAAACTTACACAGAATTTAAATGCTATTCAAGCACGTACAGTTAGTAAGGAGTTCTTCATCATATAAACTACAGCCTGAACAAGATGTATATTATTGTGAAGGTAACAATTGAGTAAATGTTTGTTAAGCAGCTACTGTGTGGTTTTCATCTATAATGAGCACAACCATGTATTGAAGTGTTTCTGATTAGGGACAGGTGGTAAATAACTTCCTAGGTCTTCATTTATCTTTATGAATAAACATTACAAGTTGACTTCTAGTAATTAATAGCCTTATTGGGATCTTTCCTGAGAAAGAAGAAATTTAGGTCATTTTTTGAGAAGTAAAGAATGTTTTTTCCCCCTTCTTAGTTATGAAATGGAAGCTCACTTCTCCTAGAAGATCACATAGTTAGATGTGTGAAGGAGCTTAGGGAGTCACCAAATTTATTTCCCTCATTGTTGTTGTTCAGTCCTGTCTGACTCTTCATGATCCTGTGATGATCATGATGATCCATGATCCATAGCACAACCATGCTGTACATGTGGTTTTTTTGACGAAGATTCTGGAAGGGTTTGTCGTTTACTTCTCCAGTAGATTAAGGTAAACAGAGGTTAAGTGACTTGTCCAGGGTCATGCAAGCTAGTAAGTGGCTCACTTTCATTCCTTGCTGCAAACAATTTCACTGAATCTTCTGCAAGTACATTTGAGTTTTTGAAATGCTTCATAATACCTTCACAAAATTGGAAAACTCTGGAATGAACTCTGGAATATGGTTGCAGCTAACAACAGAAAGCTTGTTAAGTTCTTGAGAGCTCCCAGAGCAGTGTTGAAGCTTTTATTTTCCCTGCAAGAAACAAAACAATAAGGTAAAAAATAAAAAAGTACTCCAATCCTAGTTACCAAGCACTTTTTTTTCCTCCTCTTTGATGTACATGAAGCTCCAGAGAACTCAGGAGGCAACTTACTCCATGTAGGAAACGTCATCAAGTCTGGGACTGAGCTCTAACTAAAATAGTGATAGCTTCTTTCTAAAGATGAGCATATGCATAGAGAATGATTCATGTTTCCAAATGAGATGATCTAGGATTTATACACAACCTTTAGATCATCAATAACATTTAATTATTGTATAATTCCTCATCCATCAGCTTAACGTCATCAATGGGGCTGAATTGAACGTGCTCTTTATGTGTCTCACTAGGTTACTTTGGTGCATGTTTGCACAGAAAAACAGTGAAAGACTGAACACTGTGGAAAGAGGCATTGTGAAAAGTATTTTCTCTGCAAATAAATACCTCTAGACGCCAGGAAAGAATTGTGTAAGAATTATAAGGATATTATGACAAGATACTTCTGTTTCTTTCAGTTAGAGACTGAAAATCTCCTTATAATGTTTTCCATAGGTATGGAAAGTGGGGAAATCACATAAAAGACAAACTATTACAAGGAATATATATATATATATATATATCACATGCGTATGTGGGGAAGGGAAGAGTGAGCAGAACTTTTTTGGACTTGAGTATAAACGTCCGTAATTGTCAGTCCAAGAAAGTTTTACATTGGTTCAAAAAAAATCTTTGATCATTTAAGGTTCACTTAAATTATAGTAAAATACATTATTTACTTTTTTTCAACTTACATTTTCCTATACTATCACTGCATTTTCCTTAACTCAGTAATATTTCTCTGTTGCCAATTTATAATGTATTTTATTTTAATTCAAGTGGACCAATATGGTAACTAAAAGGGCCAAATCGGCTTATCCTCTTCGTAGGCCATATATTCTACCCATAATGCAAGCAAACATCTTACAAAAATATGCTATTTTGGCTCCTTCAAATGATAGAAGACACGATCTAAAGAATTAAATGTAGATGGTCACTACAAATCCAGAGTTATGACTGGATGAATACCCTCCAAATTACGTGGTGCCTTAGTAGTCATATGTGAAGAGCAGCCCATTCGTTCTTTGAAGCATAAATAAAATATGAATCATTGCTACCATTTCTGAACAATAATGTCCCAGACTCACACTTCAGGGAAAGTTTTCTAGAGGCTCTGCACATAGTCAGTGCTTAATTCATATATTTGAGTTATTTCTTAGGCAAAGAGGAACAGTAATGTTGATAGGTCAGAGCTGTGACAAGGAGTTTTTATACTTCAGAAAAGATGCAGTGGGGCTGGGGACATCTGAGAAACTGCTGGAATGGGTGGAATGGGAAGCAGAAAAACTCACTGCATAGTACTACTGGTCCCCTCAAAATTGTAGTGCCAAATGGCACAACTTCAGTTTCCCACCATAGACAAGGTTCCCAGAGGCTACATTGTCTTAGCTTCTTGCATCAGGAGAATGTAAGCTCCTTAAGGGCAAAGATTATTACAGTTTTAATTTTATTTTTGTAACTCCTAAACCAAGCTTAGGGGAAGCTACATAGTGTGGCAGATAGAACACAGGGCCTGGAATCAGGAAGACCTGATTGCTAATCCAGCCTCAGAAAGTTGCTAGCTATGTGAGCCTGGGCAAATCACTTAACCCTGTTTGCCTCAGTTCCTGTAAACTCTAAAGTCAGCTGGAGAAGGAAATGGCAAAGCATTCCATTATCTTTGCCAAGAAAATGTCATTGGCGGTCACAAAGAATTAGACATGACTGAAATGACTAAACTATAACAAGCCAAGCTCAGAGTCTTGAACATCAATTAACTGTCAGTCAACAAACACTTCTTGTTTACTAGGTGCCAGCCATTGTTCCTTCATACTATAGATGCAAAAGAAAGCTAAAATACATAGAAAATGTTTAGATGTTAATTTGATCACATTTTTAAAGATCTCCAGGGATTGGCATTCTACATTATTTGTTGGTAACCTATCAAAATGGATATCCTGTATTATGTAATAGGGTTTGAGAGATGTTTTCATCTCTATCTATGGAGGGTCGTACATTTGATCCATTGGCATTCCCTTTCTACATAGAGAAATGTGGAGTGAGGGTGGGTGGGTGAGAGATATGGAATGGGAAAAGGACAAGTTGCTTTTCATGGCACAATATTGATTTTTTTGCCTCAATCCCTACTGATTCAAACAGGGATAAGGCATTAATTACTTTCACTCATGGTCATAATGCAACCTTTCTCTTCTTATAGATGGCCTCCTTCCATTTTCTGTATTTCATTGGGCTATGGTTGATGAACTCTTCCTTTTCCTAGATACTTCAGTGCTGGAGGCACAGGCTTCCTCCAGAGGATGCTGGCCAGGCTGGTCCTGTCAATCTTTAATCCCTTACACTTCATTTGGAGGGCTGTTTATAGCCCCTTCGGTGCAGCTGATTGGCTGTTCAAAGGTTTCTCCCCCACAAATTAAATTAAAAACCCTGAGTTTACTATCTGACTTGCAATTATCTATATTTTGCTAGTAAATTAAAAGCCATCTGGGCTGGAAAATCTAGTTGGGGAATTTATATTGGAATTGCTGTATCATGATTTTATGAAAATTAATTACTTTTTAGTTCGAATATTCTCTACCTAAGTAAGATTTATAAGAGGAATAGAAAGTGTTCCACACCAGAATTTTCTGTTCCTAAATCTCTTTAGATTTACCGCCCCAAATTTCCTCTTCTGACTAGTGTATTGTTTTAAGAAAACATTTGCTTTCATGATTATGCAAGCTCTAGACAGAAAACAGCTTTCGGTGTCTGTGGCAGCAGAAAAGAATGCTAATAAGTGTTAGTCATCCACACTAAATTAAAAATATGATAATAAAGGAAAATTAAAGCATGGTGTACTTGGGTGTTTGCTAGATCATCATAAATCCACATTTTCATATTCTCTTTCTTAAGAAAAGTGGGTGTGGCATGACAACTTTGGTGAGATTTTACTAGCAATCTCAGTTATTTCTTTGACTAAGTGATTCACAACCCAGTTTTTAAGGATTTCAATTCAATTTACTTAATACCTAATATGTGCTAAGGACTGCACAGAGCTCTAGAGAAGCAAAGGGAGGCAAAGTACAGTCCCAGAATACAAAGAGCTTAAGATATCGTTGAAGAACTACCACATAAATAATGGTGATAAAAAGGAGAGTGAGATTGGAACAAGGGACAGCTCCAGATATATAGCAAAGAACTGATAAATTTGAAAGGGAAATCCGTTTTATATGGAGAAATGGTACCTGCAAGGGAAATATTCACGAAGGACAATGAATCTGAATTGGCCCTTGAGGAAAGGGAGGGATTTTTAACTGAAGGAAACCAAATGAGACATTCCGGGTATGGGAATCAGTGTGAATAAGGTCATTGAGAATAAAGCAGGCAGAATGAGAAGGGGTTGTGGTGATGGTGATGGAGAGCTCTCCTATTTTGTTGGAATCAATCATTCAGTTGTCAATTGTTGAGTGCCTACTGTGTGCTATGCTACATGCTAGTGATAGAAATACAAAGCAATGAAAGTCTCTATTCTCACAGAATTGAAACGTAGACTACAGAAAGGAGAGTAAGGGATATATTAAGAAGACATTACAGAAGGACTCATTGAATTTTAGGATTAAAAGGAACCTTAGAGAAGCTGGGATAGGGGAAAGGTTGTTGCATTTTTTTCAAAATCATAATAGCACATTTCTTGACCAATTAGTTAGCCCAATCCCTTTGTTATGCAAATGAAAAACTTGGGACCCAGAAAGTTTGTGTGACTTTCCCAAGGTCACATAAGTAGTTAATGGCAGAACTGGGATTAGAATTCAGATCTCTTGACTCTCATGAGGTTATTCTGAGTTTGAAATGAGAAAAAAATTATGTGAAAAGGCTTTGAAAACTTAAAAGTATTATACAAATGAAAGATATTTTTACATGTTGAAATAGTAGAGAATTTTAAAATCCATCTACTCCAGGATAGGTCCAGTATTGATAGCAAGAGATAATAGTTTTATTGACATATAATAGAAGAAATGGAAGGGTCAATAGATTTCTGGGTCAGAATTCTCCCACCATCACTAACTGTGGGACCTCTAGCAAGTACTTTGACTTCTCTGTACTATAATTTTCTTACATTATAAAATGAGAATGAGGAGGAGGAGGAGAAGGATGTGTTATACTTACTTCAAAGTATTCTGTGAAGGTCAGATGCCATAATGCCTAAAAATACTTTGTAAATATGTGTAAATACTTTATGTAAATGCTCTCTGTAAATGCCAGTAATTATTGACATGGCAAAAAAAAAAATTCCCCCTGTTATTGTCACAATAGTCCTTGCAAACTGAAGCCTACAGGAAAATCTCAAATGTGATGAACAAAATTTCCTGGGCTTTCATTTTAGAGTCAGCATTCAGTACACTTCTGAAACAGTGCCCTTCTCATTCTATACCTACCTTTGACAATGGCTATGTCAGTCTCCTGGACCATTGGATCTGCAGAGTACCTAGAACTTAGGGAAGTTTTCTAGAGGTCCATGACTAAGACTAGTGGAGACAGGAGGCAGAGTACTGTCCTACTATCCTACCCACTCTTTTACCTATCCTGTTTGTTTTGAAATAGAGAGAGAGAGAGAGAGAGAGAGAGAGAGAGAGAGAGAGAGAGACAGACAGACAGACAGACAGACAGACAGACAGACAGACAGACACATACATACATACACATCCAGAGTCATGTACTAGATCTGTGTTTCGTCCCCCCAACTCTCAGTGAGACACATTTGTCCTTGTGTTGGTACCACCGGTGCCTCTTGTTTGTTACCTAACTTTGGGTATTTGTATTGCCCCTGTTGTGGTTTGTCCTCCATTCTGAAAGAGGACCAATGCAGTCATGAGGGTAATGTCTTGACTGGCACATGAACTAGATATGAGTGGGGCAGAGCTGCACAAAGTCATCGGCCCTATTCTCTCCTCCACAGTCATCAAAATCCAGTGGCAAAACAAAGGTCAAGATGACTGGTGATGACCCCGGATGTACTGGATGACCTTAACCTTTCTGAATTAGGTTTTTCTCAGGTCTCAATTTGTCTGAGGCCACACCTATTCAACGACTCAGGGCTGGGTAAGACTGGGTGTTTGTATATTGTCTTTTTGTAAGCTGCCTTACTACTAAGCCATAAGGACTTTTGCTCCTTTAGATAGTGATGTGCAGTGAGTAGACAGAACACTGCCTTTGGTATCAAGAAGACTTAGGCTCTTTCTACCTCAAATTCTCACTAGCTCTACTCCATTGTCCTGAGCCTTAGTGTCCCCATCGATACAATAAGGATAATTGCAGCACCTACTTCACAGTTTGTTGTAAGGATCACGTAGAAAAGGTTTTTTCAAGTAGTATGGTTAAGTGAAAAGAGAATTGACTTTGAGAGTCAGAGGACATGAGTTCATGTCCTGCCTCTGTGGCCTTGGGCAAGTCATTGGACTTCTTGGGCCTTCATCTGGGGAATTAGGGAGTTAGACTACCTGAGGTAGTTTGAGGTACTAGTCTGAGGTACTTTTCAGCCCTAAATATATGGTCCTCAGATTACTCTATGAAGATGAAGTTCTATTATACTATTACAATTATATCTAATTCCACAATGGACCTTTCTTTTAAATTTGCACTCATCAGCTCTTCCTGATGAACCTTACATACCCCAGTAATCACTTGGGCAGTTTATTTCCAGTGTTTGCTGATTCTAAATCACAGAAAGCTGCTAATTCCACTTCATCTTTTGTCCAGTGCTTTGCTGAGCTTTGTCTGGAGGGGCAGCAAACATTTCCAGCAATTTAGAAAGTTAATGTACTTGCATATGCTTGCTTGATTCACCTGAGTTGCGTTTCTGAGTGAACCATTGTCCCAAGTGACCTGTCTCATCAACTCAGCGTGTCAACAGAAGATTAAAAACAAATACTACCCCCCCCCCCAACACTTCATGTCTGGGCATTCACCAACAAACCCACTGAGCTAGCAACTGAGAGAGAGAGGCCCATGCTCTACCCCAGGTCCCTCTCCAATGAATGAAATCTTCAGAAACCTTGTGGAATAGCACTGCCCTTGGGCAAGACTCATTGACCTATCAGTGTTTCCAAATCAGTGTGATGACAGATTCATTTTATTATTTGATTAATGCAAAAATCTGTTCCTATCACTTCCCTTTCCAAAACCTCAGTGATTTCCAATTGTCTACCATGCAAAATATACATGTCTTAGTGCAGCTTTCATTTTTTGGTTCGCATTCATTTTTCTAGCCCTGTTTTTACCCTAGTCTCTTTTAGGCACACAAAATGCTAACCAACTTGGATGATTCACCTTTCATCATTTTTTTCCCTTTCCCCCATGCATGGAAAGAATTCCCTCCACAATTCTACTTTTTAAAAAATATTCCTATATCAGGACCTATATCAGGTGTCACCTCCATAATACTTCCTGACTGGCCCAAATCAAAGAGATTCTTTCCATCTTAGACCATTCCAATGCATTTAGTAATTTTATACTATGTATTGTTTACGTATTATAAGATATAGTGTTTGTGTATATGGGCCAATCTCTCCCCCTATATATAATAGAATGGAAGTTTGTTAAGGGTAGAGATTGTGTTATTTTTCATTTTTTAGATCCTCCACTAGAACATGGACCTCAGTCTAACTTCTGACCCATAACAGTTATATGAACCAGGGCAAAACATTCACTTCTCTTTATCTTGTGTGTTTGTGTGTTCATCCTTTGTTGCCAAAGAAGGTCATGCCATCAGAGAAATAATGACATGACTTGCATTTGACTTTGTTTTGAGTGAGGGAGGGCTGTGCAGGTCACCAGCCTCACTTCTCCAGAGCCATATTAATCCAGTGACCTGATATTCCTCAGGATGGCTGGAGATGACCTAGGATGAGACAATTGGGGCTAAGTGACTTTCCCAAGGTCACACAGCTAGTGAGTGTCAAGTGTCTGAGGTGACAGTTGAACTCAGGTCCTCCTGATTCCTGCACTGGTGCTCTATCCGCTGCACCACCTAGCTGCCCTAGGGCAATTCTCTAAGACTACATGCAATAGAGCAGGTATCTGTATATGAATTTACTTGCTGGGAATTCCATATTCCAATGAAATCACAAGTTTGGGCCAAAAGGAGAAATCTCTAGGCTGGAGAAGCTGTGTGTCATAATGACAAGAGAACTGACTGGACTTGGGTTCCAGTCCCATCTCTGACACATACTATGTATAGTGATAATCATGTCATTTAACTTTTCAGTATCTCTGGCAAATATGTTAGCGTCAAAGTTACAGAATAGTTGCCAACCTGCTTTATAAGGGAGATTTTCCTCACAGGGAGTTCCCGTCTCAGTGAAATCAATCCCATGTCTAGAACCACTTCAAAAAAAATTCCTTAGGCTCAGAAACCTTCTCCCTCTTTGTGCGTGGTAAGAATTGATGTCTGTAAATTTTTACTGAGGGGAGGAAGTTGATGAAAAAAATTGGAAAACAATTTTAACTTGTGGAGTCTAATGATTCTTAAACCTTAACCAAAGTCCTCTTTGGGTTCAGAAATGATCTTGGCTTCTTGAAGACTATACCAATACACCCTAAGTGCTGAAAAATCCTAGCAACTTGAAAATGCTTCAGACACCCATATCAGTCATTTTAAGAGAAACCTTGCTCATCACCAGGACTTTAGTCACTAGGTGATGCATTTTTGGCCAGTAGCTCTTGAATTTACTCTGATAGGAGGAACACCTGTGCTGGAGGGAAAAAAAAAATCACAGATTTTTTTTATAGGATTGAAGGAAAAAGAAGGAACTGCCATTTAAAAATATATTTTCCCCAGGTGCAGCTGTTATGCCAAAGAGCAAGGAGTAGGCTGATAAGGAGACTGGAATAGAAGGAGATGCAAGAACCAGACATTTCCTTATTAACTAATGGTCCGGAAGCCATGTAATTAAATATCATAAAAGCTACCAATTCCCTTTTTTTGTTCCCCATGGAAACATCACAGTTGCCAGAGTCATAAGAACCCAGGGTTTCAGCCTCAGCCAGCACATTTCTGGTCTCATTAAAAGCCTGTATTAGTGTTCAGCGACTTGTAAAAGTAAACTTCCTTCCAGATAGGCTTATGCGCCTGGGCCATGAAGTAAATTCAAATGAATACACTTAGGGTGATGGAAGAGGATTTAGAACTGTCCTTGCCCCCTCCCATATGTCCTTGTTTATTTTGAATGCACTGCAAATTTAAGACACAAAGCAAACCATTCTTCACAAAACATGAATAAATGTGTATATATTTATGCACGCCCACATACGTACATGACATGACATGACATGATACGGAGAGACAAGACACAGAAAGAGAAATAGAGACCTAGAGAGAAGAGAGAGTGAGCAGTTTATCTAATGATTCCCATTGTGAAGAACCAAATTTAATAGTAATCATTTTTAAAAGCCTCTAAAATATGTCTTATTTCATGTGCTTAGAATAGTGCCTGACACATAGTAGGCACTTTAGTAAATACTTGACTGACTGACTGCAGCATTTCCTAAGTGCCAGCCTTTACAATTTTGGTAACTCTTGCTTTTCCTAACAAATTGTAGAGCCAGTCCACATACAAAAGTAGACTCGTACTGCAAGAAGAGGTAGCTATTTCTAAGAGACATGATGTTTCTCCTGAACTTCAAGTTCTATTTTGTGCAACAATCAAATCTTAATGTAGACATATTAATAGTAGTTGAGTAGGTCTGGGACGTCTTTTATTCACTCCCAGATTACTGAGGACTTTGTGTGTTGATGTTTTATAAGCTGTCACATTGACTGTTCTTTATCACTCATTTGTCAACATCATTTTTTTCAGGAGCTTCAGGGTAATGTACTTTGCTGCTAGAAGACCCAGTACCCTTCTATTTTTGCTATACTTATTTACTCTCTTTATTACTGAGATGTTATGAAACACCCTCCCACCCACCCATCCTTGTATAAGCTAAGAGTAAAATATGCTGTATCAGTGAGCATTTACACATGGGGGAGAAATTTTGTTTTCCTGCTCTACTTCATTCCTTGTGGAAACCAAGAGGGAGGAGAACAGTGAGGATGAGGAGAAACACAATGGGGTGTTTCTCATGTTGGTTCTTTTGTGCCGCCATATAGCTGGCATTTCCACCTAGTCAGTACGTATTTGGAGAGGTTTCTTCCAGGCAGCAATGGAACTGAGAATATGTGCGAAAGAACAGATAAGCCATTTTTCTGGATGAAGACCTCAGAAAATCTTGGGGTCAAGGAAAGGATCACAGGATTTAAATCACAGCTATCTTAGAGATGATTTAGTACTGCCCTTTTCATGAAACAGCTAGAATAAAAAGAAGCAGTTCACCTTGCTCTATGTAGAAAAATTAACAGGTAATTTACAAATTACAATATATTTGTTTCCCTTTGAGATGTTTACACCTTTAATTTATTTGCTATTGCTAGGTATTTATATGCTATTACTAGCATTTGTATGTCTATGGTTCGTTATAATTGATGAGACATCCTTGCATCACCCCTGTATTTATTGTGAAAGCTTACCTTTCTGAAAGTTGTTCTGTTGAGTGTTGCTTGAATCAGATCAAGGATTATAGATTTGGGACCATTCCTTAGAGGGCACGTAGTCCAATCCCCTCGTTTAACAGATAAGACCCAGAAAAATCAGGTTTGAAGTGGGAGAGCCAGAACCTGCAATTCCAAACTCAGCTCCTGGGCATTATAGCCTTGTAGGAGAGCCAGAATCTCGTAGTAATTCAGAGAGAAAGAGGGAGAGAGTGAGAGTGAGAGTGAGAGAGAGAGAGAGAGAGAGAGAGAGAGAGAGAGAGAGAGAAGAGGAAGAAAGGGGAGGAAGGAGGGAGACAGAAAGAGACAGAAGAAAAGAGAAAGAATATATATATATATATATATATATATATATATATATATATATATATATATATATGTACATAGCCATTGTGAGTCGCTTTCTAACAGATTTTAAACTCTACCTCTTATATAGATGAAAATGCTTTGCTGGAAGAAATGTGACAGGTCCATAACATGCTTCATTTTTGTAACTTTCTTTTGGGGAATGGTAGCTCCTGCCCTCATTCCCTGGTACCCAAAGCTTTAGCTAGCAATAATGATGACCGTATTTATGCAGCAGTTAGAGTCACTGCAGACCATTTACTTTATAAACCATTTGCTGTCCTTACAATACCTTTTGATCCACTTTTTCAGACCATTATGACATTTTCCATTGTTATGGAAAATTCCCTTTATTGTAAAAGCTTTTAAGCAAGTCTTTCAAGGCTTAGTAATTCTTGATACCTTATGGGAATGCCAACAAATTGGTTCATAAAATGTCCTCCTCTAGGACTTTAGCTGCCAGGATATCCTGATTTCTGCTTCATAAATGCTCCAAGTTCAGAGATTATGTCATTACACAGTTGAATGATGCTCCAGTGTAACTAACTTAACTATGAAGCCTCCTGGTTCATGATGGACCTGAAACGATAGGCATTTGAGCATGGAATCTAAAATTGTGTCCATTATATTAATTATTTAAACAACCAGGTATAGGCTATTTTTAAGTTGCTATTGAAATGAAATTATGAGGATGTTTAAGTTGTGTAGTAATCTGGTGATTTTTAATGAATGAGAAGAATAAGCAACACAAATACCCTGTTATTGGTAGGGCCTTAATATCCTGCTGGGAAGAAAGGAAAGGTGCTGAGTGCATACTATCTAAGCAGGATGTCTCTTGTATTTATACAAAAGAATAAAAGTATTTTCATTGAGAAATTTGTGTGTTAGGGATTAACAAATAATTCTATCCGGAGTAACAGAATTCATTTTCATCTGTAACATTTGTGAAATATTGAACAATCTTAAAGGCCAATAAAAATACCTTTGGGGGTTATACATTGTCCTAAAGTATAAGCAAGGTATAGAAATGTCTGTATTCACCTGTGCCAGTGAATAAGAATTGTGAATAGAGTAGTTAAGTGACAGTTACAAAAATCCATGAAGTTTCAGAGACACTTAAGGGAACTGATTTGACTTAGAGCTTGCAGGAATGTGTCCCTGCCGGAATGGAACCAAGATAGTAGAGCAGAGAAAGTACTTAGTCGAGTTCTCCCAATAGTCCCCTCCAAAGAACATTACAATAACACCTCAAATCCAATTCTGGAATGGCAGAGCAAATAAAAGGTCAGAGTTAGACATTCTTCCAGCCCAGGACAACATAGGAAGTCAGAAAGAGTGATCTGTGTGTACAGGGAAGGGCACTGTTGCACAACCCATGTGGGTGAAACACCAGTAGTGGGACTAGGTGGTGGGCACAGAAGTAGTAGCAGCTTCAGGAGTTCTAAAGCCATTATTTGAGGATTTAGGAATTGGTCAGAAAGAAATTAGAGGGGAACCCTGTGCTAGCACTGGTATTTGGCAATTCCATTTTCTATACAGATAGTTCTCGCTTTATATACATTTGCATTCTGCAAATTTGACTTTAAAGAATTCTGAAAGATATCCACATTCCAAAAACCCAAAAAACAAAACAACACAACCACAACAAAGAACCTAGTTGACTTTACTGTACACCTGTTGTGCTATCTTTCTGCCTCTGCTGCTCAGCTCAGAGTTCACCAAAAAACAGGGCCCCCTATCCTATCACCCAAAAATAAACAAAAACCCTCCAAGTGAAAGAAAGACTGCCCAGCTGCCACTGAATCAGGAGTTGACTTGAGACCTCTAGTGATGAGAGAGGAGATCTTTGCTTCCCTTTACCCACTCAACTGTATATCAAGATAAGATCAAAATGGATAAATGATTTAGATGTGAAGGGTGATATCATAAGTAAATTAGGGGAGAAACAAAAAAAATTGTACCTGTCATATCTATGGATAAGGGAAAAGTGTATAACCAAACTAGAGAGAAGATCATAGAATGTAAAGTAGATCATTTTGATAACATGAAATTAAAAAGCTTTAGCACAAATAAAACTAATTTAGCCAAAGTTAGAAGGAAAATGGAAAACTGGGGTGGGGGGAGGAGATTCTACGGAAAGTTTCTCAAATGTATAGAGAACTGAGCCAAATTTATAAAAAATATGAAACATTTCCCATTTGATAAATGGTGAAAGGATATAAACAGGCAGTTCTCAGAAGTGGAACTCCAAGTTATCTATAGTCTTATGAAAAATGCCCTAAATCACTACTGATTCCAGAAATGCCAATTAAAACAACTCTTGAGATACTACCTCACTCCTATCAGATTGGCTAGAATTACAGAAAAGGGAAATGACAAATACTGCTGGGGACCTGGAGAAATTGGGACACTAATGCACTTTTGGTGGTGGTGTGAAAAAATCCAACCATTCTAGAGGACAATCAGGAACTTTGTCCAGAGACTTTGACCCAGCAATGCCACCACTACATCTGTTTCCCAAAGAGATCAAAGACAGGGAAAGAGGCCTATTTGTACAAAAATCTTTACAGCAGTCTTTTTGTTGTGGCAAAGAATTGTGAAAAGAGGAGGTGCCCATTAATTGGGGAATGGCTGAAGAATTCATGGAATATGGTTGTTATATATTGTGGTTTAAGAATGGTGAGCCGGATAGATTCAGGGAAATCTGAGGAGACATATATAAACTCATGCAAAGGGAAATGAGCAGAACCAGGAGAATATTGTACATGGCTACAACTATATTTTATCATGATCAGTTGTGAATGACTGAACTACTCTGATCAAGACAGTGACTCAAGGCAATTCAAACAATCCATGATGGAAAATGTTATCCACCTCCAGAGAGATAAAACTGACGAATTTTGAATGCAGATCGAAACATACTTTTTTTTACTCTATTGTTTTATTCGTTCTTTTCTTTTGAAAAGTGGCTAATATGAAATATGTTTTACATTACTTCAAATATATAATTAATATCAAATTGCTCTCATGGAGGGGGGAGGGAAGGGTGAGAATTCAGAACTCAAAATTCAAAAAAAGATTGTCAAAAATTTTTTTACATGTAATTGGGAAATATTTAATGAAATAAATAAAAATAATTTAAAAACTGTGCCACTGCCTATCACATCCTAATACCTGATGAGTTATCCACAGGAAGAGGGGTATAGCTATCTATCTATCTATCTATCTATCTATCTATCTATCTATCTATCTATCTATCTATCTCTCTATCTCCCTATCTGTCTGTCTGTCTGTCTCTGTTTGTGTGGCTATCTATCTATTCATATTCATACACATATTTACCTAAGGTTTATGAAAACTCTGTGTATGACAAAATTGAAAATGAAGTAGGTAACTTCTCTTCTTTCTTTCCATGAAATGATCTCCCCCACCTGACTTAAACACATATCTTTTCATATTCTTTCTTCCTTTTCCTGAAACCCTCAATCTGTCCTTTTCTCTGACTGCTTCCATCTGCTCCCTTCTTTTCTATACCCCTAACCTTACAAAATGACTCCTTAAAATTTAAAATGGTAATTTGAGACCTGGAAGGCATGTAGTTCAACATCTTCATTTTCTGGATGGGGAAACTGAGGCTCAGAGAAATTAAATTGCTTAACTGAGGGCAAGAATTGACTTCAGTTCTTCTAATTCTAAAGTCACGTCTCTTTTCCACTGTACCATTCTGCTCTCTATCTCATTCCATCAAGATCCTTGCATCTGATTTTTAAATTTATTTATTTAACTTTTAACATTCATTTTCACAAAATTTTGGGTTCCAAATTTTCTCCCCATTTCTCCGCTCCCCCACCCCAAAACGCCAAGCATTCTAATTGCCCCTATCACCAATCTGCCCTCTCTTCTAACATCCCTCCCTTTCCTTGTCCCCATCTTCTCTTTTGTCTTGTAGGGCCAGATAACCCCTACTTGCATCTGATTTTGAAAGTATCAGTTATTAAATCTTACAACTTATGATGTTAATGAGAGAGGGCTCCAGGTGGTGGTATACTGTTAGATGTTTAAGAACTGATTTTCAGTGGGGAGGGGTAGTTCACAGATGACACATTTTTTTAAGTTTAATCTGCATTGTGAACTTTTTCATCATAACTTTCTTACATCTAGATTCTCAACAAAATAATAAAAAAGGCTGCTAATTTCTCAAGTTCAAATGCTTACATTAAAGTTTTAACAATCAGTTCTTTAACATTATTCCATGTCATGCAATGGATTCCAAGGACTAAAAATTGATCAAGATCTCTTCATTCTTTAATTTATTCAGTAGAGGTACCTAGACCTTGTTCAAACTTAGTTCATTGATTGGACCAATGGAGTTCTTGGTTGATGGTGAGGGTCAAATAAAATAACATTTGTAAAAATATTTAGCTCAGTGCCTGCACATAACAAGTGTTAAGAAATGCTTATTTTCCTCCCTACCTCAACTGTAAAATGAGGAAAAAATAACACCTACCTCTAAAGTTTGTCGTGAGGATTAAATTGGGCAGTGTTTTTTAAAACTTTTAGCAATATTTGACCCATAGTAAAAGCTTGATAAGCTCCTATTTCCATTCTTCCTCTTCCCGTAACAGAGAAGGAAACTGAGGCACAGAAAAGCTAAATGATTTGTCAAGAGTCACATAGCTAGTAAGTATCTGAGGCACATACTTACTGAAATAATTCAGTTTTTTCTGACCTCAACTCCCACAGTTTATTCATTATACCACAGTCATTTGCTTAGTGATGAAATAATTGCATAAGGCTCTGGATAGAAGAATCTTCTTCCTCCTGGGATTCTTGAACTATTCTCCATTACCTTAGAATTCTTTGGCCAGAGTTTTTCTAGCTCAGATAATTTCTTAGTGTTTTAAGGGATGTTCTGTACTATCTATGAGATACTTTGTGTCTCAGTTTCCTCTTTTTAAAAAAAAATTAATTACTTTTTTTTTTTCAGTTTTCTACAATCACTTCCATAAGTCTTAGAATTTCTGCCCCTTCCTTCCTGCTCCCTCTCCAAGATGGCATGCAATTCTATATGGGCTCTCCACATAAATTCCTATTAATCATATTTTCACATTAATCATGTTACATAGAAGAATTAAAATGAATGGGAGAAACCATGAGAAAAAACAAAACAAAACATAATACAAGAGAAAATATTCTGCTTCATTCTGCATTCCAGTTCCACAGTTCTTTCTCTGTATGTGGTTGGCATTTTGCCTTGAGTACTTTGGGAATGTTTTAGGTCCTTGCATTGCTGTGAAGGGCTAGGTCTACCAGAAACAATCCTTGCACACCATGGCTGATGCTATGTTCAATGTTCTCCTGGTTCTGCTCATTTTACTCAGCATCAGTTCATGTAAGTCCTTCCAGGCTTCTCTGAAGTCCTTCTGTTCATCATTTCTTATAGCACAATAATATTCCATTACATTCATATACCACAACGTATCCAGCCATTACCCAGTTGATGGGCATCCCCTCAATTTCCAGTTCTTGGCCACCAGAAAGAGAGCTGCTATAAATATTTTTATATAAGTGTGACCTTTTCCCATTTTATGATCTCTTCAGGATACAGTCCTAGAAGTGATATTGCTGGGTCAAAGGGTATGCACATTTCTGTAGCCCTTTTGGGCAGAGTTCCAAATTGCTCTCCATAAACAAGTTGGATCAGCTTATGGCTCCACCAACAAGGAATTAGTGTTCAAACTCTCCCACATCTTCTCCAACATTATCATTTTCCTGTTTTGTCATGTCAGCCAATCTGATAGCTGGTACCTCAGAGTTGTTTTGATTTGCATCCATCTCTCTAATCAATAGTGATTTAGAGCATTTTTTCATATGACTTAATAGCTTTAATTTCTTCCTCTGAAAACTTCCTGTTCATATCCTTTTACCATTTATCAACTGGGGAATGACTTGTATTCTTGTAAATTTGACTCGGTTCTCTATATATTTTAGAAATGAGGCCTTTTATTACAAACACTTGTGGCAAAAATTCTTTTCCAGTTTTCTGCTTCCCTCCTAATCTTGGTTGTATTGGATTTGTTTGTGTAAAAACATTTGAATTTAATGTAACCAAATTATCCATTTTCCACTTCACAATTTTCTCTATCTCTTGTTTGGTCTTAAATTTCTTCATTTTCCATAAATTTGACAAATATGTTATTCCTTGCTCCCCTAATTTGTTTATACCTTTTTATACCTAGATCATGTATCCTTTTGGACTTTATTCTTGTATATGGTGTCAGGTGTTGGTCTATGCCCAGTTTCTGCCACACTGTTATCCAGTTTTCCCAGCGGTTTTTGGCAAACAATGAGTTCTTATCCCAGAAGCTAGGGTCTTTGGGTTTATCAAACAGTAGACTGATATATTCATTGACCACTGTGTCTTGAACACCTAGCTTTTTCCACTGGTCTGCCCCTCTATTTCTTGGCCACTACCAAGTGGTTTTGATGACTGCTGCTTTATAACACAATTTGAGATCTGGTAGGGCTAGGGCACCTTCCCTAGCATTTCTTTTTATTAATTTTCTTGATATTCTGGATCTTTTGTTCTTCAAAATGAATTTTGATATTATTTCGGCTAGCTTGGGAAAATAATTTTCTGATAGTTTCATTGGTATGGCACTGAATAAGTAAATTAATTTAGGTAGAATTGCCATTTTTATTATATTAGCTCATCCTACCCATGAGCACCTGATGGTTTTCCACTTACTTAGATCTGACTTTGTGTGAAAAGTATTTTGTAATTGTGTTCATGTAGTCCCTGGGCTTCTTTTGGCAGGTAGACTCCCAGATATTTTATAGTGTCTACCATAGCATTAAATGGGATTTCTCTTTCTATCTCTTGCTGCTAGACTTTATTAGTAATATATGGAAATGCAGACCTTTTTTGTGAGTTTATTTTGTAACCTGCAACTTTCTGAATTGGATTGTGAGGTTTTTATGCCCTACTACATGGTCAGTTTTTGTATATGTGCCATATACCACTGAGTATATTCTTTTCTATACTCATTCAGTTTTTCTCCAGAGATCTATCATATCTACCTTATCCAGAGTTCTGTTCACTTCCTTAACTTTCTTATTTATTTTGAAGTTAGATTTATCAAGTTCAGAGAGGGGGAGGACAGTTTCCTCTTTTGTGCAATGGGAATAACAATACCTACTTGTAGCTATCCCCATTTCAATGGAGAATTAGCTAATAAGGGATAATGTGTGACTTAAAACACTGAAAAGAGCTGTGGGCTTAGAAACAGAAGACGTTGGCACAACTTAGCTCTACCACGTACTGGCATGGACAAGTCATTTAATTTGCTGTGCTTAAATACTTAACCTAGATTTTTCTTATCTAGAGACTAGGCATGTGAATATCTCCTCTTTTGTAATAGAAAAAAGACGGTGGAAATAAGCATTTATTAAGCACCTCCTTTGTGTCAGTGTACTAAGCACTCTATGAGTATCTCATTTAATGCATACATACCCAGGATTACAATAAGAATAATAAATAATAGTTAGCATTTCTATTGTAGTTTAAGGTTTGCAAAGCATTTTACAAATATCTCATTTTTTCTTCACAAAAACTCTGGGAGCTAAGTGCTTGTTATTATTATTTCCATTTTACAATTGGAAAAATCAAGGCAGACAGAAATTAATTGTCTTGCCCTGGGTCATGCATCTACTAAATGTGTGAGGTTTGGTTTGAACTCAGGTCTTCTTGGCTCCAGGCTCAGTGTTCTACCATCTGTGCCACCTAGATGCCTAATGCAAATCTAATAATGTATGTTAAAAACTTTTCAAGTGCTAGATCATCCTATACATGTAAAATATTACCATTATTATTATAATCAATGATAATAACAATGGAAATTAATAATAGTAACTTCTCCATCGATGCTCTACTCTAGAGCTTCATTGAAGTATGAAGTTATTCAAGCTTAGACCTGTGGACCATAAATAAGGTTTTGACTATTATTATCATGGCACAAGGTCTTTGAATATGAGTCTAGAGTCAGATAGTGTATTTGTCACCTGAAGACCAGCCTGGATAAGTTTGAAGAGGTTGCTGACTTAATACCAGTCATTAGGGAACAATTTTTTGTTTCTTTTACCCAGAACAACCCATGAGAATGGGCTCTCCAGGTACAGAAAACTTGTAATGTGTGGAGAGAGAGTCCACATTATTAAATCTATAAAGTATTGAAATAGTATTAATATGAATGAGTAAAAATAAGATTCCTTCTGGATAAAAGAGAACCTCTGATCACCTTTTTCACAGTGAGACTGAGGAAGGTGATGTGAATGCTAAAGCCAGAGAAATATATGTGTGTTGACAGCATTGCTTGTGGGGAGTGGAACTAATCTGTACCTTTTGGGTGATATCTACAAGTCCATCCACACATCCTAACAATTTCATCTTATTTCATTCATTCATTCATTTACTTCATAAATGCATTTTATGAGCACTATGTATCCATATGGATGAAATCATATGGGTCCCTACATTCCCCAGTTGCACAGACATGCCCTTAGTGATCACAAGTATAATAGAGCATTCGAATTTATTTGTGTTCATCACCAGAACGCTATCACTGTAAATGAAGCATGCAGCTCATTGCTGAGCACCAGCTTGCCACTTCTAGCTGTAACACAAAGGTATATCTGAAGTAAATATACAAGGACCCTGAGTCCCTGATATTTTTTTAGGAGTGGATTGGGTCCACATACATGCAGAAAAGTTAATGACTCTCTACTTTGGAGACATTCTTTTCTTCAGACTGATATTTCAGTCAGTAGTTCCACCTTTTCCTCCCCTGGCTGTCCCCAGAGGTAAGTGACCTGGTGTGCATCAAATCCTTTGCTGCTTGACATGTTATGCTGGGTATTCTCATTTGCCAGTAGGATCGCTGTGCACTGAGACATCTATTAGGAGAATCGGAGCAAAATGAAGATGTGTGCTTCACACTAAGCATGCGAGTGTTTTTTGAGAAAATGCCAGATGAAAAGGAGATAATGTGGATTTGAAAACACAATTTCTTTGCCAAAAACAAAGAGAAATCTCATGACTCAGACCCCCATCAAGCATTGTGTTTCTTGTATTATTGTGTTTACTGTATAATAGATTATTGTTATGCAATGTGTAATATGTTCATTAAGCCAACATGCATTTATTAAGCACTTACTATGTACCAGACACAGTTATAAAGACTAATGATCCAAAGAAAGGCAAAAGCAGTCCCCATCCTCCAAAAGCTCATATTCTAATAAGGGGAAACAACATGCAAATAACTATATGCTTATACGACAATAGAAATGGAGTAACTGCTGTAATGAAACCAGTAGAAATAGCATTGCATGCGTGGCCGGAATACCTGGATTCAATGCCCACCCTCTTTCATTTAACTTCTCTGCTTCTCACCTTTCTCAGTTATAAGCAATGGAAAATATCCCCAACATCTGAGAATTGTGAGGATGAAACTAAATGATGTCATGTATATGAAGTCATTGCAAGCCACGACATTATAGAAATAATTTTAACTATCATATTAAATTATTATTAACAGAGAATTCAGAAAATGCCCCTGCAGTGTGCAATTCAAATGAAATGTTCTTCTAAGACAAGCTATTTCTTTCCTTCTGATCCTCCTTTTGAAAACCTCTCTGTTAAGACCTCAAATTGATATGGAGGTATCTATGGACGCTTTAGCTATAGTCATACTGCTATTGTAACAAACTGGCAATAGACATTTATCAAGTACCTATTAAGTTTTGTGCAAAAGATGCCATCCAGGAAATAAGTGATTAGAAAGAGAGGAAGACAGTCCTGGAGTGAGATCAAGGGATAACAGATCGATGGCTAGCCTTTGCGCTATACTTTGACCTTTGCAATTTTAAATGATCTCAGGGAAGCCCTTCACAATGACTTAAGTTTGTTCATATATCCAATCTCATCTGCAATCATCTACTCTGAAATTTTTCTCCTGTGACATAGGAAAGTAGGAAATTATGATGCTTATCAGCATAGACTATTACAGATGAGATTGGGTAAAAAACCAAACTGAAATAATGTTCAAATTAAGTGGTGATCATGAAATATGTGACTAATTGAATAAGAGAGAGAAAGTTTTGCAATATTTTGAGGTTCTTTTGGCCGAATTGCAGAAAGCGGACTCTTGCACAAAATGAGAGAAAATGTTGATATTTTTCTGATTAGTACGAACTATATTGATATCAAAGCTAGATTATTTCAGGTTCCAAAATTAAGGTAATGACAGCTGTGAGGCACAGAGGGTAGAGTACCTAAGCTGGAGCTGTAAGACGAGTTCAAGTCTTGCCTCAGATACTTAATAGCTATGTGATTCTGGGCCAGTCATTTAACCTCTATCTGCCTCAGTTTCCTTATCTATATAAAAGGGAAAATAATAGCACCCATCTTTCAGGGTAGTTGTGGGAATCAAATAAGATAATACTTTCAAAGGGCTTTGCCAAGCTTAAAGTTGGCAGACGTTATAACATAAGCCTTATCTATTGATATCCCTTTATAGAAATATCTATAAGATGTAGATAGACTGAAATATCTATAAAATGAACTTTATGAATAAAGTCTGCCAACTTTAAGTTTGGCAAAGCCCTCTATAAATATTATCATATTCAATCCATCTATTTTCCATATAGATGGACATAAATAGACATAGATATAAATGTACTAGCTATGTTGGCCTGAATTTTTCAGATTGACTCTCTGTGGAGATATGCTGTGATATAGGGGCAAGAGTGCTTCATTCAGTAGCTGGAAAGAGCTGAGCTTGAATCCTACGTGGTATAATTAATAGTTCTTTGGCTATCAACAACTCACTTGACCTTGTTGTGCCTTAGTTTCCTAATTTGTAAAACAGGGTTAGTAATACTCTGAATTCCTACCTCAATGATGTGTTGTAAGGCTCCACAGAGATGATGCGCAAGGGGCTTTCCAAAACTCAAAGTTCTGTTGTTGTTACGATTAAATGAGAATTTGACAAAACTCCACCATACTTTGAGTCATCCATATGTAACTTCAAACCTTTAAATAGCTTTACCAAACAATGACTGACTAAAAGAAATTGGTGGGGGAAGGGAGAAGGGAGAGAGGAGGAGAGATGGAAAGCTTGATGCAAGGTTATTGTTTAGGCAAAGTGGAATGAACACTGAGTTAGGGAGGCAGAGGACTTTGGTTCATTTCCTGGCTCTTCTGCTTGTGTTGTTGAGAAAATCATTTAGCTGCTCAGAGCCTCACTTTCCTCTTCTATGTTCAGGCACAAGGTTAAATGACTTCCCCCCGTCCCCCAGGAACAGTTAGACTTTTGTCTAGTAGCTGGGTAGATTTTAACGCTGCTGAAGGGGAGATTTGGGGAGATAGCAGACAAGGTTGGGAGAGCAGGAAAGTTGCGTTCTATTCTGGGTTCATTGTTTGATCCCCAGGAGGTATGGGATTTACAAGCTACAGAAGATTCAGGGGAGAACAGCTATTGTAACGGGAGGTTTAGGAAGTAGTCCCTAAGACGCAACAAGAATCAGGTTTATTTGGACTAAAAATAAGGAAAAACCTATATGGTTACAGTACAGGGCAGCCCTGCTTTTTAGAATCAGTGGTTTTCTGAAGACTATCTCTATCAGTTGAAATCCTGACTAACTTGTATACACTTTGGGCTTTGTATCCTCAGACATAATCCGAATCAGTCAAATAAGTGAGAATAACTATAGATGTTTATTAGGATTCACTGAAAGATGGAAATGACAAAATGGGAAGCAGCAAAGTGGGGTGGGTGAGAAGAAATGAGGCCTAAAAGTCTTCCTCCTGTCGTCACGGATACCAGGACAGAAATCTATGTTTGCAAATACAATTGCCTGTATTGAGGCTGACTTTTAGAAAGACTTTTCTGATTGCCAAGTATATGAGATAGTGGTGGGTCTGAGCTGTGCTAATTTGATGTTATCCCTTCAAAAAAATGTCGGATTCAAATGAAATGAAATCCACATAAAGCAAGAGGAGGGGGTACAGTTAAGACAAGTTGGCACAGGCTTTGGAGGATGCAAGAAGAAAGGGTATAATTTTTCTCAGGTGCTAGAATTCTTCCACTAAACATCAAGAGTCAGAATCTTTACTCTGAAAGAAACTCAAGGTCAGTGGAGGTCAGGCCAAGAGAGGAACAAGGAAGACCAGGAGGGAGGAGAAGCAATTGAGGGAAGAAAGGAGAAAATCAGCACATGGATTTTTGGAAGGCACAAGAGAACATTCTATAGTCTATTGTGTGTATATGGTTTTTTTTTTTCTTCTTCTCTCATTCTGGCTCCTAATAATTATCTCTTGGAAGCTTAAAACCTGAAATCGATCTGTGTAATGAAAGGCTACTGTTCTTTCCCAGGTGCACACTGGGCTCTCATCTCAGGGCTATTCACCAGTGTGCCACAGTTCTACTCTTATTATTATTCGTTTGTGGTGGGGAGAGTGAGGCTTGGAAAACATATTAGACATTTAAAATCCCTGTGTAGGGAAATATCATTTCGCCCACATTGTCAGTGTCAGAGCGTTGGTTAAAATTTGGTTGGAGAATCTTACTAAAACATTTTAAACACCTTCTTGACTTCTTAAAGACTATACATAGTATAGGTTTAACCTTTTATTAATGACTCATGGCTGTGATTACGGAAAAGAGCATATTAAAGGACTCAGATGGATGTATGATCTCATCAATTTGGATATTTCCTTCTATGAAGATCACAGTTCCTTCCTGCCTGCTCACACCCTGTGGTTTTTGCTCTTGTCCTCCTATATGTTCAATATTAATTCCCCCCACCCAATATGCTAAAGGCCTGCCTTGCTTTTTCCTGTCATCTTGAAGAGCCCTCTGGATATCCCCCTGAGATCTCAGGTGTCATGTCACCAGTTAGTGTCGCGTTACCCTCATCCCTCTCCAGTTTTTCCTCTACTCATTAAGCAAAGAGCTCTTCCTAAAGTTCAAGTCTGGCCATGTCATCCTCCTATTACATAAACTGCTGTGGTACCTGATTACCTCCAGTATCCAATATAAAATCCTTTGGATTTTAAAACCCTTCATAGCCTGGCCCTTTTCTAACTAGTCAGTCCTCTTACATCTTTCCCATCTTTACATCTTCAGCAATCTAATGATGTTGGCTTCTTTGCTGTTTCTATACTAGACACTCCATCTATTGACTCTGGGCATGTTCACTGGTTAAATTCCAAGTCTGGAATTCCCTTCTTCCTCACCTCCATCACCTGCTTCCCTGGTTTCCTTCTAGCTCCAGTGAAAACCCTACTTTCTGTAAGAAAACTCTACTCATCTCCCATAACAGTTTCCAGTCCTTTGACAGAAAAATATCTGCTATAAGCATTTTTGTGTATGAAGTACTATGCCTCTCTGATCTCTTTGTGATTTAGTATCTTTTGGGGCACAGTTCCAAATTGCTTTCCAAAATTGCTTTCACAGCTCAATTAATGTATCAATGTTCCTGTGTTCCCAAAGCACCTCTGCTCTTTGTCATTTTCTCTTTGTGGGGGGGAAAGGGGTTGGTGTGTCAATTTTGCTTACCTGATGGTTATAAAATAAAGCCTTGAAACTGGTTTAATTTGCATTTTTCTCATTAGTGATTTGGAATACTTCTGATATAGTTATGGATAACCTATTTATATTCTTGCATCATTCAGCAATTGAGGAATGCCTATTTTATTTTACAGCAGAAATTTGAATCAATTTTTTCTTTTATATTGCTTAGGAAAGAGACCTTCATAGGAGAAATTTACTACAAAGATTTTCCCCAGCTACTTATTTCCTTTCTAATTTTAATTTCATTAAATTTGTGTGAAAACTTTTTAATTGTATGGAGTAAAATTGTCCATTTTTAGCTATTGCAGTCATCGCTGTCCTTTGTTTGTCATAAACTCTTCCCCCATCTGTAAGTCCAGAAAGTAATTCCTTCTTTGTATCTATCGTTTGTGTACAATGTGACCTTTTATATCTGGGTCATGTATCCATTTGGAACTTCATTTGCTATATGGTGTAAGATGTTAGTATAAATCTAATTTCTGCCAGACTGCTCTCCAGTTTTTATAATAGTTTTTGTCCAATAATTAGTTCTTACCCCAGTAGCTGGGATCCTTGGGTTTAGCATGCCCTGTGCTACTAGGAAAGCTTACTTCCATGTGTTCTTTGCTTTATTGGTTCTAATGATCAACTTCTCTATTGTCAAATGATTACCGAATAATTTTGATGATTACTACTTTCTGGTAGGACTTGAGATCTGCTACTGCCCGGCCCCTTTATTTCTCACTTCTTTTCTCCTTATTTTCCTTGAGATTCTTGACCTTTTATCCTTCCAGATAAATTTCATCATCACTTTTTCTATAAAATAATTGTTTGGTAGCTTAATTAATGTGACACTGAAGAAGTAAATTTAAGAATATTTTAATTTTTGTTATAGTGGTTCTGCCTACCCATAAGTAATCAATATTTTGAAATCTTTATATTTGTCTTTATTACTATAAAGATTTTCCTGTATTTGTCTTTATAGAAGTCCTGTACATATCTTTTAAGGTAAACCCCCAAGTTCTTTTAAAAATTCTATAGTTATTTTAAATGGAATTTCTCTTATCTCTCTTAATAGTGATCTTTTTTGGTAACATATAGAAATGCTAATTACTTAGTGGATTTATTTAACATTCCCACAACTTTGGTAAAGTCATTATTTCAATTATTTTTAATTTGACTTTCTAGGGTCCTTTAAATACACCATCCTGTCATTTGCAATAATCAATAATTTTGTTTCTTCTTTGTGCTTTTCCCCTCAATTTTGTTTTCTGTGGCACTAGCATCTTAACTTGGTATCCATGAACACCCAAGAGGTAGACTCCTGGGAGTCCATTAATATGAATAGGATATATATTTTTTTCACAAGCCTTTTTTTTAACTTGGCAATCTGGCATATTTTATTTTAATCATTTAAAAAATATTATTTAGAGAAGGGACCCTTAGGCTTCACCAGACTTCAGAAGTCCTACTCTATAAGTTGTCCATCTAACTGCATAGCATAGTCTAGGGTGGACATTCTTCCACTACTTGATGTTTCATGAGTGATTGCCAGTTAAACACTTTTGAATGCCTCAGGGTCCCTTCTAGCAAGCTCTTTGGTATTTCAGGCTTTGATGTAACTGACAATGTTATCCACAAGCAAGTGCATTGGGAAGACCTCACTATCAGCCCAGAAATTTCATTTTCAACTTGAATTCTGCACTGGATCTTCTCCGTTACATTGGCAAAGAAATATGATTAATACATGTCTCTGTTCTTTGCCTTATTCTCTCATTCCTTTACACCACTTCTAAATCTTTGGTTGTTGTGAAATGGCAAAGATGTGACCCGTTGTAGAACATCACCAACAAAAGCTTATTTGTTCCTCAATAGCATCCTAATCAAGGGTGCTTTCAATTTGTATGTAAATGAGTCTTATAAAGATTTAAATAGATGGGAAAGTAGACATATGAATCAGTGGTTGTTGATGTTTTCTCAGTTGCCTTTTTCCCTCAATAGTAATATGACTTGAGATTATTTCCAGGCCTCTGGTATCTTGTGTCATCTGTAGCATGGATCTCCTTTATGGATCCCATAGATTCCACTGCTCTACTTTGACTGCTTTCCTGGGTTTTGTTCTAATTAAGGCCATTTCCCCTCCCTGTAAACCGTCTGTCACTATGGCATTAGAGTCCATGAGTAGTGGTTCCTCTGTCTTTGCTAGGGAAAACCATAAATCAGTCTTCAGAGCAATAGATTAGTGTCAAAGGAGCACTGGTTTTAGAATTCAAAGACCCGAATTCAATTCCTAACTCTGACACTTGCTACTTGGAGATTCTGGAAAATACGCTTAAGCTCCCTAAAACTCAGCTACTCCCTCGTCAAAAAGAGAAAATGCTTCTTACCTCACCGAATGAATTTTTAAACTTTAAAGTGCGATAGAAATGTGATTTACTATTGTTATAAAATAATGTTTTACTATTACATCTTCCATAAAAGTCTTACTCCAGTGCCTCATCGTAAAGTGACCATGATCCTATGTTTTCAAAAGCCATTACAGCCAAGTGCCCACTTTGGTAGATTCAGCCATGTTAGAAAGGCTTTGCGTATGGCTCCAGAAATAAAAGATCATTTTTCCTGAGGACCAGCTTAGTCCTTACAGAAAAGCATATATCACCAGTAGACTGGGCACTGAGTCATGATAGACAAAAACAAATGAGAAGGACTCTAAACCTTCTGTTTCTGCAATGACATGGGTAGAATAGCAGCTAAAAAGGGAACAAAAGTTGCTAAGAACACAGTTTTAGTCCATGTAGAAACTTTTGTTTGGCTCTTGGTATGTCAAATGTGAGATCCATGCTTAATGAGCAATGAATGGAAATACTGCTGGAGAAGCTAAATCAGATCAATCTTAATATTCTTGCTACAACCAAAACCAGAAGAAAGAAATTACAGTTAAGTGGAAGACTGGCTCATAGGTACTCCTTGGAGAGTCAAAGACAGGAGTTAGCAGAGTGTAATATTATATGCTCCAAACTTAGGAGAAATATTATTTCATGGTACATTTGGCCATCACATATTGCAATACTGATTATAGCTATTTTGAAGAAGACCACCATGAAAATAGTTTTAGCTTCATAAATTGCTAAGGACAAAAAGACATAGAAATACTATGAAGAACTTGAAAATATCTTACAAAACAAATTGATATATATATTGCTGATATATGATGACAACAAAGCAAAGATGGAGAAAGGTAAGGACAGGGAAAGTATGGTTCACGAGAAAGAAATAAGAGAGAGAAAAACTGAAAAAAGCCTCATGTCCCCCTATCATCAGCATTTTTAAAATTTTGGTACACATTAGATATGGTAAACACTAAACTACTTTACAAATAATGAAATTAACTACATTTTAACAGATAGACAAAGACTTAGGGGCATGGGATTTATCCCTAAGATATTAATCATACTGACCTCTTCTCAAAGCTAAGACCAGAATTTATAACAACAAGGGGAATAGAAATGGGAGGATATGGCAAACAATTAGAATGATTTAAGCTGCATTTTAAAAAATATAAGCAGTCAAAAAATCAAAAATGGGAAATGGACAACAGAAATGATATCAACAACAAAAATGATTTCATCAGGAAAATAAGCTAGTTAAAATTAATTGCTATGGCAAAGGGACCAAAACAGTTCAAAACACATTCTTTGTCCTAGTTGACAAATAGAGACAGATGGTTGCCAAAGGCAGTAGTAATTTAGAATCTACATTTGTCTGTAAAATTCATGAAGAATAATGTGTGATTATGAATGAGATCCTTTCATAAATTATAGAAAGTTGGGGATAAAACCACTCTAATGAAATGTTGGCAAAATATTTACCTAAGAAAAGTTTCAAGGTATTCAAGGATGAAAAATGGCAAAATAATTGCAAACGGAAGAAAAATGGAAAAGGTTTGCAAAAATCATTACAACAGACTTTTTTTTCCACCAAGAATAGTAGAACACCTAGACCCTTTTATCATAGTTTCTGAGGTCCTTACCAAAAGCAAAAATGGCACTCAAGAGAACGTCAAGCCTCAACATACATGGTGCTTCCAGGAAAAGAATTATAATCACTCTGAAAAGTTTGATTGTCCACTCACATAGGAAAGCCCAATAGATGTAGAACATCAATTACCCACTTGTCAGCATGCATTAAATGGCCACCTTGTAGAGCTTATCCTACTATGAGAATATATGTGACAGATAAGACAGATAATCAACTGGGCCCAGAGTTGAAAAGAAGGAGTACAGCCTGGATTGATTTGGGGAAATTGCAAAGTGGTTTTACTCACCCCAAACTTCCCATGATCGTGAAGGAACATCATTTCAATAGAAATATTCTACCAGTGTTGCTTGCTGTATAGCAGTGAGACCACTGCCTCTAAAGAATCAAAGATGGTTTTCATATAGAGGGCAATGGAGATGCATGTGGTGGGTGTGAACAGGCTGCCATATAGAGTCAATGAACTGTAAAGAACAGAAGAAAGGATTTCACCAAAGAATTGTATAATGGCAAAAGAAGATGGGCTCATCCCATAGCAAGAGGAAGGATTGACAAGTGAGTGCTCAGAGTGTATCACCTCTACCAACACAATGGCAGGAGAAAGTGAGTATGACCTCAACCATGTTGTATGAACCACCGATGGGGCTAATTTGGGGGCAGACAGTGAAAGGATAGACATGCATTACTTTCAATCTGTATTATTGAAGGGGATTCCTAAACTTTTAAAATTACTGATCTGTTTGAGTATGAGTGCTGTTGTGTCCTCAGGTGCTATTAATATATTCAAGACTGGTTGCTTCGTACATTAAAAAGCCTAAATTTTTAAACATCTCAAGTTGTTTGCATTTTTATTTGTTTTTTAGCATTTCTCCCTCTGCCCTTGATAACAGGTTGTCAACAGGCATTTGTCACTGTTGCTATCACTATGCCCATCTCAAGCTGCCTCCTCTACCCCAGTTTCTAAGCTGCTACTTGTGATTTACTGTAGACTGGGAAATCAGATAAACAAGCTTGTTACACAAGTGAGTTTAAAATCTAAGTAAATGAACTGTGAATCAGGTGCTCTCCTGTGAATTAGGTGCTCATGCTTTAGCAGACAGCATTGATCTTGGCTGATGTGTTTGACAATTCAGGGACCATAGGGGTTCACTTTCTCATTCCTGGCCATTCTCCAGATTGTTGAAGTTGTCTGATAAGTGACTTTCGGATAAATGCATCGTAAAGTTTCATTGCTTCTATAAAGTAAAAGTAGTTCACATCCCCCTCCCCCACTCCCAAAGTAGTCAACTGTGGCTTCTGAACCTTTCTGTACTGGTTCAGTCCTAAACAAGGTTAGACAGTAAAATGAAAATGATAGTTTTCTTTTCTTTATATTCCACTTTCCAAGTTCCCTGGGAACTTACAGATGTTCTTGAGTCATGTCTGGCTCTTCATGACCTCATTTAGGGACTTCTTGGCAAAGATGTTGGAGTGGTTTGCATTTCCTTCTCCATCTCATCTTATAATTGAGGAAACTGAAGCAAACAGGGTTAAGTGACTTGCCCGCTATCACACAACTAGTTAGGTGTATCAGAAGTTGGATTTGAACTAAGGAAGATGAGTCTTCCTGACTCAAGGGACTCTGTCCACTGTACCACCTACCTGCTCCAAAGAACTCAAAAGTACTTTGGAATATTTCTCTTGGCCTCTTGGCTTTTTTTCCTTCTTTTTTATGTGGGGGTAAGGAACATGATTTTTATAAGGAGTTTTCCCTTCTCTTAAGGTGACATAGCAAATAAAGAGTTCTTTCTATTTATCATATTATTATTTCTAGTCTTTATTGATCTATTCAAAGTTTCCTTTTCCTTTCAAAGATGTGCCAGCTACCATTGTTGCAGAACTATGGGCTCCAGATGTTTGAGTTGGAAAGGAAGTGGCTTCTTGTATGTGGAGGCAGCTGTTAACACCTCCTGTAAAATTATCGTCTGATCAGGGGAATCATCTGGGACTTTCTGACTTGGGGGTTTGTTTTCATGGTTACCATGGAAAGGGGGAGAATGGAAAGTAAAGGACTATTGTGAAAAACTGTTTTTCAAGCCACTTCTATGCATCCTATAGAACTTACTGTTTATACCTCTCAGGTGTTATAGCCTACACTGCCCTATATTGCAGTTCTCTGTGTACCCGGTTTATCTTCCCTACTAGATGTTAATCTCCAGGAAGTCAGGGACATTATTGCATGTATCTTTCTCTTCCATGTATTGCTGAACTCAGAGTAGGTGTGTAATAAACATTTATTAAAGGAAGCAACATGGTCATTCCCCATATCAAAGGGGCTCCCTTTTGTTCTTGTAAATAAAGTATCTCAGTTCTACTGACCTTTGATTTTCTTGTTTCAAAAACAAGTTATGATTTGAGAAGGGGGATGGAACATTATAAGAAAGAGAAAGTCGTATTCAAATCCAACTGCCAATCATTTTGCTTATATTTTTATGACATTAGATTATAATTCGAAATATGTGAGAGAGTGCTAACCTGTCTAGGCAAATGGATGTTATTGGAAAATTGTTTTTTTTTCAAGTTGCAATTTTCAGTGCTATGCTAATGGCGCTTCAGAGAAGGTTATTTATGAATAGAGGCTCAAGGAATCTAACTGGGAAAGATCTTAAAGATCATCTTGTCCAAGATATGACAAAAACCAAGGCCTGGAGACCTAAAGTGATTTGACTAAGGTCACTTAAGTTGGTAGGAAGTGGCAGAGCAAAGAAAGATCTGAACTTGAGTCCTATGTATTTATTAGCATACGGTCTATTCTGATCATGCATTTGTTTATTTATTCATTCATTTATCTGTCTGTCTATCTATCTATCCATCTAGTCATTCATTCATTTATTTTTGGAAGTAATTGGAATTAAGTGACTTGCCCAGGTTCACACAACTAGTTAAGTTTCTGAGGTCAAATCTGAACTCAAGTCATCCTGACCCCAGGACTAGTGCTCTCTCCACTGTCTCACCATTATCCATTTTTAAAATAGCAGCTAAATGGTAATGTATTTAAGCACAGCTTATAAAAAGAACAGTCCTTTTGAAAGAACACAATAACAGAAGTAATGCATGTTCTGAACTCTGGGCTTCTTCTCATCTCTTGTTCTTGGTTCTCATGTGGTTCGTCAATTCTTTACCTAAAGATGAATAGCTACTTATTCTATAAGTATAATTATACTTATTATAATGATAATGTAATGATCATCATTTTTAATATGTATTTTGGTAAAAGAAGGCATGACAGCAAAATAGCAATTATTTTTATAATGTGGCTCTTTAATATTGGTCCAGTATAACCTACTGGTCTGAATATAAGGCTGACATTTATTAAACAATTGACATTAGACAATGTCTAAACACAAGAAACTGTCCATTCAGAATGCTTCTTGCCTCCTTATATAGTCCAGATACACACAACAGGTACCTGAGACAATACCCTCAGAAAGAAGTATTTGTCAACCTAAAGGTCCTATCACAATCTAGGGGTTTTGGGAAGTACAGACCTCAGAGTCAGTGCCACCTTGTTTGAAAAAAATGAGCAAATATCCTTTTATTGCTCCCTCAAAGTCACGCTGGAGAGGTAGTGTGACTTAGTGGAGAGAGTGCTGTACTTTGAAACCATTAAACTTACATTCTGGTCCTTCCTCTGACATTTACAGGCTCTATAACCACAGACAAGACAGGCAAGCTCTCTGAAGCTTAGGTGACTGCATAAGATTCTAGATGGGTTATATTCTCTTAATGTCCCATCAGTGAAACCACAGATCCTATCCAAACTAATCAAGAAAACATTATATTGTTGTTCAGTCATTTCAGTTGTGTCTGACTTTTTGTGATTCCACTTGGGGTTTTCTTGGCAAAGATACTAGAGTGGTTTGACATTTCCTTCTCCAGCTCATTTTACAGATGAGAAAACTGAGGTGAACAGGGTTAAGTGACTTGCCCAGAGTCCCATAGCAGTAAGTATTTGAGGCAAGATATAGCATCCATCTTATGTAAAGCAATGTACCGTTTCTCATCTTGTGCTTACATCTTTAAGATGTTACAAGAAACAGAAGATGGGGAAAATGAACAATCTTTTTATTTTGTTTGAGTTTTACAACACTCAAATGTTATCATGGAAGAGCTTTAGTGCTGACTGTCTTTTCATTATGAGAACTCACTTTGTGTCTTTCTTTGAAAGGGCTGTCTTGTCGAAATAGCTTTTAGCAGTACTTGAGTTGAATTCATGCTGTCTTCCTCCTGGAAATCACTTGAGAGTATAGAAACCATTTTCTATGAATGAGTAACTGTGCACATCACCATCATTTCAGATATACTGTTTTGCAATGACAGTCCTGAGATTCACAACAAAAGTGATGAGGATTTTAAGAAAGTGACGACGTTCTCAGGGGGGCTGTTAAAATTTACCTTTGAAGAAGTGTTTTTCTTCTTCATTCCATTTGTGCTTATGTAAGACACCTTTCAGAGAGGCACTTTCTTGACAAGACATAAAATTAACCAGCCAATCAGAATGAACAAAGGTGAATAGATGAGTTTGCTGCTGATTATAATTATGAGGAAGCAGCACTTTTGATCATTCTACGAACAGAAGGGAGCAATTACCATTTTAGCTCAAGACGTCCCAATCAGGTTTCCTTTTCAGAATTTTTGACAATGTCTTGATAGAACGCCTTTGAACTTTCAGTATTAACAATCTGGCTATTCTGTGGACTCAGGCATACTGAGGGTTAAATCCCAGTTTATACAATAGCGATATATAGTGTTCCTCCTTCATCATCATACAGGAAACCTATAAAAAGGGTTGACCTTGCCTTTGACAGCAGCATTATTATATAATTTCTTAACTAATCTGTACCCAGATTTAACAACTAGAAAATGCTTCTTGTGAGTTAGTCAGGTTTGTGATTTTAAGGAGCATAGACAATGTCGTATTCTGAGTAATTATCACTCAAAGGTTTATTGAATAATATGCAAACCACAAGGATATATTCCTACTAGAATGGCACAAGATGTGTGCTCCACTTTACTGCCATCTTGTGTTTTCACTTTGATCTGGTTTATTCATTCATTCATTCAGTCATTTACTAAGCATTTACTAAGTGCCTACTATGTGCCAGGAACTGGGCTAAGCACTGGGGACAATAAGAAAGGCAAAAAAAGAAACAAACAAAATAGAAGCCCAACCCATCCCCATTCTTAAGGAGTTCACAGAAAACATTAAAACATCTTTTACAAACAAGAAATTTGAGATAATCAAAAGAGAAAAGGGGCTAGCCTTAAGTAAATCAGAAAAGGCTTCCTGTCAAAGATGAGATTTTAGGAGGGAGCTGCAGGAAACTGGAGAAGCCAGGAGATGGAGAGATGGGGGAAGAGAATTACATAAATGGAGGAAACTCAGTAAAAAAAAAAACCTCTAGAATTGGGAGATGGAGAGTCTTGTGTGAGGAGCAGCAAAGAAGCTGGTGTCCCTTGATCCCAGGATATATGAAGCATTCATGAAAATGAAGCCTCACTTATTGCTGGAACTGTGGCAGATGGTTCTGATGGTTCTGAATGGCCCACAAATATTAGTGACTGTACAGTTGTTGTTAGTTTCTTAAAGAAAGTAGAAGTCTTTTATAAATCATCAGTCTAGTGTAGGCAAACTTGAGATATATCTGAATGTTCTCATTATTGTAAAAAATGTCAGAAAATGATGCAGGACTAACAAAAAAGTTGGATTGACCAGTAGATGTTTGTCATCTAATACAATCAATTGACAAGTGCAGAGGGTCTATCAGGTGGATGGGTCATATAGTGCCTTCATCAGTAGTGACTACTGACCCAAATAAGATAGACACTCTCCTCAGTTTGGGAGTCTAAAAGTTCTTCAAGAACTAAACACTTTTCTTAGATTTGGTAACTACTTTCAAAAACTGATGAAAAGTCAGGCCATCGTTACTAAGTCTCACAATGACTTCCTTAAGCTGTTATATTTGGATCACAGTTCTCCTTGTCAAACTTGATCCCTATTTCAAAGTAAATCTCATCTTTTTATGTAAATGTTTTCTCTACCCCAACCCTTGTTTGTCTCTGAACTTCTATAGAACTTCACAGCTGTCACCAGCACAGAGATAGTGTGACATAGGGGACAGAGAAAAGTCTACAAAAGTCTAAGAAGATTTGGGTTTGAGTCTTGCTTCTGATACATACTGACTGTGTGAACTTGGGCAAGTCACTTACCTTCTCCATCCTCCAGACAATTCTCTAAGAGTATAAGTTTTGATCAAAGTGCCAAAATAAATTAATAGAGGAAATTTCCTCACCTGAAAATTCTCAGTGCAAATGAAATGAAAGGTCTATATCTAATCTATTTGGTCGCAGAACTTAATCAAGTAACTTTGTATTGTTTGCTAATTGTCCATATCCTATTCTTTTGTCTCCATCTAGTTTGTAAGCTTCTTGTGTTTCTGAATCCTGTCTTTTGTATCCCTTACAATGTGTAGCAGAATATTGAATGAAATCAGGCACCAATTGGAGATAACTATTTCTCCCCAAGATGATGCTTCTGAAGTAGGGTTAAATGACTGTGAAACTATAACTTAGAAGAAGCTGGAAAACAGGGCTAGATTCTATACTGAGCCATTATACCCTATTATACCCAACACAAAGCCAAATATCCTAAGTTATATTCTACAACGAACTAAAAAACTTCCTATTCTCCCAGAATCACCATTTTGCATGCTTCTAGACATTATCTCTTCATGAGTTCTTGATGTCCTCTATTGTTATTGCTAGCTGCTTTTTGGGATCTGATTCCTACCCTAGGTCCCTTAGATCTGCAGTGTTAGTACCATTAACCAGTCCCTGATTATCAGAGTTAATCTTTAGTACAGTTAAAATAATGTTTTTGTCATTACTGTTATTATTATTATTATTATCCATTTACTAAACTACACATGGATGGCACAGGGGATGGTATCCTATCTTGCCAGGTGATCTTCAGAATCTTCCTAAGACAATTCAAATCAAAACAAATTAGTTTCCTAGCATGACACTGGTATACTGTCCAGATTTCACAGGTGTACAACCATGAGGTCAGCACAATGGCTCTGTAGATCTTCAGTTTGGTAGGTAGTCTAATATTTCTTCTCTCCTACACCTTTCTTTGGAGCCTGACAAACACCAAGCTATTTCTGGCAATGGTTTTAGGTCAAATTCATCATCTATATGTACATCCCTTGATCAGGCATGTGACTTCTCAGTCATGTGACTGTTGGCATCTAAGTAGTCTAGGAGATAGACTACTATGCCTCAGAAAAACCTGAGTTCAAACCTAGTTTCATCTATGTAACCCTGGGCAAGTCATTTAACCTCTAGCTGCTTCAGTTTATTCAACTATAAGATGAAGATAGTAATAGGACCTACCTCAAGAGTTATTGTGAGGATTAAATGAGATAATATTTGTAAAGTGCTTAATACAATGCGTGGTAGTTAGTAGGTATTTAATAAATTCCTTCTTTTCTTCCTTCTTTACTCCTTCCTTTTCTTCTTTCTCTTTTTCTTGTAATCTCTTTAAGCTTGAGCTTTTCTCATCTGTTAAATAAACGTAATACTTGGTCTACCTATCTCACAAGATAATTATAAGGATTTTGTGATTTAGAACTGGAAAGGACCTCACCAACTGTCTAGTACAACTGCCTCACCTTATAGTTGAAGAAACTGAGGACTAGAAAACTTCTTCAAAGTGGCCCAGGTAATATGTAACAGGGTTGGGATCTGAACCCAGGACTTCAGACTCTCAGCTCAATGATTTTTCTTTTTTTTTTTTAATTTAGCATTTATTTTCTGTTCCTCTTACCCCCAGTAAAAACCACAACAACTGCTACAATAAAACCCTCAAAATAAATACGCAGAATCAAGTGAAGCAAGTTCTAAGACTGAGAATGTTCAAAAATATATGTATCATTCTTCATTTCATTTCATCATTTCTATTATAGGACTTAGGTAACATGCTTGGTCTTTGTTCCTTTGGACTTGGGATTTATCATTACAATGACCAGTTTTGTATTCTTCAAAATTGTTTCTTTATAACATTATCAATGCATAAAACTTTGTACTGGTCCTCTTTACTTCACTCTGAGTTCTCTTACAACTGTCTCCAGTTTTCTCCCAAACTGTCTATTTTGACAATTTTTATGACATGATGATTTTCCATTGTATTCATTTCATCATAATTTTTGTATCCATTTAGCAATAGGTTAGCAACCCCTCTTCCCTAGTTTCCAGTTTATTTCTTGCTACAAATTTGTCTTCTTTAAGTGTAGACAGATAGATATAGATATGTGTGTATGTACCTATATATATATATATATATATATATATATACATATATATCCCCTCAAGGGTCCTTTTCCTCTTTCTTTGACTTAATGGTATGGATCGACTCAAAGGTTATATACACAGTTGAGCAATGTTTTAGTTACAGCTTCAATATGCTTTCTGAAATGGTTGGACCAATTCACAGCTCCATTAATAGTCCAATGCTCTTGAATACCATGCATCATCTATCAGATAATATCATGCATATAATTTAGACAATCATAATAAAATTCCTGTACAGATATAAGATATTGCTATTAATAGAGTAAACACTATTTACTAATGGATGATGGCTTGAGAGTGCAGCAGAAAATATGTACTCTGGACACTCCTCCTCTTGGTGGTCAATTTACTGAAGTAGGAAGTGGAGGCAGGATAACACCCCCACTACTTCAAATTAGCACAACTGCAAGGGACCCACTAATGTATAATGAATCCCTTGCTCTCTTATATTCACAGTAGCAAATCCGACCCTATCACCGGCTTACTTAGAGTAAAACATGTCTAGCTACAGTGAACAATGATGTAATTTTAAACCACAGAGTTTGAAGCTTCAATTAATATCAGCATATATCTTATATGTACATAGATACAATATGTGTATGTTGCTTAGTTAAACAAAAGACTAAAGGGTTCACTGTGTCCCTGAAATGCTTAAGTCCAAGAGACAATTTTCTTCATGACCACACACAATAATTCAATGTGACACCATCTATATATGTGTTTTGTTGTTATTTCAACAGACTGTAAAGGATCATAGGCGCATAGATCTTGTGCCAGAAGGGACCTCAGAGGCCATGTACTCCACTTATTTCATTTTATTTTTGAGTAAACTGAGGCCCAAAGAGATTTAATGCATTTGTCAAACTCACAAAGGTAGTAAACATCAGAGATGGAATTTGAACCAGGTAACAGATCTTGAGCTCAAAGGAACTTCACAAATCATCTAATCCAACTATCTCATTTTATGACAGAGCTAAGACTGGGAGAAAGAGAAAAGGAGAGGTAAAATGGGGTAAATTATCTAACATAAAAGAAGCAAGAAAAGACATTTATAGTAGAGGGGAAGAGGGGGAAGTTCAGGGGTAGTGAGTGAACTTTAGTCTCATCAGAATCGGCTCAAAGAGGGAATAACATACACTCAATTGCATATAGAAATCTATATTACCCTACAGCAAAATAAGAGGGGAAAAGGATAAAGGAGGGAGTGATGATGGAAGCAAGGGTGCATTGGGGGAGCAGGTAGTCAGAAACAATACTTTTGAAGAGGGACAGGGTAGAATGACAGAAACAGAAAGAGAGAGAGAGAGAGAGAGAGAGAGAGAGAGAGAGAGAGAGAGAGAGAGAGAGAGAGAGAGAGAGAGAGAGAGAAGAGGAAGGGAGGGAGGGAGGGAGGAGAGAGAGAGAGAGAGAGAGAGAGAGAGAGAGAGAGAGAGAGAGAGAGAGAGAGAGAGAGAGAGAGAGAGAGAGAGGGAGAATACATGGGGGGATACGATGGAGGGAATTACAGCTAGCAATAGCAACCATGGGGAAAAAAATTTAAGCCAATTTCTCTCATGGAGGTCTCATTTCTCAAACGTATAGGAACTGAGTCAAATTTATGAAAGTAAGAGCCATTCTCCAATTGATAAGTGATCAAAAGATCACTTTTCAGATGAAGTAATCAAAGCTATCTATGGTCATATAAAAATAGTCTTACTACTAATTGGAGAAATGAGAATTAAAACAATTCTGAGATACTACATCATACCTATTAGATTGACTAATAGTACAGAAAAAGAAAATGGCAAACAAAAGTTGGAAGGTATGTGAGAAAAAAGAGACATTAATGCAATGTTGGTGAAGTTATAAACTGATTCAACCATCATGCAGAACAATTCGAAACTATTCCCAAAAACCATGCATACCCTTTTGACCTAGCAAAACACTACTAGATCTGTTTCCAAAAAAGATTAAAAAAAATAAAAAAGGACTGATGTATGTATGTGTATATATATATATATATATAAAATATATATATATGGATATATATGTATGTATGAAATATTTATAGCAGCTCTTTTCTTGGGGCAAAGACTTAGAAATTGAGAGAATGTCCATCAGTTAGAGAATGACTGAACAGGTTGTGGTATGTGATTATGATGGAATATTACTATACCATAAGAAATGAAGAACAGGATACTGTCAGAAAAACATGGAAACACTTACATGACTGATGGAAAAAGAACAATACTGTGTACAAAGTAACAGCAATGTTGTAAGATGATCAGCTGTAAATGATTTAGCTATTCTCAGCAAAACAGTAATCCAAGACAACTCTGAAGGACTTAAGATGAAAAATTCTATCTATCCAAAGAGAAAAAAATGATGCTATCTGAATACAGATTGAAGCATACTTTTTTTAAACGTTTTTTTCTTGAGTTTTTTTGGTCTATGTTTTCTTTCACAACATGTCTATTACAAATTTTTTTTAAAAAGGAATGAACAAAGACCCATTGAGGTTAGGTGTCTTGCTCAGGTTCACAGAGAATAGTATGACCAGGTTTAATTTCAGGATAGTCCTCTGGTTCCAGAGCCAAGGCTCTTTGTACTGTACCACAATGCCTTCTGATCTTCAGAAATCCCCAGGAGTGCTAGGATGGCATTTGTCACAAGTATGCATAATCCTAGTTAGGAACAACTTGATGACTTCATAGTGTCTTTGTAGGGTGTATGTGATCCTTACCTTTAAATAAAAGTATAAGAAAACATTGACTTTTATATGGACTTGTACAAAATCTTGGAACAAGATATCAATCAAACATGAAAGAAAAAAATATTGGTGAGTCCTTAAATCTCAGTCCAGTTGGAAAGGTGGGCAATTTTCCATTATATTTCCATATTCTAGTTATGTCTAACAATGATAATAACGGCAAAAATAACAATGAGTTAACATTTATGTGAGGCTTTAAGACTTACAGAAAGAACACAGCATCCCTCTTGTCTGTTATCATTTTCCGGAAATGTCTGTTACTGCTGTTCCCTGTATGATTCACATTCTGAAAGAAATCCGAACAGTGACTTTTGGCACACTTTGAAATGGGGGGAGGTTGCTTCTACCCCTTATAATTCACTTGACTATTTCATTCCAAACAGGATGTTTAGTGGGGTCAGTGGGATTTCACATTTTGACCTGGACTGTGACATACTGCAGTACAGGCAATAGAGGAGGGGCTAAATATCTTGCTTCCAATGAAGAAATCGGTCACTTTCAGTAAAGCATGTGCATTTCCTAAATGAAATTGTTATTTTATGAGTTTCCTGTTGTAGTGGTTATTCAAATTCTGTTCAGAGAGAGATGGAAGATAATAAGCTTATATGCTAAAGCATTACCTCTTCATCCTTCTACAATTTCATTATAGGAATATCTATATCTGTTATCTATGTATCTGTTATATATCTGCACACATAGGTATACACACACATATATGTATATATGCACTGCAGTATATATGTATGCATATATAAATGAGAAAGGAAGAAAATGTAAGAGAAACAAGGAATGGGGAGAATGAGGGAAATAGTACCATTCTCTAAGAGGATTGTGTGCGTGTGTGTGCATGTGTGTGTGTGTGTGTGTGTGTGTGTGTGTGTGTATGTGTGTGTGTTGGGAACTGTGCCTTTTCTCTACTTTTCTCCTGTGAATTATCTCCCTTGCTTTCCTCCTTGGCAAATGCACACATACCTTGGGTTCACCATCTTGCATTATCAAATAGGGGAAGACTTCCTAAACATAGAAGGAACCTTGATTGTGCTCATCCATAAATACCGGTAAATAAATATGCACCTCCGTAAGAAACATAGAAACACAAAAAGTTCAAAATTCATTTCTCTGTAACTCTGAAGTGCTGTCATATTGTCTCAGTCTAGGGAAAGTACCCAGAGAGCATGTCTGAGGGCAAATGGGTATTCTGTGAGTTTCTTGATGTGACTCTCCTGTGACTCAGACCTGATGCTGAGAGAAGATGAAAATCATTGAGGAGGGATAGGTGTTTGCTCAGTCATTCCCCTCCATGACTGATTGGTCTGTACTTTTGCCCAGTTTGAGGGCTGCTTTTGTCAGTCTGGAATCTGACTGGTGATAGTGGAGAGAAGAGGTCCTGGGTCAGGAGAGATCTAATATTTGTGCACTATTAACAGTAGAATCTGTTTTTTAAAAATTATTTTATTTTTAATTCATAGAGCAAAATAAATATTTCCATAATACAGTACAATAAAAAATTACATATATGTGTGTATGTATATACACATACATATATATACACATATATATATACATAAATATTCATATATATTTATATAGAAAATTATCCTATACATGCTTCCATTTATCAGTTCTTTCTCTGGATATAGAAAGCATATTTCTTCATTTGTCCTTTATTTTTAATTTGTGTATTTGTAATAGTCAAAATGACAGTCTCTCAAAGTCATTTTTGAAACAATGTTGCTGTTACTGTATACAGTGTTCTCTTGATTCTTCTCATTTTGCTTTTCATCTATTTTGATGATATTTCCCATCATTACCTTTTCAATTCAATTGATCAGGTGATTATAAGGAACCTACTCTATGATAGCACTGTGCCCTACTTAAGAGTTTTATAACAGTGAGCATGCCGATGAGGCACTTATAATTGTGCTAGGGAAACTATATTAAATGACAAGTACAAAGACTGTTGCATCACAATATTTACATTCAATAACATTCCTAGTAACCTCATCCAAATTTGTTTAATAGTTTTTGTTTGTGCTTAGTACTGGATCAAGATCTAGGGCATGAAAATATTATTTTATATTTGATTAGTTACTCCCTGAAAAAGTGGGAAACACGTGACACACTTTGATATAAATTGTCTCTATTTCTGAAGAAATCTTAAACAGTGTAAGACAGTCACCATAAGAAGATCAAAAGAGCTTAGAAATTGCCATAGAAAACACTTGATCTTCTTGCTAGAGAAAAAGAAATGAAAGAAGATATGGCAACCAGGGGCAAACAGTTTAGAATATAACTCCATTTTCAGGAGAATGATGTAGTCTAGTGGAGAGAGTACTGGAACTGGAATTTGGAAGATGGAGAGTTAGTTCATAACCTGTTTCTGATGCTTGCAAGTTGCATGACCCTGGGCAAACCATTTAACCTTTCTCATTATTGCTTCCCTCATGTATAAAAATAAGGGTGTTGTGGTACAGCAAAAGTTTGTAATCTGGAGTTTATGAACTTGGTTTAAAAAATTCTCTGTAACTCTTATTTCGATATGTATTCCTTTGTAACTGTACATGTATATACATACATTATATATATAATATTATTATTATTTTATACATTTGAAAACATTATTCTTTAATGGGTTTCATGTATGTTCATCCTTGTTGCCAAAGAAGACCACGCCATCAGAGAAATGATGACATGACTTACAATTGACTTTGTTTTTTGAGCGAGGGAGGGTTGTGCAAGTCACCATCTTCACTTTTTCTCCAGAGCCATCCAAATCCAGTGACCAAACATTTCATCAGGATGACTGGAGGTGATCCAGGATGAGGCAATTGAGGTTAAGTGACTTGCCCAAGGTCACAGAGTTAGTGAGTGTCAAGTATCTGAGGTGAGATTTGAACTCAGATCCTCCTGACTCCTGCACTGGTGCTTTATCCACTGCACCACCTAGCTGCCTGCAATGGGTTTCATAGGCTTCCACAGACTGACAAAGGGATCCACAGCACAGAAAAGGCTAAGGATCCTTGGAGCAGGTGGCTCTTTTTGCCTGTGTATGTGAAGAAGACATGATCTATTCTGAGATTCTCCTCTGGGAGGGGGCACATAAGTCAAAGAGATATGATATGAGAAGCTACCTCCAAAATTGAATTTTGTTTATGTAAACACAAAGCATGGGCTTCTGAGCTCTGTCTTTTAATAAAAATAATAATGCCAGCAATAGTGATGACATGACTAACAATTCACATTTATGTAACACTTTAAGGTTTAGAAAACGTTTTCCTCTCAATAGATGTCAGTGATTGTTACAGCTGAATGTGATGCTTTTATTTTGAACGTTATTGTTCATATTTTGTAGATGAGAAAAATTGAAACCAGGGGAGTTAAGGAGTTTCCCCATAGTCCAGGCCAGTTCTCAAATTTAGATCCAGTGCTCTTTTGATTCTAAGTGTAGGGTGCTTTCCATGATACATGCATTTCCACAGGTGTGAGAGATGTGGACCAAAGCGACTTTAAAATAGAAGCTTACAAAAGCTCATGAAAACTGATGGCTGCCTCCTACAATCCAATTACTTTTATGTATTGCTATTAAAATTGTATTACATGAAATTTATCATTGGGGCATAAAACGGTAGCCTCATTTTCTGAAAGAATTCTTTTGAGTTTTTTCTACATGCCTGACCCGCTACCTGGGAAAGACTTAGGCATGGGAGAGATTAGTTCAATGATTTTCTTTTCCTAAGGAAAGTGGCCTCAGTAATAGGGTCCAAAAGAGCCCTTATGGTTGTTTCGATATACCATTTCAGTTTAACTGATTTGAGTGAAGGAATTAATAAAAAGGAAAAAAAGAGCAATAGCTGATTTTTTTTTTTTACTTCTCATTCAGTGAACTGATCACGTGGACATTACTTATGTATACAGTGACCCCCTCAGACTTATCATCTAGGTAAATAATATGACCACATAGACAGAACATTTCTTGCTTTAAAGATGGGTATGTTTTATAAAAGAGATGATAATGGTAGCTTTTGAGTGGTGAAAGCAGTTGGAAGTCAGGCTGAAATGTTTCCAGTGACTTCAGTCAGTCATAGGGGAAAGAGGGGTATTTGGTCCCTACTCTCATTGTTAGTACTATAAACCATCTGAGAGTGGAATCAAATGCACCATCTAGATATTTGCTGGTTTTTTTCTCTTAAAGAGTCTTGAAGTGCTAATTCAAAGGCCTTAGAGAGCTGAGTGTGTGACTTGGGCTGACTTACATATCTTCTCTGGGTTTTAGTTTCCTCACAAGCTCATTAACTCACTTGATGAGTTTGTTTTTGCTTGTGAATTGCAAACACATAAATATCACTTAGATGTTCCATGGAGTTGCCTATTTTGAGAGTTGATTTTTAAAGAAAACTCTCTATCAATGAAATGCCAGTTGAGCAAACTGCAGAGGAATCATGTTCATGCAAATGAATACAGCTATTATTCACTGCAAATGTCATATAATAAATATCTATGTGGCTCAAGTGAGGCAGGTAGGCAGTGCAGTGGATAGAGTGCTATGCCTGGAGTCAGCAAGACTCACCATCCTGAGTTCAAACCTGATCTCAGATACTTCCTAGCTGTGTGACGCTGGGTGAGTCACTTTAACCCTGTTTGCTTCAGTTTCCTCTTCTGTAAAATCAGCTAGAGAGGGAAATAGCAAACCACTCCAGTATCTCTGCCAAGAAAACCCCACATGGGATCATGAAGAGTCAGACATGACTGAAATGACTGAACAACAACGATTGAGTTAAAAATCTTTATACAAATAAAATTTCCATTTTATGTCCAATGATTGCTCCTTAGGCAAGTCAAGGGAGAAGTCGCACCATGCAAAGACTGAGAGGGGTGTGTGTGTGGGGGGGTTGTCCTTTGTTCTTGATGAGGACAATGACATCAGGGAGATGATGACATGACTTGCAATTGACTTCTCATGTCCTAGGGATAGCAAAAGAGATAAAGAAGGACCTTTTCTTTCTGTACCAAGATACTATTCACACATTTACAGATTGAAAATCATGACTTAGTTTGGTGAATGAATGAACGAATTAAGCATTTATTAAGTGCTTACTTTGTGCAAAGTTCTGTGGGATACAAATAAAAAAAGTCAGACAGCCACAGTTCTAAAGGAGCTCACGTTCTATTGGAGGCAACACATTTGAAAAGATTTCAGTTACAAGGCAGTTGTTAGCTTTTGCAAAACAGATGCTAATGTTTCTTTAATTTTGTTTCCCACTGACAAAATCATGTCAGTATCTAATGTTGAACTATTTGATAGTGCCAACGACTTGGATTGCAAGAACTTTCTTTTCTGTGTCTTCAATAATTTGATTTGGGAGCCTATCCTTTGTCCACTATAGCACATGAAATTCCTGTCCCACCGGTTCAGAAGTAGGTTTTGAAAGACTTTATATAAAGAGGAATTCTCTACTTGGAGATGAAGAGTCCTTGCCTATTGGCAGACTTTTGTATTCCAGATTTATTTTTAAACTACTGCTAATAATAACCCTCCTACAATAATAACCTGTATAGTGCCATGGGAATTTCTCTTCCACAGAAATAAGTAACAGTACATTCAAGTAGGTTAAGTAGGGTAAAGCATAAACAGATCTTTTACCGCAATTGTTTCTGTTTATTTGTCCATTCCCTAAACATATTTAAAGGAACCTTAATACAATAAGAGTGTCCCCTTCTTTGTTAGGTCTTTAATGCTGTACTTCATTAGAGAAGAAAGTCCCTCCTTGCTTTTGGTATTATTTATTAAAGCCGAGGAAACATCTTGATAAAAACAGTCAAAAGTTATACGTGAAAATATTGTGAAATATAAAACTAAGGACATGAAGTTTGCGTGTTCTATGCAGATCTGTTATGGGCAACTCACTACTTAATTTGGAGTGCTTTTCTCAAGCTAGGTTTCACAGGAAATTTATTTTCTTCAGGCCTATAAATGATCCTGATACAAAGTCCTTTCAATACTCCAGCTGTGTCAATATAATGAACTACATAGGATCAAAAAGCAGTTGATTGGGTAGCATAGCCAACTAAGAGCTTCAAGGCAGATCTAATTGAATGTACTGTTGTAGATGGCCAAAGAAATAAATGAATTTAAAATTGTTCACAAGATCATAGATTTCAAATCTGAACAGACCTTAAAAGTCACTGAATCCAGTTCTCCCATTTGATAAGGAAATTGGATTCCAGAGAAATGAAAGAATTGTCTAGAACCGCACAGCTAACAAGTATCTGAAGCAGAAGTCAGTCCTAGACCTTCTTGACTTCAAGTCTTGTGCTTTATCCACTTCACCATGCTGCCTGGATTAAGTAACTGACAAAATTCTGTAGCCTAAAGTTAATTTTGTTTCCCCTAATTAAAAACTGGTTTATTCTTGAATGTTCAAATCTAGGTGATGAATGAGTCCGGATTAGGGAATTTGAATCTTGAATAGATGTCACAGATTCTTAGATGGGATGATGGTCTAAATGTCAGTTCATTCAGATAGGATTTCTGAATCTTTCATTAATTTATTATGACCTTTGACATTTTACCCTAATACCTTACTTTCATATATATCAAATGGGGAAAATATTTTTCTACTACATTTTCAAAGGAGTTTTGTAGTAGTTATTTTGGCAATTTTGCTTCTGAACATTGTTAAAAAAAACATTGACCCATAAGAGAAACTTTGAGCTCTCTTCCAATATTAAGATTTTCTAATTCTGCCATTTGGTGATAATAAATGAATAAATAAAAGTAATTTTTGAAAGAACGAATGTTGCTCTGCTTCTCAAGAAGGGATAAAGGTATATTCAAGAAACTAGACAATTTAGTTGACAATTGATTCCTGATAAAATTGTATTTTTAAATATTACATATTTGAAACCATTTTCTCACATAGGTTACCTTAAAAATTTAGGTTTTGAAAACTTTGAAGGAACAATATGAATTCTAAGCAGTATAGTTTTATATTATTGTAATCTAAGTACTTTCCTTCAATCTTCAATAATTTTGTGAGATTTTAATTTGTTCTAAAGTTTGTTTAGATAAGTTTTTTTCCCTGCACATGTGTTCTTGCCTTGTTTTTAATTAACAAAGGAATAAGAGTGGAGGAAATGGAAAAACAAAACGCCCACTATGTGGGTCTACCTTTGATGATGACATAATAGTCATACAATTTCCAGATATCATATTTTCACTTTTAATCCGTGTTGTTCTCATGCAGTAGGCATGAGATTTTTGAATTTGTTATCTCTGTATGTCAGGGCCACTTAGGGCAGATAATATGCAAGAATAGGAGCTGAATAATTCTTTAACAACTGGCTCTCTGGAAAAAAAACGTAGATATAATATATGTTGCATTTTAATCTGTGATCAACATTTTTTCTATCACTTTCTTAAGTCTAGACAATTAACAGTGAGAAGTAAAACCCGGATTTGTAGTGTTTGCCATTTCCAAAGTAGAAATGCTCTCATTGAAAATTTAATAGTTGGCTCCAGTATGAGCTGGTTCCAATTCCCCCCTGGTTAGGAATGTAAATTCCCAGTTTGAGCTAAATGATCAAAGGAAAGGACAACAAAACAGGTTTCTTTAAAAAAGAATACATACTTAAGTCAAAAGGAGGAAAAAAGGAAGGAATAAGGCCATTGTTTGTGGGAGGTCATGTGATTATAAGCACAAAAGATAAGGCAGAATTTTGTCTTCTCTACCAGATAACAATCTTCCATTGGGATATAAGAAATTACTTAGCACAAAATAGCTAATATAGAATTGAAACACAAGGTAAGTGAAGAGAAAGCTCCTGAAAAGTTATCTAGCTATAGTCAGTGGACTAAAGTCATTGGACCCCAGGATATTAAAGGAGCTTGTTAATATTATTGCTAAACTGCTGTCTTTGAAGAAATAAGGAAGATGGGGAGAGTTCTGTCCAGCTAGAGATGAGCAAATATTGCCCTTTCTAATGTGAAGAAATAAAGGAATATTCTAGAATATCTGGTAGACAAATAAACTGATAATTCCTGAGGAAATTATAAATCAGATAATTTAAATGATATATCATGATCATTTTGAAAAAAGAAGTGATGATAACTTTTAACTATTATCAATTCATTAACTATAAATCATGCCAACCTAACCTTAATTACATTTTTAGAAAGGTTACTTTTCTGTCTGGATTAAGAACACTATAAACCTAGTATAATTGGATTTTAGTAAGATATTTAACAAAATGACTTATAATATCCTTGTAGAAATTACGTAAATGTATGAATTGTCCCAAAAAGTCTTAGTATGATTTTAAGCTTTAGCATACTCAGAAGTGAAAATGCCTACAACCTTGAAAAAAATTGAAAGTTTAATCATTTAATTTTTTAAAATATTGATAGTAAATTCAACATAATCGCCATCTGTTACTCAGTGAACAAAAATGATTGCATTTGTAATCTAAAGAATGAGGTTTCAATGGTTACATTACAGTTTTGATGTGACCCCAAAAGAAAATGTTTAAAGGAGAGAAATCAGGTCGCCAAATTGGTCAAGCAAGAGGATTTCCTCTACCCATCCATCTGTCTGAGAAAACATCAAGAAAATGTTGCATACGCAATGCATAGTAATGAGTTATCCTATGTTGTTAAAATTAAAATATATTAGTAAAAACTCACAAAAATACATAAATGTCCAAGAAATTAAAATGATTAAACTTTTAAGTAATTTTTTCTGTAAGTTCATAGCATTTATATTTCTGAAGTTACTCAAACTTAAAACTGCACCAAGATTTTGGGGATGTGCTGTATAAATGAAATAATTATTTGGTTTCAGAATTGGTTGAATAACTAACTACATTTGAAAACATTTTTAAATAACCCTTTTACTACATAAAGAAGTCTTTAATAGAGTTCTATGGAACAGTTTGCCCTTTCTCGCTCAAAATTTTCATCAAAGTCTTGAATTAAGTCCAACATTGCATAGTCAGCAAATTTATCAGTGACTGGATTCTGAGAGGAATAACTAATGCATTACATAATGTAATTGGGATCCCACAATATAATAAAGTATTGGAACAAGTAGGTAGATCTTTATAATTTTAAAGACCTTTAATTTCATTTGGGTAAACATTTTGTGCGTTGGTTCAGACCACAATACCTCTGATTGAATAGAATGTCATTGAAAGTTATGCCGCTAAGATGTAGTTAAACTAAAGATCTACCTTTCCAAAGTTTAATGAGGTCAGTTCTTGGACAGCAAACTTATCACTAAGACCATATGCAAAATCTTTCTGACATAATAGGCCATTCCAGAGCCTGTAACCATTAGCATATCCTTCAAGGGCTCACTCACGGTCCAAGGCATGATAAGGCAATGGAAGAAAAGCACTTTCATAGAAAGGGTAAAATCTAATAAGATGCCATTTAAAAGAGATAAATGTAACATCCTACAACTGGATTATAAAAACCCACTACTAAATACAGGACAAGTGAGACATGGCCAGGCAACAGTTCAAATGCTATAAAGGACCTGGAAGTTTGGATTGCAGGCTCAGAGTAAGTCAATAGGGGAAGATGGCAGCCAAAAACATAACAACAAACCTCTCAATGTGTTTTAATAAAATTGTTAATTCAGAATAAAGGAGCTATTGGACTCCCCTAAGATACATAGAAGTATAGTATTCACTTCTTCTTAGGAAGACTTTAGAAGGAACAAATATAGTGGATGTTTGACCAAGTAGGGAGGGGAGTTAAAATGCCGTATAAGGAGATAAAAAAAGTAAGGAAGTTTAGATTAGAAAAAGAAGAAAGAAAAATTGGAAGATTAAGTAATAGTTGTCAAATTTATGAAGAATTGTCATAAAGAAGAAAAATTAGGATGTTTTCTTCTTAGATCAAGAAGACAGAACTTAGAACAATTAGTGGAAGTTAGATGGAGACAGATTTTATTTCAATAGAAGGAAAAACTTTCTAAGATTTTAAAGTTGTCCAAAGATGGGATAGACTATCTTTAAAGGAAGTATGTTCACTGCCACTGGAGGACTTTGAGCAGAAGCTGGATGATCATTTGTTGAGGTTGAAAAGGTACCTAGATTTCACGTTTGGAGTAAGTAACCTCTGAGGTCCCTTACAAAAATATCCTTTTATGATTGTGATAATATAAAGAAGAATGTGTAGGAATAATATGCATTTCAAATATCCAATATTTGAATGTTTGTTGTTGTGTTCATCTTTCACTGCTGAAGAAGACCATGCCATCAGAGAAATGATGACATGACTTGCATTTGACTTTTTGTTTTGAGTAAGGGAGGGCTGTGCAGGTCACCAGCCTCACTTTCTCCTCCAGAGTCATTGGAGTCCAGGGATCAGGTATTGATCAGGATGACTGGAGATGGCCCAGGATGCAATGGGAGACCTTGGCCTCTTTAGGTCAAGGCCTGTTCAGTACTCACTTAGGGTAAGGTATTACCCATTCAGTGAATAGGCCTCTTTAAGAAGTAGCCAGGGAATGGCCCCTTTAATGAAGCAAAGAAAAATATTTGAATATATATAATATTGAACCTTGCTTCTCTTTAATTCTAAAGGATAATAATAAGATCCCAAGTATATTTATAGACAAGACACAATAGGACCTTTCACAATTCCATTTATTTGCTCAGGGAAATCTCTATACCAGGCATGCCCTCCTCTGATCCTTGAAAATTTTCTCATACCCTAAGACTCATCAAATAACATGTCCTCTCATGAAGCTTTTTCTGAATTTGTCAGTTAGAAGGGATTCTTCCTCCTGGTTCTCTTAGCATAGCCTGTGGCATTACAGTCCATAATACCCACACAACATAAGAACCGAATTAAAATTCAGTTGAGAAACTTAGCAAAACAAAATAAGTAAAATAGAACATAGATAATGTTAATATGTGGTTTTCTAATTCAATATGTAGCCTACTATGGTCCTTGTACAGTTTGGTAACCGATTTCTATTTCAGTTTGATACCACTGCTCCTAGCAATTTATTCCTCTCTAATGCACTTACACATTTTGGTTTAATTTTGATTACTTGTGTATCTGTCTTTTCCTACTTTTGCTGAATTGTAATCTTGGAGGGAAGACTGTCTTATTTATTTTTATATGCTACCTTCAGGACCTAGCAGAATGCCTTCGATAGAGTAGTTATTCACTAAGATCAGGTATCAGTAAATGACTAAGTATAGAAATTTCCAAGTTGTGGTTTCATTACCTCATCCATCTTCTGCAGAGATAAGTCTGATCAAGTCTTCCAAGGAGGGCACATGGAATTATGAAGACTCAGTATTATGGGGAAACAACTTCATTTGTCTCTGGATATTGGCTTTATGGTTTTGTAAATTTGACAGAATCCTCTTAATTTAATAGTCTGTTCTTTTGGCAGGGTTTTTTTTTTTTTTTTTAGTGTGAATTCATATTGTTTCTTTGAAAGATTCATGGAAATTCACAGAGGAAGCAATGAGTAAATCATTTTGTTGACACACTGCATAAAGAACACCTTTTCATTAATTGGTATATAGTTTGGATTGCTATTCCTTTATCTCTAGTGACTCCTTGTATAATCTCTGCAGCCCATATACCTCCTGCTTGCTAAATTCAATGGCCTTTTTTCACTTTTCACCCTCTTTCTCTGTAGCATTTGTTACTCTTAATGACACCTTCATTCTATCAGCTCTTTCCTTCCTTGATGACTTTGACATTTCTTTTTTCTCATTCTCCTCCTCCATTACACACAGCTCCTTCTTGATATCTTGTGCTAGACTCTTCTCCTCCTCTTACTCTCTAAATATGGACATCCTACAAGGATAACCTTCTCATCTTCTTTCTCTGCAGTCTCTCTCTTGATAAACTCATGGCTCCCAAACCCTGAATTCCCCTCTCAAATTTTCACTTTCCTGTGGACAACTCTATCTGGATGCTCACACTCCACATATCCAAATCAGAACTCATCCTTTCCTCTACTTTCCCATACACATATCCCAGTACTATTGCTTGTGCTCTTAACTTAGATGTTTATATGACAGATACCATGTATTCCAGTGTAACCAGCCAGAGCTGGCTCGGGCTAGGCTGACACAGGAGTGAAAGGGATCTCTCAGAGAGAATCTGTCCAAAAGTTAACAAATGCAAGAGAAGGATATTTGGAGCAGGGGAAAGATATTCATTGAGGTTACCTGATTCTGCTGAGAGCACTTCTCCTATGGTGGTGCTGTCTGTGGTGCTGCTCTGCAGTCACATGCATCAGGGAGGAATTCTTACCCCTTCTGCCTTGGCTGTTTTTGTACTCAAGTGATCAGGAAACTGAGTCAGTGACCTAGAACTTAGTCCCCAGAGCCAATTAAATCTTAAGGGTAGTTTTAAATAACTTAAAAGGGAGAAAAGCCTGCAAGGAGACAGTGCTCAAATCTCATAATCATTTTTGCTTCTTTTCCTCTCAATTACGGTTTTACATCCATTCATTTGCTAAAGCCGGTCAGTTCTTCATTCTCAATATCTATTGCTTTCTGTTTTGTCACTAGACTAATTCAAATGCTCATTGCCTCATGCCTGGATTATTGTTAAACATAGTTTTTTAACCAGATTCCCTGTCTAGACTTTTTTCTCCTTTCCTAAAGCAGTGGATTTTGAATGGGAGAGGTCAGATATAAATCCAGATCCTTCTACCTAACTACCTATATGAAGATGAACACAACATTTGATCTTCTGGAGCATAACTTCTGATTATATAAAATGGTGAGGGTCATAGTAGGTAATATCTACGGTCCCTTCTACTTCTAAATCCTACATGTCAAAGTCACTTTGCCATGCACAAGTCTGATCACATCACACCCCTATTTAAAAAACTTCAGTGGTTCCCTATTATTTATGGTCTAAAATGCAAACTTCTTATATACAAATCAAAGGTTTCCCATAGTTTGGTTCCAGTATACCTTTTCTGGTTTAATTCCTCTTTGTTTTCTTCTTAAATATCACCTCTCAGTTAAAATAAACTATTTCATATTTTTGAGGGATTTTTCCCCAATACACCTGCTCTCACACTGTACCGTTATATTGCTGGATCCATCTCATTACTGTACCAGCTCCACAACCCTACCTGCCTATTGAAATGCTTTCCTTTCTTTAAGGCCTAGATCAAGCCTGTGATGCCATTTCCTTGATCATCCAATTAGGTAGCACAATGGAGAGAGTACTAGACCTGGAGTCAGAAAGACGTGAGTTCAGAACAAGCCCCAGACACTTACTGTAAGACCCTGGGCAAGTCATTTAATAGTATGCATCAGTTTTCTTAACTTTAAAATGGGAGTCATAATAGCACCTACCTCCCGGGATTGTTGTGAGGATCAAATAAGATAATATTTATAAAATGTTTGGCACAGTGCCTGGCACCTAGTAGGTGCCTAGAAAATGCCTGCTTCTTCCCTGTCTCCCTCCTTCCCTTCCTTCCCTAGAGGGAGAGGATGACATTCTTTTTTATCTCTTTGAATCCCTAGTTCCCAGAACCATGTCCTGTTCACTGTGGACCCTTAAAGCTTTCTTGTTGTATTGCATTGTATTTACAGGCCCCCTTCATGTTTTCTTATGCAAGGCAGAGTGAATGCAGAATTACTGTACATTAAAGCACCCATTGTTATTGAAAATATATTTAACTACCTACCAGCAAATCTTTGAAGACACTAGTTGATAGGTCCTTAGGCTAGTTTTTGCTTTTTAATCATAGCATTTTAACTCTAGGTAACATATGGAGAAGTTGGTAAAATATTTTGTGACATAGGTCTCCTTGTGAATCTTGCAGTACATTTCTTATAAAGATTTTGAACAAATTATTTTTCTGATGACTAGCAATCAGACTTGCCAGTTCTACATGAGTAAATTTATTTGTTGCTGGTCTGGCTTAAAATGAGTATCCGGCAGCCACGGTAGGATGAAAGACGATAACTTTAATGTTTGCAGACAAACCTAATTTTGAGAATGGAGAGTCAGGGTCTTAAATTTCCTTTCTGAGTATTCTAGAGAGCCAGGCAATCTTTGATAAAAGGTCAGGAGTCATGAATATATCATAGGAGCTTGCCACTCTTTAAAAAAATAGTTTAGGATCTATTGGAATGGATACATTCTTTTCTAGTATTATAATCATTTTTGCAATGATTTTCAATTCAAAGGTGTGCCAGAGACACCTATCAGCTAGATCTCTCCAGGATGCCCATGTCAAGCATGGGAAGAAACACATTAATTCTCTCAGACCATGGCGATACCTGACACTTCTTCAGTGGAACAGTATGATTTGTTCAGTGGCATCTAGTTTGTATAATAATAATTAATATTATATAATGTGTAATGTGGTCATATTATATAATGTAGTTTTATCAAATGTCATCAATTCTTAATTCAATAATAATTAATGATTCATAAGTTATGTGCATATATCATATGCAATATATAATATGACATACGTTAACATGATTATAAAGTTAATTTTTATTATTATAATATTATAGCTGGATTTATGTATTGCTTACTACATGCCAGGTGCTGTGCTGAGCACTTTACAAATGTAATCTGATCAGATCCTCACAACAGGCTTTGTAGGTAGGTGCTGTTATTACCCTCATTTTATGAATAAAAAAACTGAGATGAAGAGAATTGGCTTACTCAGTGTCACACAACTAGTGTCTGGGGCTGGATCTGAATTCATGTCTTCCATACTCTAGCCTCAACAATCTATCTACTGTGCCTCCTAGGTCATATCAACTGACATTTCTTAAGCATTTTACAGGTGAAAAGAAACCTTGGCTTGGTAGATAGAGAGCTGACCCTGAAGTTCAGAAGTGAGTTCATATCCCACCTTTGGCAAATACTGACCGTGGATGTCTTAGCTTCTCAGCACCTCTTAGAAATATCTGACACTAAGTTGCTGATTAGTTGTTCATCCATACTGGTAAAGAGATTTTCCTCACAAGGGTTTCCTTTCACAGATGAAATAGTAGGAAAAATGAAGACCTTTCCCTCTACTCTTTCTGCTGTGGTGAAGCTACAACCTTGCAATTTACCATAACTGATTACCTCAGTTTAAATTAATCATATTCTCCAGTGGCAAAAACCATGTTGAATTCCTAATGAGCTGCCAGAGCTTTGTTTCCTTCTTTGCATTCTTTGCAGGTCATAGATTTAAAACCGGAGGAGACCTCAGAGACCCTCTGGTCTAAGTCCTTCATCTTACAAATGAGGAAATTACAACACACAAGTTACTAGAGTTATGATATGAACCTAGGTCCTTTGAATGTAGAATCAGTACGCATTCTTTCCAGTATCTTATTCTGCCATAATAATGTCTTCTATGTACGACACAGAGCAGATGAGGAGTGGGGGAGAACTTTGTCAACCTTTGTTGGTGGTTCAGTCATTTGCCCAATTCTTTGTGATTTCATTTGGGATTCTCTTGGCAGAGATACTGGAGTGGCTTGCCATTTTCTTCTCCAGCTCATTTTACAGATGAGAAAACTGAAGCAAATAGGGTTAAGTGACTTGCTCAGAGTCACACAGCTAGTAAGTATCTGAGGCCAGATTTGAACTAAGGAAAATGAGTCCTCCTGACTCCAGACCCAGAGCTCTATCCACTGTGCCACCTAATTGCCCCCTACTTTGTAAACTATAAAGCATCACAATATTGTCCTTAGACCGTTATTACACCATGCCTCAGTCAACTATGTAAGAGACTAAATAATCCCACTTTCAAATTTCATGAGTAATTTATTGACCTTACCTTATGAAATCAGTTAGCATTATTTTAAAGAACTTACTAAGTGTCATGTACTAGAAATTGAGAATCTAAAGATAGAAGTCAGGCAAGGAACTCATTGTAAGATTTTAGATTTAATAGCTATAAGGTCACTTTGAAGTTAGCAAGTAAAAATTCGTTGTCCAGAGGGAAAAACTTAGATTGAGAGAGATGAAGTGATTTACTTAGGTTTACATGGCTATTAAATATCTGAACAGATATTTGAACTCAGATCTCCCTTATCCCAAGTCTAGCATTCTATCCACTTCACCACCTAGCTGCCTCTAACTTCAAAATGCTACTCAGTTGTTTAATATAAGGAAGACAATATTTTTTCTAACCCTATTACAACACCCTCTCACACACATACATATAAAGTCACTTTATTTGTTAGGGTACAGGATTATTATGTCTTGCATGTGTCCCTCCATTATTTCTATTCCTTTTTTCTTTCTAGAGTCTTAGGAAAGAGCTGATTACTCAAGAATCAATATGAGCAGTTGAGCACCAGGAATTTCTTTGGAAAGGAGGGATCAAGTAGGCTGAATCTACATTGGTTATGATTTAAGGTCAAAATCTTCTCCAAGTGACCATGGGGCTTTTCTTCATGGGCAGCTTGGGCCACAGTACTCAGTACTTTTAAATGCAAGAGCATGCCACGCACATGTAGGTGATCCATTTTCTGGTCATTTTTGCATCTTTTTTGTGTATTATGAATTATATTACAATAGCAGCATGTGCAGGAAACTGATGTGTTAGGGAATGAGAAAAAATAAAGCCTTGCTTAGGTTTCATTTCCACTTTTTTAAAGCATTTATCATTTTAAAATCTTTTTTTAAAATCAGTTCATTAGTAATACATGGTGAATTAAGATCTTTCTCCCTGCACCAGTATTTCTCTCTAAAATGAGTCATATAACTTGAGTAAGATACAAATGGGTCAAGAGAAGGTGAGGAATGTAGTGTTTTTGTCAGTTGCTTTTCAGTCATGTTCAACTCTTCATGACCCTATTTGGGGTTTTTTTTGTCAAAGATACAGGAGTAGTTTGCCATTTCCTTCTCCAGCTTATTTTGCAGATGAGAAAATTCAGGCAAACAGGGTTAAGTGACTTGCCAGGGTCACTTAGTTAGTAAGTGTCTCAGGCCGGATTTGAACTCAGGAAAATGAGTCTTGCTGACTCCAGGCCTGGCACTTTATCCCCTGCATCACCTTGCTGCCCTTTCTGAAAAGAAAAAGCAATGCCATTGCTTCTGAGGTAATATGTAAAACATTTTGAATTGTACATGGCCCCTTTTTTAGTCCCATGTTGGGCTGTATTTGGAGTTCTGGTCAAAGTGTGCCCTTTTAAGGTTAAATATACTAAATATATACAAAAATATACTAAAAAAACTAATAACAACATGTTGCAGGGTCTTGATACATTAAATAGAGGAGATGATGTGGCCTTGTAGTCAGTCAATCAAAAAACAAGGTTATTAAGGTTCTAAGGTAGTGTCAGACTGGATTTGAACTCAGATCTGCATGACTCCAGGCCTAGCATTTTATGCACTGTGCCATCTATAGGCACCCAATATATATGTCACATAATTATCATATTTTTCCCCACAAGGACCTTCAGCACTTATTTCTCCACTTTACAAATGAGGAAATTGGAGTTCAGAATGTGTATAGTCTGTTTTGCTCAGTCACATGTGTAGCAAACTGGTCAAGTTGGGATTCAAAATCTACCTTGTAATTCTGTCTGAAAATAATATTTATATTAGACAAATCCAACAGACATTTGTTGTATATAGTGGACAAGTTCTAGGCACTTGGGGTAAAATACAAAACAGTCCTTGCCTTCAAGGAGATTATTTTCTATTATAGCCTATCTTCCTTGTAACTGTTGAAGAATACTAACATGTAGAATATAAAGCATGTAATTTGTGCTGAATTTAATATCCAGTATGTTACTATGGCTTGTTTTAGACTAATTAAAATGATAAGTGTTTTGCTTTTGTGTCTTCTTTGAACCCCTTAACATGAATACCAAACAATTTATTTGGACAGCCAGGTGGTAGAGTTGAGAGTGCATTAGACCTGGAGTCAGGAAGACTCATGTTAGTTCACATCCAGACTGAGACTAGCTGGATCACTAAATGCTGTTTGCCTCAGGTTCCTTACCTGTAAAATGAGCTAGAGAAAGAAATGGAGAGCAACTCCAGTACCACTGGCAAGAGAATCCCAAATGGGGTCATGAAGAGTCAGATACAACTGAAAAAAGGTTGAACAACAAAATTTTTTTTACTGTTTCAGCAGTATAGAATCAGAATGTTATATTTAGATTTGAGGATGGATAAGAAGACAATGATACCCCATTCTTGAAGAAGATTGATGTTGGGAAAATAGCAGAGGGAAGGTGGACATACCCAAGAAAATGATTTTCAAGAGTGACCCCTTGACCAAATATTCACCACATTAAATAGAGATCACCAGCCTCCTTGATCTCTTTTCCATCTCACAGCCTCATTGTTGTAACAGTGGCCACTGACTTGCAGTTCTTCTTAGCCTAAAAATTGATATCCCTCCCCTTAAAAAGCATCAGGCTTATACTGTACTTTGGATTTTACATCTTTCAAACTATTAGTAAGTGAAAAATAGTTGTGTATATCTCTGAAAATCAAATCTAGGGGATCTAATTTTAGATGTTAGTGTTAAGAACATGTTTTGGCTGGTTCACTTAATGCAATTTTTACCAATACCTATGTCACATTCTATACTTATAATAATAATGCTTATTATTATTTCTCATTCTTCTCATCTTAGATTCACTGGTGCTGAAATAGAAATCTTCCCGGAACAAGTCTCTCTCCTACTATTACTCTTTTATTTTTTAATACTAGCAAATGTGGATGAAATAATTTTTGTAGCTGAATCAAATTGTTCGAACGTAATGTCATCTTCTGTAGAATTACTGAAAACACCTTTGAGATAAGTCTTTCAACAGCATCAGTGTCAAGGATGAGGTGTACTTCCTGTTCTCACATTGTTTTGATTTCTTCTACTATGTCTCTATATAATGGGAGCTTTTAATTCAATGTAGTTTGGAGATCCAAGTTTTTTGAAAGGTTCAATCTCTTCATAATGTTCTTCATAAATTTTCATAGATCAGTGTTATGCCTGGACAACTGTGGACAACATTTTGCTATGTCGCAATGATCTGGAATAGTTTTTTTGTTGAGTTCTGAAGGATATTTTTAGATCTGTATTTTCAGTATGAATATTTACAGATTGCCATTTGACTAATGATAGCTGGCTTCTAAAAGTGTAATTCCAGCTTCCAGCTTCCATCTTGCTAAGTGCTGAATTTTTGTAGATCTCATTGACAGTCTATACAATTTCTACTTTTTCAGTTAATACCGATTGATTGTTAATGCTATACTCCTCAAGAATAATACTATAACTTCTGGCAATGACCCAGTCCTGAATTGCCATCATAAATCTTTCAATTCTTATAGACAAGTCTGCAAAACTCATCTGTTTTATGTTTAATTATTAATGTATTATTGGCTGAGTCCATGCTGTTATTGGCTAAAACAATAATTTTGCCTCCAGTCCTTGCTGTTTCATAGGCTCCTTCCAGAGGTAAAAACCTTTGATGACCTTTTATTATCCTTCACCTTTGTGCAATGAAGTGATATTTACCAGTTCCAGTTTTTTTTTTTAAGCTGTTAATATGCTTTGAGACTGTCTATAAGTCTCCCATTTGTTGGCAAAGAAATGATCATCTTTTTAGGGAAAACTTCAGGTCCAATGGGCTCTGTGTTTTCTTCATATTGTATGGTTGCTTTTTTTTAATGCTTTGCAAATTTGTTAGGGTTCAGGTTATGGTTCTGTAAGTGTATACTAAGATCCTATTCTGGAGTTATTGATTGCTATAAAGGTATTTTTTCCTGATGATCTTTGATTCCAAGATACCAGTAACCTTCCTAATATATTCAGCTACAGCTTGATCCTTGGTAGCTTTATGCTCAGTGCATATTATCTGTAGGAAACCAAGGTATTTATAATTATTGCCTTAATCTACTGGTTCAATTTGACCTCTATATTCAAGTTCAAGGCCTTCAATCTCCATCCTTCCTTGATCTACATTGTAAATTTCACACTCATTAAGTTGAAATTATAGATTTATATTGTTGGGAGGAAGTCTATTGCCAGACCTAGAGGCCTGTATTGGGCTACCCGAGTCTTTCCTACCTCACCTCCGAGGTCTTCGGCTGGCCACGCCGGATGCACGTATGAGAGAAAGGACATTCCAGAGTCGAACAGGGGTTGAGCTTTATTTCAGGGTCCAGGTTACAAGTGCAGGGGAGTCTTCCTTAGGAGGAAGAGGGGGAGATTTCCTAAGGAGGCTAAGCTTAAGGGATTGGAAGTAGAAGTACAAGCGGGGAGAGAGGGGGAGGGGAGAGAGGAAAGAAGAGGAGCGGAGCCTACTGTCCTCTTGGCTCCACACGTGCTAAGAGAGAGCTTTCTGGCTTCCTCAACCCTACTTAATCTTCAGCCACACAGTTTGAATCTCAATACCGTGCTGTTAGGTAACTAGGTGTGCTCCAATCCTGGACGACCTCGAGGGCAGGGAGACTCCACCCATCACGTATCTCCAGGGTAGAGGCGGAAATACCCAAGCTAGCCGAGCTAGCTCAGTCCGACCTTCTCGAACCCCCACTGTTCATGGAGGGCCTCGTAAGACTCGAAGATTTAGAAGTCCCACTTTTACCCGCCCGAGACTGTCCACACGGAATTGAGCTTCCAATCCCAACAGTCTATAAGATGAAGATGCCATTTGATATGTCTTTCAGAGGACCCCTATCACTTAATATCATTCATGTATATCAATAACTTATAAGATGTTTCTATCCAACTCTCTCTTCAATTTCTAAGACACATATTGTTCTTTTAGAAGAAATCATATAATAGCTTTAAAGCTAGAAGTAATCATAATGAGTTTAAACTATCACTTTGAAAATTACATGTTTTACGTCAATTTTTTGGCATTATTAAATTGGTGGTTTGGTTTAAATATAAAACAACTTGCTATTTGAACAATAAATATTCTAGGATTCTCCTTGTTGTTGTTCAATTGTTTTCAGTTGTGTCCAATTCTATGTGATCCCATTTGGGGTTTTCTTGGCAAATATACTGGAATGGTTTGCCTCTTTTTCTCCAGCCCATTTTACAGAAAAGGAACTGAGGTGAACAGAGTTAAGTGACTTGTCCAAGGTCACATAATAAGTGTCTGAGGCCATATTTGAACTTAGGAAGATGAACCTTCCTGATTCTAAGCTCCAATATTTTATCCAAACCATTCCCATTACTTGACTCTAATTTACATATTTGTCAAGATGAAGAAATAGATAGATGAAGAAGTAGTGAGTGCAGAATGTATTCAAAGGACTTTCATTAACAATGATTGTCAAATATTATAACTTGGAGGGACATCTTATTTAGTAATTAATCATTTTATACTGTTGTTCTTTATACTGTTGAGGCTTTTTGATACACCCTTTTTTGATTCTTAGCCAATATAATATTTTCTTGTGATTACAAATGTGTATGTGTATAACACAAGCTGTGAACGGCCTGTGTGATGTACATAAATGCATCATTGGACTGTATTTGCAGGGATCACATGTCTTCTCATTTTTTTTTGTAATATGTGATGCTTTTTGGTAAGAAAAATAGTATCAGACTTGAATTTGAGAGGAAGCTGGTAGAGTAATAGTAACTCATGTAATCCTGTGAAGCATTTGAAAATGGATTTTATTGGGAGTGGAGCCAAGATGGTGGAATAGAAAGATGGACCTGCTATAGCTCTCCCCCCATAGCCCATAAAATACCCATAAAAAGGACTAAACAAATTCTAGAGCAGAAGAAGCTACAAAACCACAGAGAGAAAGAGATTTCCAGCCCAAGACATCCTGGAAGGCTGACAAGAAAGGTCTATCCCACCAGATTCAGAGCAGAGTGCAGCCCAGCCTGGGCCACGTGGCAAGGACAGGACTGGAACAGACTCCAGGGCCCACAATCATGGGTAGCAACTGTGGTTCTCAGATTTCTCAACCCACAAACACCAAAGACAGCTTCCAAGGTCAGTGAGAAAGCTCTTTCACCTGTGTGAGAGGGTATAGGGTCTGACCCCAGCCGTGGCCCCAGGGCAGTAGCAGCTAATGCAGCAGCAGCCACTGCTGCAGCAGTGTCCACTTTTGGAGCCCTCAGCCTAAAGACCTGGGGGGAATACAGTGGGGATCTAGGTCTCAGTCCTGGGGTGAGGAGGACCACTGGCATGGTGGAACTAGTGGAGGCTCTGGAGGGCATCTTACTCACAGTTACAGGGCAGAAAGAAATAAACTCCTCTCTCTTGATTGTGCCACCTTGGAGGAAATGAGAACTTACAGTTCCCTAAAGCATACCGTCCACTTGACAAAGGACTCAAAATCAAGTAACTAGTGGGGAAAATGCCCAAAAGAGGGGAAAAAGTAAGACTACGGAAGGTTACTTTCTTAATGAAAAGGTATTTTCTTCCATCCTCTCAGATGAGAAAGATATAGAAGTCAAGACTTCTAAATCCAAAACCTCCAAAAATAATATGCAGTGGTCTCAGTCCATGGAAGAACTCAAAAGGATTTTGAAAATCAAGTAAGAGAGATGGAGGAAAAATTGGAAAGGGAAATTATAGTGATGCAAGAAAATCATCAAAAGCAAATCAACAGCTTGATAAAGGAGACCCCAAAAATGCTGAAGAAAATAACACCTTTAAACATTGACTAACCCAAATGGCAAAAGAGGTCCAAAAAAGCCAATGAGGAGAAGAATGCTTTAAAAAGTGGAATTGGCCAAATGGATCTTATTCAAAGTCATTAGCTTTGAAGTTTTGCAGTGACTAGGGTTTCAGGTTCATCCCTTGATTTGAATTTATTAATGATGTGCATACTTGTCATTTCTAGTTTGATATGACTGTTTCCATTGTTAGATATCTTCTGATCATAGATAGTTTCCAAATTTCTCTTTCTGAGGTCTGTTATTTCATTTGATCCTTTTGTTTCTCAAGCTCCTGTAGTCAAATTTTTGAGTGATATTGAATTATTGGTTTTGTTCTTTATGCTTAGATTTTTTTTTTTTTGCATTTCCTTAATCCTTGGATTTTTTTTAGCTGCCAATTAACAAACTATAGACATTCTGAAATACTTTCGTTTTCCAAATTTCATTCCATCTTAACTTTTCACTGCTTTTAATTGGGAGATATGGTGCTCACATTTTTAGTAACATTTGTCAGGTAAATATGATGCAGTTTTCCAGCACTTCTCCACAGATCTTCAATAGCTCTCTGAAGTCACTTCTGTAATAGCGGTGTTTGACAGCTGTCCCCTAGTGATCATCTGACAGAGCCATGGTTTCTCCTGTGATTCTTTTCATTTTAAGAATCATAGAAATATGGTGTTTTATTCTAGTATTGAATTGATTATACCATTTTTGTCAAATATTATATGAGGATGCACTTATTCTTAATGGTCATAGCATAGACAAACTCTTCTAAATTTTTTCTGTTCTGATTTCGTCTAACTGGCTTCATGATACAACACTTAGAAATGATTCTCTGGGATTCTAGTATAAATATGGTTGTCACCTTTTCAAATTTATTGGAGACAATTTTTTCATCCATTTGATCATTAGATAGATTTTCAATGACACCAGGTTTATTATTATTACTTTTTAGATTTTATTAGCATCTTCATTTTCTCTCATTTTCTCAAATCTGTACTTAAAGATGAAGTTCTTGTTTTTTTTTTTTCAATTATGCAATAGGTAACAATACATTATTGTGTGACATGAAGCTAAGGATGCCATTGACCCAAAAAAACTCATTTCACATATATATATATATATATATATATATATGTATACACATATACATATAGAATCATGTATGTGTGTATATATGCATACACACACACAAACTTCTTGTCTCCCCCACTCCCCCCACATAAACATACCCCTACTGTCAATTAAACTAAAAACTCTTTGAAGGCAGAAGCAAATTTCACATTGGTCTTTGTATCACTAGCAGCTAGCATGGTACACATTTCATAATAGGTACATAATAAATGTCTGTTCAGTTTTTACTTGCTCAATGGATGGTTACCTTCAGTGGGGAGCTCCATGGAATAATCAAGAGGCTAGGGGAAGAGAGTAGGAAAGAGATCTAGCATGGTGTGGTAGAAAGAGTACAATATTTGGAGTCAGATAATAAGATTTCAAATGTCATTTCTGCCACCTACCACTACTGCTACTACTTATGCTAGTACCCAACATTTGTATGGAGTTTTGAGATTGCAAAGTGCTTTATATATGTGTATACAACATATTATGTAATTATATACATACATACATACATACATACATACATACATATATACGTAGTATATATATAAAATCTCATTTGAATGTAAACTCTAATGTAAATTAGAAACTCTAATGTAAGTCTTATTCTTATCTCCCTTTTACTGATAAGGTTATCTGAAACTGAGAAAGTGATTTGCCTAGGGTTACATAGCTAAGGGAGTGTCTGAAGAAGAATCTGAACTCTGGTATTCCAGCCTCCAGGTCCAATGCTACTTACTGTCAAGTCACTGAAATTCTCTGAGCTTCCGTTTCCCCGTCTACAAAATGAGGAAGTTGGACTACATGACCTCTAAGCCACCTCTCTTTGATGGTCCTTTGATCTTACCTCAAAGCCTAAATTAGTTATTTATGCTACTTCTCAGTCAGTGGTATCAAAACTCAAATAGAAACAGGCCCTTACAAGCCACATAATGACTGAGAAAACCACAAATTAACATTCTTTACATTGTATTACATTTTTATTAATGTTGTTAAACATATCTCAATAATATTTTAATTTAGTTCAGGCTGTACTTGGGAATTGTGTGGGCACTTAAAGCCTGCAGGCTATAAGTCGGACACCTCCTTTCTACATCATGTCTACCCAGAGAAAGGTGTCATTTTTGTATATTCCTGGGGCTGCCAGGATCAATCCCATTAATACATTTTTAAGCAATTCTTTATAATCCCTTTAACAAAGTTGCAACTAGGAAATAGCTGCTACCAACACAGGGTAGATGGCTTATCTATTTCACACGGTAAGTTTACATGATCCAGCCTTGAGGACCATACTTGGATGACCTCCTAACAATGTTTGCTGGCTAGTAAACTGGAATGATATTCTAAGAGTCTTATTCATTCTCATGTAGTCAACCTTCCTGCCCCCATTTTGAGAGTTTGGCTGTATGTTATACTTCATAAAGTCATTACCTCTGTACTCATTATAAATATCTTTTGGGGGGAAAGAGAAGCATTTATGAAGTATCTACTATGTACCAGGTACAGTGGATAGAGCGCCAAACATGGAATCATGAAGGGTCATCTTCCTGAGTTCAAATCCAGCCTCAGACACCCTAGGCACATCACTTAACCATGTTTGCCTCAGTTTCCTCATCTGTAAAAGCAGCTGGAGAAGAAAATGACAAACCACTGCAGTGTTTTTTTTAACAAGAAAACCCTAAATGAGGTCACAAAAAATTGAATGCAAGTGAAAAAATGACTAAACAAAAAGAAATACTCCAGGCACTGTGCTAAATGCTTTACAAATATTGTTTGATCTTCACATTAATCTTGGGAAGTAGGAGCTATTAGGATTCTCATTTTAGAGTTGAGAAAACTAAGTAGATAGAAATTAAGTAACTTTCCCAGGTCACACAATTAGTAGATGTCTGTGGATGGATTTAAACTCTGGTTTTCTTGACTCCAGGCCAAGTGTCTACTGTGCCACCTAGCTGACTATGTATAATAACTGGTGTTTTGACTGGTTTGAAATCTAGCTTCAATAACACTGAAATTACTTTTCATTTAATTTGCATGTATTTTCTATTTACTTAATTGTGTACATGTTGGTTTCTCATAATTAGATATAAACTCCTTGAGGGCAGAGAATAGATCATAGTAGCTGTCAGAGAGTGGGTACTTGTTGAATTAAATTGAATTGAACTATTATATTACCCACTTTTCATGTAGACAAGCAGATTCTCCAATATGTTCTTCCTGCTTGGACAGATGGATCCCATCAGGAAAATCAGACTTCTTCCTTTGAGGAGCTCTTCTGAGAAGCACGGAGCATGTGCTTTAATTGTTTGCCACGTGTTTGATGAGTAGATAGACTTGGGGCTGAGGGCAGCTACAGTGTACCATCCATCTGTCCTGAACTGGGATAGGCAGTCTTAATTGGCCTCATTATTCCTGGATTCTCCCAGGGCATTTTGGCCATGCTTAGTTCTCTGAGGCTGTGAGGCTATGTCAAATTATCCCCATGGTTCATCATCTATAGTGTCTTGGTGACAACTGCAGCAGCTCTTCTGACATTTCTGCATCGCTGTTCCTCAATTTCATCCGGCGTCAGGACGCTCAGCATCTGGTGGTATTCACTCTACCCAGGCAATTATTTTCTTCTCTTTTATTTAGTTCTGTCCAATGCAGCCAACCTTAAGTATCTACCTACTCTGTGTACAGAAATGTGTTCACTGGGATACAGAGCGAGATGTAACACAAACCTTTATTTAAGGAATGCACCATAACTCAGGGGTTAATGGGTATAGTAAAGGGGTGTACGTTTACATGCTAATGAAAAAAGGAAGGACAAGGTAGATAATAACTAACATTTGTATACTATTTTGCAAAGCACTTTGCATATATTATCTCATTTGATCCTCACAACAACCATATGAGATAGGTGCTGGTTTTTCCCCATCTTACATATTAGGAAACTGAGGCAGGAAGAACTTAAATGACTTGCATAGAATCTCATCATTAGTATCTGAGGTCAGATTTTAACTCAGATTTTCCTGACTCTGTGCCATTGCTCTTTCTACTGTGCCACCTAGCTGCATAAGATACTTTTAAAGTACTATTTTCATAGAATTTTACAGATTAAAAAGTAGCTTTTTATAGCAATCCTATGAGATAGATTGTACAAGTATTAGCATCTGCATTTTATGGATTATAGAACTGAGACTCAGAGAAGTTAATAGGCTTTCCTGAGGTCACACAGCTAATGAATGGACAAATATGTCTCTTGACTCTAGTTTGGTGGCTTTTCTATGATACCACGACAACTTTTCAGTAATCCTTGCCTTATCCTGGAGGCAGGTGGCCCCAGAAGAGGAGGGGAGATTAGGGAGTGTTCTTTATATGTATGTATCACAGCAAAGGATGAGTAAAAATTGTGGGTAAACAAGCATATAAATCTTGAGGAATAAAAGCCAAGAGGAGGTTAGATATAACTGACCATAAGATCCAGAATCTAGGCAAACATGCTATGGGATCAGGAGGCTGCAGGATCCCATGAACAGCAAAGCAAAGAATGAAGCATTTTCCCTGATCCTCATGACCTCAGAAAGCCCTCCAAAACAGAAATCATATGACAAATTATGCATGATCTAGGACATCAAGAATCCAGGTTTAAAAAAAACAAAACACATGAACTGATGCTCACTGTCCCTGAGCTCACTCAGTACCTCTCTCTGACCTCCCACTCTGCAGGCCACGAGGCTGCCTTCTAACTCAAGGACATGGATGCAGGTTTACAACAAAACCCACCTTCAATAATTCTTCTATACAATATGACTAATGTGAAAATATGTTAAACAGGAGTGTATATGTAGAGCCTACACCAGGTTGCGTGACATTTTGGGGAGGGAGAAAAAAATCTGAAACTCAGAATCTTATAAAAGTGAAAGTTGGAAACTCTCTTTATGTGTAGGTGTAAAAAAACCAAAATACTATACACAAAAGAAAGTTAGCTTTAAAACATATCAGAAATCCTAGAAAGATTGAACATTAAAGATGGAAAATCAAAATATTACATCCGCTTATACCAGTAATTAATAATAGCACTGATGTATTGAAGGAAAATAAAATATATACAAATAACTAAAAAAAGAATATGAGAGGATATAAAGCTTAAATTTAGGAAATAATAGAGAGAACCACCCCTAACGTGAAATTCCAATTGAAATAATTCATAGATCACCTCCAGAAAAAAAAATATAAACAAAAAAAATCTAAATCCTCAAATTCTGAAATACATAGTGGTAAAATAAAACAATTCAGTTCAGAAAGAATATATCCCACCTAAAAGTGATCAAGAGAAAAACCTTCAGATATAAAGAAAGGAAACTCAAATAAGGCCATACTATTTTTCAGTGACCAGAAAACATAGGAGGGAATGAAATAATGTGTTCTGAAGAGAACTGGAGCCCAGGGTGTAGCCCAGGGTGAACTATGCTGCAAATGTAAGCTTAACCATACATGAAAAAAGGTGAACATTCTATAACAAAGATGCCTTTGAAATGTTTTCAGAAAGAGAATAAACTGAAGGGATTACTTGGTTCTTGAACGTCTCAGACAACAGAAATGCAGCAGTCAAAGATAGTCACAGGATAGAGACCAGTAAAAAGACTTCTTTCTCAATTAAACAAGGAGACAGAGGTGAAGGTAGGAATCTGGTGGAGGTAATATTAAAGAGACAGACCTAGGGCATTATGAATAGACCCTGGCAACACCCTGCCTATAAGTGAATCAGTTATGGTTGTGTGTGTCGTGTGTGTGTGTGACCGTATTAGAATATGGCAGTCTACATGAAAGGAAGAAGGGGAACAGAGAAAAAAGAGAAGAATATACAGTGTACTGGGGTCAAGGAGGAAGAGGTAATATGTACTCTCAGAAAGAAGATAATCTGCAAGGGAATGAGTGAGGAGGAGAGTAGGAGGACTGAAAAGCGGGAGGAAGGAAGGAGGTCTTGCTTTAGTGTTGGTAGGGGTTTCCATTGATAAATGTTCCTATGAGTGAAGAAAGATAGGTTGTGAAGAAAATGGAGATCCTTCACTGGGTGTGGCCAGGGAAATTTAGTGCTTGAAAACTCTCCTTATCCTGCTTTAGCAGGGGTTAAGTTGGAACTCCTGAGAGTGAGATCTAGGAGAGTGAGCGAGTATCAACCCACAAAAAAGATTTTTGAGGCCAATGGGAGAAATAACAGTGGCTAAGGAGGATATAGCTCAGTGGTGGAATGTATAATCAGGGAGCACAGTCGGGGGAAAGACGATGGCAGTATTCTCTTTGACATATGTGGTAATTAGCATTTTTCTGAGAGTAAGGCATAATGGAAATGGGGAATTCATTGGGCAACTCTAAAAGCAGAGATAGAAATCACCTAGAGAGGAGAGCCTAGCATGAATCAATTGAAAGCTTTTCTTGCACTAGGAATACAGAAGAAAAGAGTTACCAGATAGTTATGAATTCATGAGTCAGAGAATCAGGGTTTAGAGAAGACAAAAAGAGGAGATGGAAAATAAAAATAGAGTGAAAGAAATCATTTTGGAGAAGGGACACAAAATGAAATAAAAAAACTCACTAATGCACAGACTAGTTGAAGTGGAGGAAAGGAAGAGGGAATCTACTTGGTTAACTGAAAGGAAAAAAAAAAAGTAGAGGTAGAGAGAATAATATAACCAGACAAAATCAAGAGAGAAAAAGGAATTAAGTAACAAAACCTGAAGTTGAAGATGAAAGGAGGGAATCAAGGGGAAGAAGAGAATAAGTGGAACAGAGCCACCTTAAAGAAATTTAAGATAAAGTAACTGAAGGAACATAGTATCATATTTACAACAGAAGATGGGAAAACATCAGTCCTTGAGGGAGGGCCAGGATTAGAAACAGAAGAAAGTAAATGTGAACCAAACTCTCATAACAATAAATATGAATGAATTAAATTATCCAATAAAATGAAAAAGAGTTAAAGACTGAATAAGAAAAATCTCTGAAATCTTGCTTACAAGAAACACATTTAAAAAACAGATATACACAGAATAAAAAATGAGATAAAAAATTACTATGCATCATGTGAATCCCCAAAAGCATGAGTTGCAGCATGGTATCTGATGAAACAAAAATGATCAGAAAATAAAAAGAAACAAACAAAGAAATTATATTACGCTGAGAGAAACCTTAGATAACAAACTAATGTCAATAATAAACTTATACACTCCAAATATTTAAATCCAAATTCATAAAGGAAACATTATCTTAACTACAATAAAACATAGACAGTAACACAGTAGTGAAAGAAGAGTTCAATATTCCTTTCTAAGTTTTAGATATGATTACCAGAAAGATAAACAAAAGGAAAAATACGGGATTGAACAAATTGCTAGAGGGGCTAAGATTAAAAGATTTATACCGTTATCCAAATGAGACAGCAAATTGTGTGTGCATGTGCATGCATGTGTATAAACATATATATTTCTGTATATGTGTATATACATCTATGTGTAGATAGATGGATAGATAGCTGTAGATATAGCAACTGTCTGCATTGCAGAGGATATAAAACAACAAGCAGACTATTAGTTGTTTGTTGTACAATCAGGGAGCACAATGGGGGAAGGTGGCTACTACATAGCAGTGTCCTCTCTGATATATGCAGTAATTAGCATTGTTCTGAAAGTAGGGCATAATGGAAACTATTAGTTGTTGCTAGATCTATGAAATGGTGCAACCTTCTTGGAAGGCAATTTGAATGCGTGAAAAAAAGTGGCTAAAATGCCCACTTCCTTTGAACCAGAGACTCCATTAATGGGCTAATTCCAAGGGAATTCATTGATAAGAAAAAATGACCCCTTATATTCTGAAATATTTGTAGTAACATTTTTTTTTGTGATTGCTAAGAACCATAAATAACTAAGATACTCATCAGCTGGGGACTGAATAAACAAATTGTGGGCAGTTAGGTGGTACAGTAGATAGAGTACCAGACCTGGAATCAGAAAGGTATGAATTCAAATGTGACCTTAGACATTTACTAGCTGTGTGATCTTGAGCAAGTCACTTTTGCTTCAGTTTCTTCATCTTTAAAATGAGCTACAAAAGGAAATGGCAAATCAATCCACTGTCTTTACCAAGAAAACCCCAAATGGAGCCATGAAGAGTAGAACATGACTATTCAACAAAACAAAAGAGGAATCCTAAGAAAAGGAGGGGGAAAGGAAGCATATGGCAGATTGAGTGATTGCCTGAGCAAAGGCACAGAGACAGTAGATAGAACTTGTTATTTTGCCAAAGACTGTCAATCTGATCTATGGACTGTCTACAGACTGTCTGCTAAGGGGAAAATCGTTTTATAATTTGAATGGGACCAAGGCCAGAGCAGTAGCAAATGGGAACTCCTAGCTGATGAGATGAGTAAAAGAGCCAGGGAACTCCTTAAGTCATTGTGAAAAATTGAGGGCAAGCATGCAAACCTGATAACATCTTAATTCTTCGGGTTTAGTCTCTGTTTTCCTGAAAATATAGTCTTTTCCTACTGCCAGGCTTTCCACTTAGTATTATGTTATGAAACTGCCTGTGGTTCAGTTCTGTACTGATAATAATAACAGCTACAACAGGAGCTAGAAGCTACATAGCACTTCAAGGTTTGCAAAGTCCTTTCCGTATATTATCCCATTTGCTTGTCATAAGCATTCTGGGAGGTCCTACTATTTAGCCCCATTTTGCATATAAGGAAACTGAGGCTGCTAGGGGTTAAATAATTTGCCTACAGCTATACAGCTAATGAGAGTCTGAGGCAGAATTTGAACTTAGATTTTCCTTTTCCAAGTTCAGCTCTCTGTCCATTATACCACAGCATCATTAAGTTTTCTTAATGGTAGAACCCATAAAACTTTAAAAAAATGGTTCTGTACTTAATAATTGCTTTTGTTCTACTTGTGGCCAAGGCTTCCATTCTCTGGTCCCAATAATCATCTTCAGTACAGAAACCTTTGACATTGAATGCTATCTCACTCAGAGAGAGAGGCTAGAATTGCCACTAGTACTGTCTGGGTCTTAATTGCAGAAGTCAAGAACTTTCTGAATCTTTTTGGAATCTTGTTCTTTCTGTAGACTGATCACTGTTTCATCCCCAAGCTTGTGCTATCATATATTATTAGGACATGCATTCTCTTTCCATTGAAATTTTCTGAATAGTATAAAGTAGCTTATATTTATGATTCAGAGAAGTAAGGGCTTTACAATTAGAGATGAGTAATTTGAGCAGCACTGTGGGGAAATGTGTTAAAAAGGAAACATATTCATGCATGTACGCCTGGCTGACTGGATGCTAGATGTTTTTTAAGGCCACTTTAAAAAATAGTCTATTGGTTTTGTTCAGAAATTTTAGTCAACAATGCACCCGACACTTTATTAGGTAGATGGCATTTTAAATGTGACTAGTTTTCATGTGTTGTGTTATCCACTATTCCAGGCTTGCAGGGAATTTCAAAAGAGTTTGTCAGGTCACCGATATTTTTAACTGATGGTCAACTTTGCGTCAGAGCTCCCTACACTCACACTGTCATAGCTCTGACAAATCCATGGCAGGAAGGATCAGTGGTCTGGGGATACCCAGTTCCTGGAAAGCTGCTAGAATTCCATAGTTCTAATATCAATGGCAACTGAATGATTTTTAATGTTTGTTGAAATTCATAGACAATAATTCCTAGCTCTACAGTGCTTTGAAGCTTCCAAAGTCCATCCGCTGCTGACTCTACCAACAAACAGGAAATCGGTGATCTTCAGTTCTGTTTGCTGAGTCAATTCTTTCCTAATAATTCCTTTTCTTCTCCCATTTCAGAAAGCTGAGGTAGTTTTATTTTCAAAATAAATTTTAGATCTTATTAATTAGTATATGAAACTCTTACTTTATTCTTAGATTACAAGTAGTGATTGCTCTTTTCGGAATTTATAATAGTGTAAAGAATGTAAGAGGTAAGGAGTCAGGGAGGCTGGCAGAGGGGCCAGTAGACATTTAGACATGAAAGATGAAAGACTATAAAATCTACTTCTTGTAGATGGGGAGTCAGAAAACCTGGATTTGACTAATGACTCTGCTACTTATTAATGTGTATGATTTTGTATAAACCATTTTCTCTCTTGGTTCTCCTTTTCTTTGACTACATTCAGGGGCATTCAGAAGTGAATGGACTTTGGAAAATGAGAGGTTGGACTAAATTAATTCTCTTTCAGTTGTAGATCTCATAAACCTTGTGGAATAAAGGGGGGGAAATCAACATAAAATGGTCTATTTTCAAAGAAATAGACATTTCATTTTGGTCACTATTGGTGCTTAATAAATATTTGCTAATGAATAAGTTATTTATATTACCTACTTCTTTCCTCCTTTTTATATTTGCAATAAGTATGAAATATTTAGAGACCTAGCTGTCATGTATTAGGTGGTATATAGTAGGTAGAATACTAGGCTGGAATACAGGAAGACCTAAGTTCAGATTCAACCTCTGATACTTACTAGCTCTGTGACCCTGAGTAAGTTGCTTAATTCTCTCAACTACAGTTTTCTCATCTGCAAAACGGGGATAATAGTAGACTCTGCCTTACAGGGTTGTTGTGAGGTTCAAATGAGATAATATATGTTAAGTGCTTTGCAAACCTTAAAACACCATATAAATGCTAGCTATTGTTATCGTTGTTATTAATAAAATCTCATAGTCTTCTTGTCACATACCTGTTCTGATTTATGAGTTGACAAAAGTCATGTCTAAGGATAGATGGACAAACTCACCTCTTAGATGCATGGATCAAAGTCCTTGTTATCTTTTACCCAGGATCTAATCCTTTAAATATAGTCTTTGCCCTTCCACATGGTCTTAGTCTTGGGACATCTTACTTTTATGGATATAAATTGCCTTCCTGTGACAAAACATTTTCCCTCCTGGATCACTGGCTTGTCATGGTGGAGGGGCATGCAAAGCTTAATGAAGCTACAAGCTGTACTGTGTAGGATTACCCAAGATGGACAGGTCACAGTGAAGAGCTCAGACAAAAAGTGAGCCACTTGAGAAGGAAATGAAATCCATTCCAGTAATTTTGTCAAGAAATCCCCTTTGAAAAAAAAAAAGAAATCCCCTTGGTCAGTATTAAAATGATAAGATACATGACATCAGAAGATTATTTATTTAACTTATACGCAGATTACATCACACAAAGTGCCAGGCTAGACAATCAAAAGCCAGAATTAAGGTTTCTAGGAGAAATACTCAGCCATCTCAGATGTGCAGACAATACTACTCAGATGGCAGGAAGTGAAGAATTAAGAAGCCTCTTGATGAGGGTGAAAGACAAGAGTATAAAAGCTGGTTTGAAGCTTAATATTTTTTTAAAGTAAGATTTTAGCAACTGGTCCCATCACTTTCTGGCAAATAAAAGGAGAAGAAATGGAAGAAGTATCAGATTTTATATTCTTGAGCTCCAAGATCAGAGCAGATGGTGACTGCAGCCATGAATTCAAAAGATGTTTGGAAGGAAAACTATGGCAAATCTGGACAGCATACTACAAAGCAGAGACATCACCTTGCTGACAAAGGTCTTTATAGTGGAAGCTGTTTTTTCCAGTAGTAATGTAGGGCTGTGAGAGTTGGACCCTAAAGGAAAGATGAGTGCTGCAGAAACTACATTTTTGAATTGTGGTCCTGGAGAAGACTTTTGAGAATCCCTTTAACAGCAAGGAGATCAAATTAGTCAATACTTAAAGAAATTAATTCAGATTATTTATTGGAAGGACAAATACTGAAGCTTAAGCTTAAATATATTGGCCATATAATGAGAAAGCAAAACCCACTGAAAAAGACCCTGATGTTGAGAAATATTGAAAGCAAAAGGAGAAGGGGATAGCAAGGGAAGAAATGGATAGATGGTGTTATGGAAGCAATGGACATGATCTTGGACAGACTACAGGAGATAGTGGAGGATAGAATTGCTTGATGTGCTGTGGTCTGTGGGGTCATGAAGAGTGAAACATTGCCAAATGAATCAACAACAACAATAACAAAATATTGTCATGTTTTATGAGAGGCAGGGTAATGTAATGGAAAGCATGCTGGGCTTGGAGTCAGGAGTCACCTAGATTTAATTCTGTCTTAGTTGCTACCTTTGTAAATATGGGCAAATCATCTATGTCTTTGACCCTCAATCTCCTCATCTGTAAAATGTGTTTAATATTACTTATCTCACAGGGATGTTGTGAGGATCATAATGAGAAAATACATGTAAGTTTACAAACCATGAAAATGCTATATAAATGAGAGTTACCATTTACATTACTTCCTTGGATATCCATGTAATGCTTTTCAGCTCATTCTGCCCCTCCATCCCCCAAATCCAATTCAAAATGTAGGTCCTCCAGGACAATTATGCCAGGTTCAAAGGACTGTGAGTCTGCATTCAATAAAATATAATCAACAAGCCCCAGTTGGCTTGTTTCCTTTTAATAGTCAGAGGACAAAGTTAGTTGAAAGTAAAATGATTTAATTAAATATGGAATAAGCAAAGCATCAACTTTTTTCCCTATAAGGATGGGGCTTCCTTGCTTACAAATACTTACAGCATTAGTGGCAACTGAATACACACAGAGAAACGTATAAGGAATATTGAGCCATTGTATGTGAGGGGAGAGGCATACACATATCCATTTGTGGTTGGAGCACATAGGAGGGAGGGGTCAATCACATCTCAGACGTTGCAGGACCCCAGATGTCTCATAGTGATGTCATCATGCTGTTCCTACTAGGAATGGTCCCCCCTGGTCTCAGAAGTCATTTCTTGTTATGTGGTCTCTATTTTACTGAACACAGCTTGACTCCAGTCTCTTTTAGATACTGCCAGTCTGCACATGTTGTTGTCCCTAGATGCTACTTGGTTGGACATGTAGTCTTGAATTTCTGGCTAAAATCTTTGGCCATCCATTTAGAGAAAGAACTCTTTAAGCTTAAGTAAGTCTCAAAACCCTTCTCCTTCTCTCTTTTTTTAGGCCAGCAAAAACCTCTTTTCTTAAAATCTAGGCTACTAGGATCTCTTATCTTCCAGTCAGAGTGAGGCTAATACTCTAGGACATAAGCTCTTCAGAATATAAAGCAGAGTTCTACTGTTTAATTCAAACATCAGGCTTAATATTTTCTTTGAACTCCTCTTTCTGGATCAGGGACTTTGGTATCTCTGCCAAAAGACCTCACCCTAATTTATGGTAAGCAGTCTATAAACCTCCACATTTTCAGTCTGGTATTAGAACATTAGCTGGGTATAGTTATCTGTTCGATAATCTCCAAAAATCTCTGGGGTTGAGGATTTCCCAAATTTTCAAACCATAATGAACCAAGACTATCTAAGCCTATGGCAATTGTGTCTCAGCTACAGACCTAACAACATTTCAGTGTGGACAGCATGACCTAACGAGGGCTTTTCTTCATGCACTCCCATTTGGAGTAGCCCAGTGGAGTATTTAGTTCAAGTGTTATCCTCACTTTCATTCATGATAGAATAGATAATCAGTAGAAGAGTCCAGATTCAAACTCAGGTATATTGACTCCAAAGTCAAGGAACTTTCTATTTTTCTTTAACTAGAGGACTAGATACACTATTTACCCCTAGACCTGATGTACCTTGGTTTATCTTAAAGCCTGAAGAGCACCAGAAAATATTGAATCCAGTAGGATCCCATAAATCAGTGAAACAAAACAGACTACAAACCGTATATATATATATTGTATAAATGTGTGTAAATATGTATAAATAGAAATGTATACAAGTAGGTATAAATAGAAATGTGTAAATATGTATTGGATAGGTATATAAAACTTGGTACATTACTAAAATTAACAGTCTAGAACTTTAGGGAAGTATAGAAGGAAATTTTTTTTATGTTCACATTGATAAATGGTGGACACCATTAGAGGTCTTTTACATCAGCCAGGTATTTGTATTCAAGCTCAGCCTGTTACATTCCATATAGACAAGTGAAATGGAATGAGAGTATTTTGAATCTTATAATAGATATCATGTTGCTGAGTATTTTTGCTTGTGTCTACTGTTAATAAATAACCCACAAAGCAAGGTGAAAGATAAAAATTTAGGCTAAACATCTCCTCCTCCCCTGAATGCATCATCAAATAATTATCTTGATTGATTAAAAAAAATCAGTCATTTTTTGTCCATCATGTGAACACCACATTTAACACTACTTTACCCCCATCAGATCTCTATTTTGTGATCCAATTTTGCTTGCTATGTCCCTGTTAAGAAAGAGTTAACCATCCTGATGTGGTGGGAGTGCATTATCCTTCCTGGATATTGTAATCTAACTTATAATATCCCTGTTGCCTTGAGCTTTGGGGTAATTTGTTATTTTATCCTTCAACTAGGCCCAGCACAACAAATCAAACCACTGAGGTCTGATTTCAATTTGCATTGTTGGGGGTGGTGGTGTGAAAAATGGTCTTGTAACTACTCTAGAAAAGATTATTCAGGAATTAAAATGATGGAAAAGAAAGTCCCACTGTTCTCGGTGTTTATTTTCGCTTGTTTTGTAGAAATGCGTTGCCCCTGTCATGGCAAAGACTTGGCAATTTGAATATTCTGGGACTCAGAGAAAGAAAGCAAAAAATGCTAGCTGACCTTGAAGGAAAGAAAAGCCTAAAGCCCTGTATCTTGAGAGCCAAGAATGAATATCTTTGGAATGCTGTTCTAAGAAGGTGTGGGCTAACTCTGAAAAGCAATTGCTTATAAAATTCTGGGCAACTGTCACATTCAAGATGAGGCTATGGAAATTCATTTTTTTTTTCTAAACAAGGGATAGGATTTTCCTTTGAGTATTTAGCTTTAGGGACAAAGGAGAGGAAGAAGTTACTAATTGTATAAAGGTTAGTGTCTACTTAGCAATTCTGGATTAAATCTATGAATCATCATAGTACAGATAATGAACAATGGAGGGATTCCTGTCATGGACTACTGCATAACCTTAGAATATTATATTATAATGATGATAACACCAGCACTTTCTGTATGCACAAGAACTGTCTCAGTAGAATTCTAAGCAATTTATAGATTTGTTTTTAATCATTCTTCAAAACATTCCCATGTGGCATAGAAATCAGATAGTATTAACCTCATTTTCATCATCATGCCATCTTCCTTCCTTCCCACTATTTTAAGGGAAAACAACTTTTTTGAAAAAAGCTTTATGTAGTATCTATTTTCAGTATTTTGAGAGAAAAGAGGTAAGAAAGGAGATAGAAGAGGGAAATGAAAAGGGGGAAAAAGAGAAAAAGAAGAGGGGGGAGAAAAGAGATGGGGGAGCAGAGAGGGGAGGAATGTTGAGATGTGAGCATGGGATAGATGAAATGCAGTGACCTCATATTTTATGAATATTTTGAAGTTTATTTCACTATTTTTTAAATGACTTTGATTTGTACAATTGTATCAATTGGGTAAACAGATATTTTCAGGGTTAAAGCGATTCAGATATTCCAGATATATAGGTTTGTGTTCATTTAAAAAATTCTTTGTCCTATTGATTATCTGCTCTACATTTGTATAATTGTTAGTTCCTAATGATTTCCCTGCTCTACCCCCTCTGCAGTAGAATCCTCCTTTATAACAAATAAGTGTAGCCAGAAAGAACTAGTCAACATCCTGGTCACATCTGAAAAGATATACCTCATTCCCTACCTATTGTCCACCATCTCCCAGAGGAGATGTGAAAAGCATGTTTCACCATCATACTTCTGAAGTCAAGATTGGTCAGTGGGTAGAGCAGAAAGCTATGAAGTCTTTCAGTGTTCTTTTCCTTTATATTATTTTGGTCATCATGTCAATTGTGCCTTTGATTCATTCAGTCTTTCCCAGGTTTCCCACATTCATCATTTCTTTAAAAAAATAACAACTTTTCCATTACACTAACATACTGCAATTTGTTCAGCCTTTCCTGATCTTTGAACACCCACTTTCCATTCAGTTCTTTGCTATTACAAAAAGTGCTGCTAACACACTCTCATCCCTCTTATTCTCACCACCAACTTACCTATACTGCATCCTTCATTTTCATAGCACCATTGGTCATAGGCTGGAAGGGACCTCAAGACCTTTTGCTTAATTTACTCAGTTTGTATATAGCCTAAGATAAAAGAATAATTAATTTAAGTGTCTCCCCTTAACTCTGCTCTGTCTGGACCCAACTTACAAATTCATAAGAGTAGCTTTATTATTACAACCTAAATTCATTATGTTCAGTCCCTGCGTGACTCCATGTTTATCCAGCAAAGGTGTGAGAAGAGTGGTTTCATTGACTTAGACTCAGAAGGAAGAGGATTTCATTTATTCACTCAAAACCAAGCAAAATACAGAATGCATGACAAAGAAATGCACAACCTATCTGCTCTCATTAGAACTCAGTGAAAGGCATGCAACCTTCCCTTACCCTCAAACAGAGAGTGAAGTTTAAGGGATTAGATTCTGTCTGATCTTCTTAAAGCAGATTCCAAAATAAAGTATTATGTTCCTACAGTGATAGACTCCAAAATACAAAGCCCCAAAGCCTAGACTAGATAAGAGTGAACTTCTTTATGTATGCATTAATATGATGTATAACATTCATTTTGTAATGGAAAATAGCAGCATTATGTGTTCTTTTCCATTAGAGACCCACAAAATGATTTTGGCTATTTCTTTTCTCCCTACTATAGTTCTTCTGGACACCATAAGATGGTTAGAGGACAAAGGACGACAGTCATCATTTTTCTTCTATATCCGTGACTTTTGCACATAAACTGAAGCTTGTTTGGAGCTCCAAAGCTATAGGAGTAGATTAATTGAGCCCTAAGGCTTCAGAAAGTCAATCTGATTGAGGGAAATAATGTAGTATGCATGGATGACAAAATCTGCTATTCCTTTAGGAAATTTTTTTTTTAAGATTTTAATGATGGAATTGCCACAATGACTTTGGAAAGACCATTGTGATTTAGATCTCTTTGAATCACTTTATAATTCTTTACTTGGAATTATATTTGCATTAACTTATGTATCATTTTGAGAGTTGCTTGCAAACTAGACGTTAAATCTGAGGTAATGATTTTTGTTTTTGAAAGAAATTGATTTTGTTACAATGTCCTTTGTAAGACAACATACACAATACCCATTGACTGAGATAGTATAATTCTTTATTTCAGTATTAACGAGCTTTAGGATAAATTCCATTTTGCTTTGATTTGTGAGCTCTACCCCATAGGATGATTTGTGGAATATTTGCATCTTATTTGAAGATAAAATTCTAATAATGTGTACTCTCTTCATTTTCTTATCACCAGGAAATCAGAGAAAAAAATTTAAGAAGTTGATTAGCAAAAAAAAAAAAAAAATCTGTTATTTGCCACCCAGTGTTAGTGAACAGGTAGAGTTTACTGAATCACTTAGCAATAGGTTTCCTGATAATCCTGAAAAGATTGGACAACTCCACATACGAACCTTAACCCCAGCTTTAAATTTGCATTCAAGAAATATAGAAAAAAAGTATGTTTCACTGATTTACATATATAATGTTACGTTTGTTATTTACATGTACTTTAAATTGTTGTCCCTGTTAGGGATGAATGGGCAGGAGAGTCATCTCTGAAAATTCCAGTATATTAAAGAGGATAAATGTCCTTTTAAGGATGGAAGAAATAACTCATAAAAGAAGCAAGAAAGAAGCTTCTGAAAAGGGGAAAGACCATCTTCATCCATGTTAAGAGGTTGGCAGGTGGGAGAAGAGAAAATTGAACTACTGAAGCCTCATAACAGTTATGAGGTTGTTTTTATTGTTCTTTCTATAGAGTTTAAATCTGAAACTTCTGAGGAAGATGCTGCATCACCTGTTTTATGCAATGATAAGGAGAATCAATCGGTTACATTAGGAACAAGGAAATCTTTCGCAGCTCTCAAAATGGGACTGCACATCACAGTGTTTCATGATTTTCTTAGAATGCAGAAGTGCCCATAGAAAAGTTTGACATACCAATTAGGAGAAAGGTTATCTTCATGGAAAATAGAGCCAAGATGTGATGGGGAATCTGCTGAGATCTATCAAACCTAATAACTGCTGCCAAGTTCCATTGACAGTAAATGTTAGCTATTTTTAAGTACTTGGTTGGAAACTAGGATTGTAAAGAAAAGGGCATTAGCATTTGCATCATACTTTAGATTTTATAAAATATGATATGTGCATTATCACATTTAAGCTTCATACCAACCCTATTTAAGTACATGCCAACCCTATTTAAGTATTGTTATCCGACTCTGATTCTATGATTCTCTACATTGACCTATATTCTCAAATACTTTTTTAATACCCATGGGATCATTCTCTAATATGTCTGAAATATCATATTCAATTTTCACAACAACACTATGCAAGTCATATTATTTCTGGTATGCAAATGAGTAAATTGAAGCTTATAGAGTTTACAATTTGATACCTTAAGGTACTGATTGACTTCAAACTCTGTTCAACTCATTAATGTGATATAGTCACCAAAGATGAAGCAAATAATGAGGCTCATTGATGGTAAAGTGGATAGAGTTCTAGACTTGGTGTCAGGGAGACCTGAAGTAGAATCCTCACTGAGACAATTACTAGCTGTGTGATTCAGGGTAGACCACTTGACCACCCTTTGCCTCAGGTTTTTCTTGGGTAAAATGGGGATAATAATAGAACCTACCTCCCAAGGGTTGTTGGGAAGATGAAATAAAATACCTGTTATCATTGTTACAAATATTAGTATAATCTAAAACATAAATATGAAATACAGGACAACTGTGTGTGTATAACACAGAGATATTATTATTATGACCTAGTTTTGAGTACTTTCACCACCGTATCTTCCTCTGGACACACTACAAATTCTTAATTTCCTTCCAAAATTTTGACTTCCAGAAGTGAATGAATAAATCTAGATGTGGTCTAACCAGCGATCAATATAGAGGTACAAACTCTTCCCTTTTCAAGTATATTATATTTATGTGTTTCAGATTGTGACATATATATATATATATACATATAGATATATACAAACATACATATACACATATATGTATGTGTATTATTGTCTTTGTATGTTTATTTATTTTGCCTTTTAAAGCATTGTATCTCATGATTTCTTCTTGTTTATAGTTAAAAATTACCAGGAGATCCTATAATAGTTTGAAGGAGGATTTGAATTCATGATTTTTTGGTTCTAATTTGAGCACCTTATGTACTGAGTCACCTATCTGGATCTACGGATGAGTAATTGAGAGATGAGAAGGGTATAATCACTCGTCCCTTGTCTCATTCCCTTCCCCTATATTTTCTTAGATTTCTATATCCCATTGCCTGTATGTCTAATTTTCCCAGTTGAATATAAAAACAATTTTTAACATTTGTTTTTTAAAATTTTGAGTTCCAACTTCTTTCCCTTCCTCCCTCCCCATCCATCCTCACTGAGAAGGCAAGCAACTTGATATAGGTTATACATGTGTAGTCATGTAAAACATTTCCATAACATGTGGTCTTTAACTATACTTCCCTCTATCCTCCTTGCCCCCCATTTATTCTATTCTCTCTTTTGACCCTGTCCCTTCTCAAAAGTGTCTACTTCTAATTACTCCCGGCTCCCATTTGTCCTCCCTTCTATCATCACCCATACCTGACTTATCCCCTTCCCACCTACTTTCCTGTAGTGTGAGATAGATTTTCATATCAAATTGAGTGTGTATGTTATTCTCTCTTTAAGTCAAATCCAATGAGAGTAAGGTTCATTCTTTCCCTCTTATCTCCCCCCTCCTCTCGTCTACTGAAAAGTTTTTTTCTTGACTCTTTTATGTGAGAGATAATTTACCCTATTCTATTTCTCCCTTTCTCTTTCTCCCAATATATTCTTCTCTTATCCCTTAATTTTATTTTTTTTAGATATCATCCCTTCCTATTCAACTCACCCTATGTCCTCTGTCTAGGTGTGTGTGTGTGTGTGTGTGTGTGTGTGTGTGTGTGTGTGTGTGTGTGTGTGTGTATGATCCCTCCAACTACCCATTAATACTGAGGAAAGTCTCAAGAGTTACAAATATCATCTTTCCATGTAAGAATGTAAATAATTCAACTTTAGTATGTCTCATGATTTCTCTTTCCTGTTTACCTTTCATTCTTCACTTGATTCTTGTTTTTGAAAGTCAAATTTTCTATTCAGCTATGGACTTTTCATCAAGAATGCTTGAAAATCCTCTTTTTCATTGAATGACCATTTTTTCCCCTGAAATATTATACTCAGTTTTTCTGGGTAAGTGATTCTTGGTATTAATCCTAGCTCCTTTGACCTCTGGAATATCCTATTCCAAGTCCTTCAATCCATTAATGTAGAAGCTGCTTGATCTTGTGGTATCCTGATTATATTTCCATAATACTCAAATTGTTCCTTTCTGGCTGCTTGCAATATTCTTTCCTTCATCTGGGAGCTCTGGAATTTGGATAGAATATTATATATTGAAGAGCAAAAGAACTGGGGCTCTGGCCAAAAATACCATACCCAGTTAAGCATAATCCTGAATGACAAAAAAATTAACTTTTGATCAACAATCAGACTTTCAAAACTTGGTGTAAAAATACTGAACTTAATAGAAGATTTGACATATAAGAGCCAAGAGAAACAAGGTACATATCAAAGGGTGATTATAAGGGATTCAATAAAGACAGATAGTTACTTGTTATATATGTATGTATGTATATATATACACGTATATATGTATGTACATATATACGTATATATATATACATATCTATATCTATATATCTATATATATGATTGTCATTAGTAGTTGGGTAATTCGTAAGAAAGAAAGAAACATACCTGAGTATGATATGACTTTTAAAAGTAAAACCATTTAGGAACAGCTAAAAAGAGTAATTATTTTATACAAAAGAGATGTAAGAGGAAGAATTGATACAGAGGAAATAGAGGAGGAGGGCTGGCAGTTCTGGTAACCTACTTTCATTAGGAATGAGCATTAAAGCTTTCTAAATTCAGAGAAAATAAAATGGTAAGGGGATAGGGAGTAGGGAGAAGACAAGGGAGGGATCTCTGGAGAGGAGGGTGAGGGGTAGGATACAGGGGGCTATAGAAGGGTGTTAAGATTTATGGGAATGGGAGAATAGGGGAGGGATCCTTGGAGGAGGGTAGGCTAAGTAATAGGAGGGCAAGGTAGTGGGCAGAAGTAAAGTAGAGGAATCAGGAGAGATAGAAAACAAGAGATATGCTCAAATGTATAAATAAAAATCAAAAATAGAATTTGTTAGGGAAAGTATATGTCTATATATGTATGTATATGTACATATATATGCACATATGCACATATATGTAGTGATATATCAGCACCTAAGTGTAGCCCTTGGGGGTGGGGAGGAAGGGCGATAAAAGAACAAGGTAAAAGCACACAGTAGAGAACTAAAGAACTTACAGAGAAGTAAAGAAAAGGACAGCTCTCCACGCACAGTGTAGTATTTATCATACAGGCTTTCTAAAAATGAAAATTTATCATTACATATAATCCTTTCTTATGTTCTGCTATGAACATGGCATGCTTTTTTTCTTTTCTTACTTTGTATTTAAGTTCCAGTATTTAAGTTTATGATTTTTTTTTCTTTTTTCTATTTTGTATTTCTGTTCTGGTGTTTAAATCTAAAATAAAATTTAAAAAAGAAAAAAAAATTCAGTGACCCTTTTTTCTTGAAATTCTCCATCCTCCTCCATTAATTAGTGAGAGGAACAAAATCAAAACCTTGCATCAATTAAGCATAATCAAGGAAAATTGTGTTCATGTTCAAAAATACATGTCTCTTTCTGACCTTTGAGTATAGCCTATCTCTGCCAATTGGTGGGTAACATTCTTCATCATAGAACACATGACTGGCAATATTCTGAGGCCTTACATATTTCAAATTGGTTTTTCTTCACAGTATTATTGACCTTACATACACTGTTCTCTTGGTTCTGCACACTTCACTCTGCATCAGTTCATGGAGAGCCTAAGTTACTCTGATATCTATACTTTCATTTCTTATGGAACAGAAACATTACATTGCATTCATATACCATACAATCTGTTCAGCCATTTCCTCAACTGATGGCCATCCCTTTTAGATGCTAGTTCTCCTATTTTTCCTTTTTAATTTATCTTTGGGATCAAGAAGTTTGTTTTGGTCTTGAATATTTCCTCCCCAATTTTACCTTCCCTCTTAATCAGTTGTCCTCTTCTCCCAATCACTCTTTATTTTCCTGTGTTAAGCTTGTTGTATTTCTGTACCAGACTCTGTGTGTATGGTGTGTGTGTGTATATGTGTGTGTGTGTGTGTGTGTGTGTGTATGTGTGTGAGTGTACTCAGCTCTTCTTTGGCTTCAGCCAAGAGAAATATGCCATTCTCACATCCCTTTCTCTTTGTATGTATACTTTTCTTCTCAAGCTCCTCAGTTATGAAAAATAAGTTCTATCTTCTTCTTTCCCCTTCTTACATTATGATATTTATTTCATCCTCCCTTATCTTTCTGATCTTAAAACCTTCGGAATAGAATGAATTCACCCCTAACTCTTCTGTCTTATTGAATTTCCTTCATATTCTAAAGAGGTTCTGAAGGAGTATTTGTTTCTTCTCCCTATATCAGAATGTTAGTACGACATCATCCTACAATTCTTTTCAATTTGGCTCAAATAAACTTGCCTGTTTCTTTTTATTTTTGTTTACATTTGAAAATTCCTACTCATTCCTGGAAATGCTAATCACATATTTTCTTAATTGACACTTACAGTACCCCTGGGAGGTCGGTACTGTTATCATCTCTATCTTGTATTAGAAGAGACTAAGGTTCATTGACTTGCTCATGGTCATAGAGCTAGTAAGTATCTGAGACATTTGAACTCAGATCTCCTTTATGCTCTGTGACACCAGGCAGCCTCAAGTCCATTAAAAGTTAATTTTTTTTCCCCACTGGAGGATTTTATTCAGCCTGTACTGATTCTTGCCTAGAAATTCCCCACCATCACCAGAAGCTTCTTCTTAAAATAATGGTCCATCTTTTTGTCTTCTTCCTGTTATGCTTCACAGGAGCAAGCCATAGAATATCTTTCTCTTTACTTGGAAAGTATAATTGCATAATCACTTGGTATGGTCTGAATGATAGGCTAAGGAAACAAAAGAAAATGAAAATGATTTTATTTCTGCATGCATTATCGGGACTAAAAGAGACTTGAAAGATCATCTATGCCAATATTCATTCAACACATGAGAAATCTGAGGCCCAGACACTTTCCAGGTCTAAAATCCAAGGCACCTGACTGTACTTCCATTTTCTTTCCATTATAGAATTCTCCCTTTCCACAAAATTCTCCTCCTAAACCAGTATCAAATCCCCCTGCTAACTACTATAAAATCAATTCCCTTTGATATGTCATTCAAATAAGTGAATCTGTTTTGAGGCATTGGAATATATTATGTTGATCTTTTTTCCTGTCAGTCACTCCCATAAATAAAAAGGCTAATTATCAGGGAGGATTTCATTTATTACCTCATAATTCATGTTCAATTCACTAGCACAACTCTGTACGTACCTTACTCATGATGCATATTTGGAAATTTCCTAGAACTCTTATTTCCCAGGGGTCACAGCAGTCATATCAATACTAAATGTGCATATTCACTAGACCTTATATGATCTATATTTTTATGGATAATATTATTATAGTATAATAGATACTATATACATAATATACTGTATGTAGATAATAGTATATATAGATAATAGTATAATAGTATTATAAATAATAGCCTTTGATAGCATTTTAAGGTTTACAGACACTTTGCAGACAAATATTATCTTATTTTATCCTCTCAAATTTGGGAGGTAGGTGCTATTATTAATTCCATTTTACAGATGAAGAAAGTGAAGCCAAGTGATGTTAAATAATTTGTCCATGGTCCCATAGATAGTAAAGTATATGAGGCTAGATTTGAGTCTTTCTGACTCCATGTTTAATATTCTATCCACTGTACCACATAGCTGCTTCTACTAGATTGCAAAGTGTGTAAACTCTTCCAGATTGTGAATTACAAGCGTTTCCAGTATAGTGTCATGGTAGTGAGTCCAGTGTGAATATGTGCTTTGCTATGAATGGAATCCTCTCCCATGACTGTGAAAAGGAAAATGACATACCAGAGGATATACAGAGTTGAAGAACCAGACTGATGAGAAGATTGAAATCCATGCCAAATGCAGATGATTTGCAAGAACTGAACAAGGCCAGCCTAGAGAAAAAAATGGGAAGAAAATCCTGATAGCTGTCTTCAAGAATCAGTACCTAAAAATCAGTTATGTGGAAGAGATATTATGCTTGGTCTGGTTGGCCATAGAAGGCTATCCTCAGAAGTGGATAGACATTGCATAGAGGAAGATTTTGGCTAAATGTAATGAAAAATACCCACCAGTTAGAATTTTCTAAAAGTGAAAAGAGCAGCATTGGAAAGTGGTATGTCCTCATCTTCAAATGGAGACTAGATTACCACTAGTTAAGGATTTTTTTTAAAAGAATCCAAGATGAGCTAGATTCACCCAACTGTTAGCGCCCTACCTCCCAAACTACCTTATACAGGGTGACCAAAAGGTTTTGGTGGAGTTTTAAAGCTAAAACTGACTTTTGAGATACCCTGCATTTAGCTTCTTTGTGTTTTTTTTTTGTTTTTATTTATCTTATTTTTAATTTATGGAATAAAAAACATTTTCCTAACATAGTATAATAAAAAGATGATTACACATGAAACAGCAAATTTATTATGTTCAACTTGCTATTCCTTTAAACACATAATAAAGTTATCATGTACATTTCTTTTTTCTTCCCTCCTCCTCCTACCCTAGAGATGGATACCATTAGACAAAAATATGTATATGTATATATACATACATATATATTAACTTACCTCTCTTTATCAGTTCTTTCTCTGGATTAGTATGCTACCTTCCTTCATATGTCCTTTGTAGTTAATTTGGATATTTATAATAGCCAAAATGTATTATTCACTCAAAGTTGTTCTTAAAACAATATTGCTGTTACTGTATATAAGACTGTTGGTTCTACTAATTTCACTCTTCATTATGTCATGCAAATCTATCTGTATTTTACTAAGATCACAGAGTTCATTATTTTTTATAGCACAGTAGTATTCCATCCCAATCATTTAATACAACATGTTCAGGCACCTACCAATCTAAGGGTATTTGCATTTATTCTCTCTATTGTTTCTCCTTAAAGTTTCTCTCATTGGAATGTCAGAGCCTTGAAAGTGGGAATTCTTTACATGTCCCCAGCTCCTATCACGATGTCCGGTCCAAAGGAGGGGTGCTTAGTAAATGTTTGCTGACTACTTGATTGATTGCCCCTGAGGTCTCTTCCAACTCCAAGACTGTATGATCCAGTAATCCTCTTCCTTCAGTTGGAAAATGTTAGGATATAAACATTTGTTTTCTTATTTTTTACAATAGGGGAAATTAAATTGGTAGTGATCTTTTGTGTAAGGTGACTCATGTGTTTGTACATTTTAATAGAATTAGTTCTCATAGAAAATGTTGAATAGATGACTTTAGAGGCTATCCTGTCAATAGAAAATAAGAGTTATTTAATCTTTCTTCCTGGTATTTGTGTTACATAAGTGCCTTTGCTACAGTTTTATAAGGTCTATGCACGTGGTCCATAAGTTCTTGGAAAAAGATATTAGGTTGTCATTGCCAATTTGTTTTATTGCTTTGGGTGCTTTACTATACTGATTCCTTTTTGTCAACACAGGGCCTTTTATTCTAGTTCATTTAGAAAAACTATGGCTACAGGCCCATCATTAACTCTTCTCTTGAAATATGTAAAGTAAATTATGAGCTATGTGAAATATAAATTGGGTATATCCAGAGGTGTATTAATCAGTGCTCTAAAGTGTGGGTCAGAGTTATACGTTTCCATTTGCAAACACACTAGAACTCCTTTTCTCAACTAGAAGACATGAGTGTTACCTTTGGGTATGCGCTTTCCTCTGTTAATCCATACCCATCACTTCACAGAATGTCTCCTGGATTCTGTTTTTCTTAACAGTCAGAAAGTATTTTATTAGTAGTAAGTTCATTATCCATTAAGGAGCAGCTAGGTGAAACAGTGGGGAGAGTGCCAGATTTAGAGTTAGCAATACTCATCTTCTTGAGTTCAAATCTGGCCTAAGACACTTGACATCTGTGTGACTCTGGGCAAGTCACTTAACTCTGTTTGCCTCACTTTCCTCATCTATAAAATGAGCTAGAAAAGGAAATGGCAAATTACTCCAGTATCGCTGCCAAGAAAACCCCAACTGGGGTCATAATGAGTCAGACATGACTGAAATAAAAACAGAAAAGTCATCAAGAATCTCAGTGAACCTCATCAGATTTCACTATTCCAGCAATCATCAGATAATTGAATGTAGGGTCTTGGGAATCATCTAGCCCAAACCCACATTTATTTAAAATAGATGAAGAAAGTGTGGCTAAAGTTGGAAGGAAAGAAGGAACTCGATGGTAGAGCAGGAATTTGAACCCAATACCTCTGATATTAATCACTCTGTCCTTTTTTTTTGTGAACTGCACTGCCCCCCCACCATGAGATTTCAAGAGAGTACCCTGAGGGAAGACATAACTGCAGTAAATCAATAGGCAAAGTCCTGAAGGGCCTTAGCAAAGTTTGAAATAAGAAGGTAAGATTTGTTCTCAGTGGTCCTAACTTTAATAATTATCATAGGTGACATTTTTAATAAAATGTAAAGGATGCATTGATTACATTTGATCACAGGCAGAATCACAAATGCAAAGAAAGTCTTTCCCATTGGACATATTCTATGATAGTTGCTTTAAAGATGGTTACAATGAATGCCCAGATCACTTTAAGAGCTTTATCCCTGTGAGCTAGGACATAGGATCATCCATCTAGCCTCAGAAGGGTCTTCAAAGTCATCTAGTCAATGTTCCTTATTTTATTCATGAGGAAATTGACATTCATGGAAAAATAGGTGACTTTTACTGTACAGTTTAGTTCTCAGATTGTCCCCATCTTACAGAGAGAGAAACTGTAGCTGAGAAAAATAAAATAATATGATAATATGGTTAACAACTGTGAGAGATTCAAACAAAGGCTCCTGAAGCCAAGTCTAGCTTTTAGCACACTACTCAACTGTATCTCATTTAATTTTTAGACTCTCCCATTTTTGTAGTATCCCCTCTCTATCTTTACTTCCAGTCATCTATTCTTTTCAGGAAAATCTTCAAGAAACTAATTCATACTCCAACATAAATGATTAACATACCTTAACATAGAACAGTTTTTGAGTATTTGAGATATTTTGGAGGACAAAGCTGAAAGCTAAATAAATACACTTCTAAAATAATGAATTTCAGATACAATCAATAGGATATGTAGGAGGGATTCTTTGACATTTCTCTTTAAGTCTCACTTCCTAGAAAATTTCCTATTCTATCCATTTTCATCCAGGAGGCTGGTTCTGCCATTCTTGAACTTTTACAATTATATTTATCTAATGCAGACGAAACCAACATCAGTTTGGTTATTCTTGGTATTATGCTCAGATGCCAAACCACTTAATCTTTATCTCTAGAATTGGTTTTGGCCTAATGTAACCAAATCTTTTCAGCTTTCAGAAGCATGTAAATCACAGATGAGTAAATTAGCAATTTGGAAAAAAAATAGCTATCCAGGTTGTGTGTGTGTGTGTGTGTGTGTTCTCAGGAACTGAAGTGTATACAAACAAAATTCACATTTTCTCCCCCTTCTCCCTCTCCTCAGTGTACATGTTTATGTATTTTTTCCTTCTTCATTGGAACATTGGGTTCTAGTTGTTGCTAAATGTTAAATAAGAGGTAGAAAAAGCATCTTGTTTTGCCCACAGGTTTATAGACTATAAGCGCAGTTGCAAAGCACAGATGTTCCAAGATCCCTGTAGGTATCCAGTGGTATTATAACCAATCCACCTTCAAATCTCAGCAAGTATACCTACCATTCTGCATTTAAATCTAAAGTTCCTCACCTAAATCTATTTCCACTTCCTCTTAAATTTAGGTGCTTACATGTTAAGGAAAATCAACCTTTTTTCCCCTCTCAAATTACTATGATAGCCATCCATAAGAAACATTGGAAACAATTGTTGACCAGGTCTATTCCTCTGGACTCCTGTAGGCATCTGAGGAAACACTGCACTTGAGAAGTGAGGGAGAAGACCCATTGAGAGGAATGGAGCCTTACCTGGTACGGAGACTCTCCTGCCGCAATGTCCAGCTTCCTCCACTGGCCTTCAGACAGCTGGAGCAAGCAGACTTGAAAAGTGAGACAGAGAACCTACAAAGGCCTACCAGTCTTCCACTGAAGATTCTTCCACTGATCGCCATCACATCTGCAGAGTCCAGCAGGTAAAATGGGAAGATGTTCCCAGTTCTATTTTGAAAAAATATTTTAATGACATGTATTAGTAGATGTTTTGTTACCTATATGCTATAAAGAGAAAGATGGGTGATTTGTGCACAGCATGCTACTTCTTTGAGGAAGATCAATTTTGGGAATATTCCTGAGAAAGCTGAAAATATATTGATGAATGATAATAAGTAACTGGGAATAGCCTACCATTACTGAAAAAAAAATGCTAGGTAAATGTAATTTAAAAGAAAAATCCCAAGAAAATTAGAACTAATAGAGAAATTACCATGTGGGAATAAGTAGCTAGAAATAGTAGGCACTGTTCATTGAGGCAAAATGAATTTGAAATCAAGGAGAGATTAATTATACTGTAATTAGAGTCAAAAGAAAAGATGTAATTACGTTCATGTGTATTGTAATGTGGCCTATAGCAATCTGAGGTACTGCTTACTACAACACTGTTTTGGTTCGAAGCCCAAGGTAAGTTTTTTAGGTGAGAAAGTGGAGTGGAAGGACTTGACTAGTAGATCTAACAGAATTGTTCAACGGTTATTTCTCATTTATCCAGCATCTTGTGCTTTTCATTTTGCAGGGTATTTAAAAATTTTCCATTTCCCCTTGCTTTTTTGCCTCCTTTTATTCCTTGCCTTCCCTCTACCTTTAAGATCTTGTCGTTATCTCCCTTGCAAAAGCAAAAGGAAATAAGGCCCAGACCTATTAGATGTTCAGTTGGTTTGTAACATCTGTAGAAGCCTAAGTGAAGGAGGAGACATATGACTCCATCAGCTTACATATTACCAAATAATACAGATATTGCTGGATTGTTGGGCAATGGGCAAGAAGGAAATTTCAGTCATCTTGGAAAACATAGTTTCTAGATTTTCTTAATGTGGTCTTGCTGAGGTTTCTATAAATATGGCCAAAAAATCCTTTCTTTTTTTCTGAAGTTATTTGTTTGTTTTATTATCTGTGTAGTCTCTGAACACTTGGAGATATGGGGAACTACTCCTTGGATGGTATTAGTTGAACTCAAACTTTTTTCCAGGGAACAGATTTAATTTTCTTAGACATGAAGCTATGGTACAGTATTTGTAATATGTCAACTGAACAAATTTCTCTGGTTAGCCATCTCTGGAGTGGAGAGCAGAGGAAGAAAAAAAGAATGAAAAAAGGCATTATTACTTTATTATACATTTTAAAGGGATAACAAAATAGATTTGCAGTTTCATGTACAAGCATCTATTTTTCTATTCTACTATGTCATAGAAATGCTTGATTTATTTCTTAAGTTCAGAATGAAATAAATATTTTTTAATAAAAGGACGACGTTGGCTAGATTACCTCAATAGACAAGATCAAGTAATTCTGTATACTAGCTTGCTGCCCCTGTTGGGGAGACCACTTGTTCAGAACAGCATTTTTTGTAGCCTATACAAAGAGAGTTTGAGCCAACTTCCAAATTCTTTGGATCAACAGTTACCATTTTCCCCCAGGGTAGCTGACAGAATATTCACTGTGAATCCCAGAAATTTAGATTGACTAGTAAAGGGAAGCTAGGGCCATTTTTTCTTTGTTCGCAATACCCACCTCCCATAAACTACCACTTCCACCACTACCATGCTACTTTTGTCACTAATTCTGTCCCAAATCATCTCATGACTGTGAAGCCTGAACCAAATTTCTGATCACGTGAAAGGAAGCCTGTACCAGTAGTAACTGTGTGGTTAAATAAACATTGGCTACCTTACATTTCTCTCCTTCTCATTTGATTCCAGTGAGATGGCCTGTTACCAGCTCCACATGGCCACCAAACTTCACCAATCTAACTTAACCCCTATACCAATATGGATCTTATGTGCAGAGTCTCTGATTCTACCTAAAACTACTCAACATAAATGATATTAGTATTCTAAGCTGTTCATTCTGGGATGAATAAGATGGAATAAACTAGTTTAAGTGTTGGAGATTTAGTTAATTGGGAAGGAAGGAATATTGGGAACTAGACATGATTTTAGGACTCGGTCTCTAGGCATGCATTATGATAGATCTTGTTCACCATGAAAGAAGACTGTATATTAAATATATCTCTTTATGTTTGGCCACTGTTTAATTAAAATCCACAGGTGAAAAATGAGCTGGGATAAATGTAACTGACTGTGTACTAAAAACAAACAAGTACGCTCCAAGGGCCAAGAGGGGTGGGAAACAACGTTTTTGAAATCTTCTACACCATGACACCTTATCTGGTTCAGACCAGAAACCAAGAGACATGTACATTTAAAAATATAATTGCAATATGTAAATACATGAAGTATATTTCAAGGAAAGAATCAGTGTATTGAAAATCACAGGAAATGATTGACTTGATTTTGCTGAACCTAGCTAATGTCAAGATTGGTTAGCTAACCACATTAAATTAAAAAAAACACCAAAACATCATTACCTCCTAGCCAGAAAGTTATGATACAATTAAATGTCAACGAATAAGGTAGGCATGGGCAAATAATCCCAATGTGGCTCAGCAGGAGAGAAAGTTGAATATAGAAGGGTGAATGAACCTAGGATTTATGCAGGGGTGTGCTGACAATTGTTTAGCAACCAACTTGCTGAAGGAAGAAATGTAGTCATGGCATAATATTAACAAACATTGATTATTAGGACTTGCCAATTTCAGAAGTGTATAAATGGTCACCCCAGAAATTTAACAATTAACTCAGCAACCCATGTGAGCTGACTCTAACACACGTCTGAAATTATCCTACTTTCCAGCTGCCTACAACTCCTTCATATCCCTTCTTCTCAAACAGGATACAAGGGCATTTTTGTTCACTTAGAATAACTTGGTTTCTGACTGATCTCTTAATGAGTAGCCAGTTTTGTCTTCAGCAAATTGCCCCAAGCCTTTTCTTAGTTTTAAACACTAAAACCCCCAAACAAAACAATACCCAATGTGGGGAGAAAAGAGATTCTCCCCATCTGAACTTGGCCACCTTTTGGGGACTTGTTTTTTCCCCTTCTATACTTTTATCTCCTTTGTTCTCTTTCTTCATGAGTAGAGTATCTTGAAGTAGTTCTCTAGATTTGTCCCATGTCATCTGTAGAGTCACAACATAGCTCCAAAGAGTGATTGGTTTCTGAATGGGATCTTTGGGCTATAAAAAGTATATTATGAATGGAGACTAATGGTTCCATTATAGATTGCCAGGGGAAAATATCTGCCAGGCAAAGGTCAAGGCAACTTTTATTTATGACTGCTTTGGTAATTTTACCTCAGGTTTATTTCAGAGTGGGGATATGTGAACATGTTTAAATTTATATTCTTACATCATTCCTTTGCGTTTTTAACTGTGAAGTTTGCATTCTGATTTAGTGAACTTTGTGAGCTTTTGGAAATTTCTAAATAAACGCAAAATAAAATCACAAACTTGGTACTCTGTGAGAAGCTAGATTTCATCTTTCCCTCATAAAAGAGTAAGTTTCAAGTTTTATAGCCAGATCTTTGATGGCTTAGAGAAAAAAAAAACTGCATTGAAATATGAGTGATTACTAGTTGAGAATGTTATTAACTTGTGTAAAGAGGGGTGGAAGTAGAAATGTAATTTGCCATGATAGATATTTCCATATACAACCTAAATAACTTCTTAGAAGATCTCCATTTACTTTTAATTTAGTAGTGACATTGATTGCTTTTCCAATATTATTCTGCGTGGGGAAAGGGAGGGGTAGGAAAGTGGGTGTATGTCTGTGAGAGGAGGGAAGAGGAGAAATGGGGTAAGCAAAGAAGATAACTATGGAAACATAAAAGGATAAAGAAATAGAGCAAAGGTAAAGAACAAGATGACTACAGGAAAAAAGGATGGGAGAGAAGAAGAAAGATAATCAGGGTAAATAAAGAACCTTCAGAGAAAAAAAAAGACTTAGGAACTAACAGGATTTAGCAGTCACTACTTTTAGTGCCATGCTAGTTCCTAAGTACTTCAGGAGAGAATTGTTTCTCTGAAATCTCTACTAAAAAGGCCATATTTGCATTTTGGTTCCAATGATGGATATTTTCTCCCCTGCATGATTTAAACCAGAACATTCAGAAAGAGAGGATAAGCAAGAACAAAGAGACAGAAAAAAATAAAAGAAATCATGCCATATACCTGGGGTGAAGGCAAGCCCCCAGAGCTCTAGAGTCATAGGATATAGAGTTAGAATAGGTCTCAGAGTTCGATCACCTGCTGTAACACTCTCATTTTAAGTATATATTTAATTTATGTCTTTAGTCTTTACATTAGAATCATTTTTAAAACTTCTCCATCCCCTCTCATTTGAATCAGCCCTTGAAACAAGTAATAAAACAAGTAACAGTTGACTCCATCAGATAATAAATAAAACTTGACTCCAAGTTTTAATCCCTCTCTTCCTTACCCAGAATCTAACTTTTTATCCATGATTTTAAAATTTTCTATTGTGTATATTGCATATATTTTTCTTTTGATTCTTCCAGTGTATACAAATCTTCCATTTTTTCTTAATTTTTTCCATTTGTTATTTCTTACTGCACTGTGATATTCTGTTCTATTCATCTGCCGTAGGTTGTTTTTATTTTTAAGTCCACTTCCCAATCCATGGACACCAATGCTGTTTCCATTTTTTTAAATATTCCCTACCATAAAGAGGGCCTCTTGTAAAACATTGGTTTGTGTTGAATGTTTGTTTTTCTCTTTAACTTCTTTGAGAGGGTCTATATCCTCTCTCATTAGGGGAAAGTTTTAGCGACATATTTTGTTTTTATGTCACAGTCCCTCCATGATAAGGCACTACCACCAGCACCACCACCACCAAAGTGAACTCTCTTTTATAGCAAGCAAAATTAAGCAAAACTAGCCTACATAGTGCCCATGTCTGACATAGCACAAAATATTTTGCACCTATTGTCCCCCACCCTCCTCTCAAGGAAATATATCTATATTTCCCCTTGACCAAATTCAGTCAGTTGTACAATTACCTATTATTTAGTTTTATTTTAGTTTTCCTTTTGTTTAATTACTGTAGTGATTGTTCATTGTTCTATTTTTTTTGCTTCATTTTTTATCAATTCATACAAGTCTTTCCATGTTTCTCCAAATTCCTCATATTGTCATTTCATTTTAATATTGCATTATTTTTATCTACTATGGGTTGAGTCATTTTCAAATGAAGTTTGGTTGTTTTTTCTGGTTTTTGCTGCCACAAAAAGAAAAGTGCTATCGTGAATTTTGGTTATTATTGTTGTTGTCTATGGAGTCTGTCTTTCTCCTTAATCTCCTTTTAATAAAGTCACACTAGTGGGATCTATCAAAAGCTCTGAACCGTTTTATGATTTTTTACATAGTACCAGTTGTTTTCTAGCATTTTTGGACACATTCACAGCTTCATTAGAAGTATTGTGTTGTGCCTATATTCCTGGAGCACCTCCAATATTACCTATATTCCATCTTCTGTCATTTTTGCCAATTGACTGACAGTGTCTTTATTTTACAGATGAGGAAAATGAGGCACAGAAAGGTAACATGACTTGCTTCAGGTAATGTAGATAATAAAATAAGTAACAGAGTAGAGATTTAAAGCCCATTTAGCTACTTCCAGATGATTTGACTCTAGATATTGTGTTCTTTTCATGTTCCCACCCATCCCATAGGATTCTAAATTAAATCAGCATTCTCATAGAATTACTTTACTAAGAATCAGTCCCAATGGGACAGTAGTCACTTTTAACACCAGTCATTACCATAGGAATGTCAGAATATTGTTTTTCTACTCTCTTTGAAATTTTCATTCAGTTATCTTGAGGGTGGAAATATTGTTCCTTTTGATTTAGATCCTCATACCTGGCTTGTACTGTTGCTTAGGGTCAAGCCTTTAGCTGAGCAGTCATTTTGGACCAAGGTAGCTTCTGGGTATGTCATTCAGCACCCCAGTCCCTTACTTATTTCACTACGTTGGCTTAAATGTGTTTTCTATATATCTATATAGTATTCCATATACACTGGAGTTGTTTAGGATATGAGATGCATGTTGACAGGAGAAAGGATTTGACTACTCTCCAATAACATTTCAGTATTGTATCAGTTGAAATTAAATGAGAACCAAGGAGATAACTAAATTCACTTCTTTTCCCTGTATGACACACCACCTCTGATTCACTATATACACATCCATGTAAGTGGAGAATATTATAAATACATTTTCATCGTGAGCATCCCATTACCCACCTAGTGTGCATTACCATTGTCATGTCCTATTAAAAGGAAATGAAAATAATTCAAAGGAAGAAATGGTTACTCTTGGGGATAAAATAAAATACCAAAGGTAGGAGAATGGATTATTCAAATGAGATGAAGCTGCCTCTTACAAGGATCCCCGAGAAACATATATTAGAATTTAAGAACATTCCCTAAAAGCTCATCCCCAAATGCTAGTGAGAAATCAAAATTGCCTAATTTCTTTTTTATCTGGTGCCCCCTGAGAAGACAAAGCACATCAAACTACATTTTAAAAAGTAATTATGTGTCTCTTTTCAGCATAATATGTTATAATCAAAATCCAAATATTAAATTAGGAAAGAATATCCAAAACAAAGTCAAAAGCCTGTAATACAAACAAAGAAGTCAAATTAGAAGTGAGTATTTGAGCTCTCAAGAGTAAACTCCTTAGTTTTAGAAAAAATGGAATAGATTTCCAATACTTAGTGGTAAGGTGATAGAGTTTGGAATATTTGCTTTCAGTAGCTCATTATTTTGTTGGTAAACAGTATGGAACACAGTCCAAATAAGGAATTACACAGGAGATGTGGCATATGGGAGGTCATCAAATCAAGAGTTGATCAGAAAAGAAGATGAGGTGGCCACTTAGTGACAATAAAGATAAGTGATAGATAATCTGTGTGGTCTGGTCCTTAAGTAGCCTCAAAGTCAAGACAACTCAGGGCTGTTTTCCCTGTTTAATTTCCTATAAATCCTCCAAGGAGGATCTACTCAACATGCTGAAAGCCTTGATCTTCTCCCTTTAGAATCTTCAGATACCAGTGTAGCACTCAAGCTGAGCATTTATCATTTCTTGTTCTTACTAAAGGATTTATGACCCACTTTCTGTAGTGCACACACACACACACACACACACACACACACACATTCAGCAGTCTTTCTTTCTGTCTTTCTCATAAAAGTTATCATTACTAATGTGTTATAGCCTAATGATAAATAATAGATTTCTTTTCATTGCCCTTGAGTTATGTGTAATTTTGAATCTTCTGATATTTTGTCATTTTATGATATAGTCCCATGATCCACATCAATAGCAGAATGTTGGTATTAAAAAGAGAATTTTTAGCAGTGAATAATTTGAGAACATGCAAATCTCTATACAACTTCCAGAATATAATCTAGTCTATAATCCTTCTACACAATAACAAGCCCAGTTCATTATTCATCTATGGTGCTCATGAAATATAGACATATATAGGGAATATTTTGGTGACATGACTATCTAATTCAAAGCAAATAAAAAATTTGTCACCCACTTTGTTTTTCCATTGTGGATTGTGGGTTTCTCTCAGTGTGTGTTTCTGTGAGATGGCTTTGTAAAACTCTTGAACTTAATTTAACGAGCACAATCTTATTTTCAAATGGGATTATTTGAAGATTTCATCAACATATTTTTTGAATCATACATGAAACATCTCTCTAGCAAATATATGGCACCCTCTTTGATAGCTCATTTGTTTTCAGTACCCACTGTCACTTGAAATCTAGGGAGAGATAGTTGTAGAATCCCTATAAAGAAAAATCTTTTCTCAGTGAGAATGGGACAGGAAAGCCCTTTGACAGCTAATAGAGATCAATATGTGATATCCTATGAATGAGTGAGCTAGTGAAATACAGGTGGAATAGCTGACATTTAAATAGCATTTTAAGGCTAACCTCATAATCTTATGAAGTAGGTAATGATATGATCCCCTTACAAGTGAGTGTAATGTTAATTAGATCTTCCTCACCCATTAACAGGCCTACTTCAAGTACCTTTTGTTAATTTCTATTGAGGCCCTGGGCCAGACGATTCTGCCTTTCAGCTCTGAAAATTGTGTAAATACTCTGAGTTGAGGTTTTACTGTGAGGCTTACTCATTGGAAGCGTTTGTTTGTCCAGATGAGACTCTGGGCAGCCACTAAGGAGCCCCTCAGTTTTGAAAATCAGATGTTGGTGCTTCTGTCTGTGGTAACTATGTATGTATGGAATGGTCAGACAGTTGGATCTGTCTGTTGATCTGTGATGTATGTATTGCTTGTGCTCAGACAGATGGAAGCCCTGTCTGTTGGTAGATCTTTGTTTCTCTGTTTGTATTTTCTCTGAAGTTTAGGGTGATGACTTTTTCCCCTGAACTAAGTGAATGATGCATGTGCTTGATTAAAATGATTGTTGATGCCTCAAAAGTTGCTTTTCCTTTTAGAAAAGCAGATCTAAGAACCTGTACAACAGTCCCTCCTGTATATGTCGGGGTCCTTTCTGTTACAGTGAGGAAAGTGAGACTGGGGGGACTTAATTAACTTGCCCAGATACGCATAGCTAGCAGAATTTGAACTGATCTTCCTGATTCAAAAGCCAGCTCACACTCTTTCCCTTACATCACAGAGTTGGAGAGTTAGCTGGAGAAAACTTGATTAAGACAGTTGCCTTACCCCATAATTGAAGCTGGAAAGATAGATTCCTCAGGAATGAATTTAGTAGCTGTTACCAGACTAGTTTATGATTAAAGCTAGATGTTGTGTCTCCTCCATTGCCCAGTTTAGTATTCTTTCCATTCTAAGTACTTAATACTATTTGGTACATTCTATTAATTAAAGTCAGGCCTAATCAAGTGGAATGGAGCCAGTCAGAAGGGAATATAAGCCGGGTAGTTCATGTAGTTGGTGCTAAAGACCAGGATGAAACCATAAGGAACTTTACAACTTGCACAATGATTAACATCTGTTGTAAATATTCTGAAATGCCCTCACCCACTCACCATCACTCCACTGTATGTACCCCTACAATTCTTGGTAGTAAGCCAATTCTTTTAAAACACCTAAGAAACCATTTTATCACTGGAGAGTAAAAGAATAGATGGGAGAAGGAAGGAAATCTTTGTAGTCTTCTCTTTTGGAGAAGTCCTATGGTTTAGTCCAGGAAGCTTAGTGAGATGGTGGCAGATAGAGGCCTAAAAGGAACAACAGTAGTCGAAGATTTGGGCTTACAGATAGAGAAGTGGGGTCACGGCATTGCTGAGATCAATGTATAGCACCACACATACACACTCTAACTGAAGCAGGGAATGTCAAAAATTCAATATTCTTCATTATCCCAAAGTGCATTATGAAGGAAGATGACAAGTTGAAGTGGACTGTGTGTCTCTACAGTTCAAATTTCAAGTCTGGTTCAATTGTTGGTTTAACCATTTTAAAACTCATTTAAACAGCAAAATTCATGCAAACATTCTTCAGGTGTTTGGTTTAAAAAAAATCCTACTACTTGATGTAATGAACAAAGGCATTGCTTTCTTCTGCTATTAAATGGTCAAAATAGAGGACTGATTTTTTTTGTACTGCCCTCCTTCAGTAAATTGTAGGGTCAGTTTTTTTTTAATTTAATTATCTAAAAAAGCACCATTTGAGGTCTCATTCTCTTGTATTCAACTTACCCTTATTCCATACATTGCTTCTCATAATTAATAATATATTTTGACTATTCCATCTTGTTCAGCACACTAATGCTTTTGGTAATAAAAAAGACTATCTTTCTACTTGAATATATTAACATGAGTCCACTGACATTTATGTTCTTTTTAACTTTTTCAAATTAATAGGATACTGAACTTTGTTCTTTTACAAGTTGTTTAAAATTGCCTTTTTAAAAATATTTCATTTTTTCCCATTCACATGTAAAGATGATTTTTAACATCCATTTTTCTAAAAATTGTGTACCAAATGAAATTGCTTTTTAAAAAAAATCTTTTTTTAATTTCAGGAAAACTATAAATTTATTTGGCAAGCAATATTAGAGTCAACTCTTTTGTAAGGATATATTGGATATCTTTTTTTCTGATTAATCTAAACATTGCTACTTTTTTATAATGTAGACTTATTGACTGGGAACATTATGAACCATTTCTTCACTAAAAAAAAATTTATCCTTCTTTCATCAGTTTCAAGTTTGCCTTAAAATTTGAGACTCTTTGAGAAGAAAATGCATTAGATGGCTTGTTCCATACTAATTTTCTGCTATAAAGATGTGTTGATTAATGACATCATTTTTCCAAAACAGCTAGCAATATTTGGACCAAATATGAACATTTAAAATGTTTTGTTTTTCTATAGAGAACATATTGTCATTACCATTTTTAATGCTTGCAATGCCATCACAACCTGAATGAGTAATGATAAAGTCCTCATTTTCTTTGGAAATGTTTCTTCATGCCCCCTTCAAGTTTTAGAGATTTTTTGTTTGTTCTATTTTTGCAACTGAGTCCCTCACACCCAGGCTGCAAGTGTGCTATCTGCTCACAGACCTGAGTGTAATGTTGAACAGTAAATATAGTTTAACTGACTCCGTTTTCTTGACCTGGGCCAGTTTGTCCCTCCAATCTTGAGGGAATCATCATGTTAGTGCTTCTATAGCCACTTCTGCAGCTCAGAACTCCCAAGCTCAAGTGATCCACCAGCCTTAGTCTCCCCCAGCAGAAGGCATTAAAGTCATATGCCACCATATGCAGACCACCTCAAATTTATGGTGCCATAATTCTCTAAAACTTTGTGGACTCTAAAAAGGACCCATTGAATGAATTGTAGTGAAGTGGAAAGAGGACTGGATTTGAAGTCTGAACTCCTCTGGTTAGTTCCGATTCTCCTCCCACTAGTTTTATGACCTTTGCCAAGCTGCTCAACTTCCTAGTTGATAAAATTGGAATAACATCTGTACCCACTATCTCACAGGGATATTGTAAATCTCACATGAGAAAATGGACAAAAAATTCTGTATGAAAGTCAGCTATTTTTAAATGAATTAACAGTAAGCAGATATATTTAACCAAGTTTTGATGTCTAATTATGTAAGGTCTGTTAAATTTCCTTTCCAAATTCTTTAAAGTACCTAAAGATTAGCTTCTAAATTTCTTCTGTTAGAGGGCATGGGTGTGAATTGAGTATGATAAGATGATATCTTTAAAATAATATTAATGGGTGAGATAGAGGAATCCGCTGGGAGAAAGGAGAAAGAAGAGGCAGAATGGGGTAAATTATTTCACATAAAGGAGGTAAAAGGAGCTCTTTAGATGGGAAATCTGGAGGGAGAACTTGAACCTTATTCACATCAGAATTGGCTCAAAAAGGGAATAACATACATACCCAATTGGGTATCTGCCTATCTTTACTGTACAGAAAAGTAGGAGGGGTAGGGGATAAGAGAAGAGGGGCAAAGTTCATAGAAGGAAGGTAAATGTTGGGAGGCATTGGCTAGAAGCAGAACATTTTAAGGTTACATGGAGTGAAAGGAGAGAGAGAATAGGATTAACCAGGGGAGGGGGAAAGAAATAGGATGGAGAGAAATACACAGTTTGTAATAACAACTGTGAAAAAAATTATTGAGATTTTTTTCTGAAATAAGCCTGATTTTTCAAATATATAGAGAACTGAGTCAAGTTTATAAAAATGCAAGTCACTTCCCAATTGATAAGTACTAAAGGATATGAAGAAGCAGTTTTCAGATGAAGTAATCAAAGCTATCTATAGCCATATGAAAAACAATGTTGTAAATCACAGTTTATTGGAGAAATGCAAGTGCAAATCCATGCCTATCAGACCAGCTGATATGACATAAAATGGAAATGACAAATGCTGGAGGGGAAGTGGGAAAATTGAGAGACTAGTGCACTGCCGGTGGAATTGCAAACTGGTTCAACCATTCTGGAGAACAATTTGGAACTATACCAAAAGAGCTATAAAACCATACATATCCTTTGACCCAGTAATACTACTTATGGGCCTATATCCAAAAGATATGTTTTAAAAAAAGGAAAGAGGACTCTATATACAGAAATATTCATGGCAGCTGGTTTGGGGGTGACAAAGAATTAGAAATTGAGAAGAGTGGGAAAGGACTGAACAAGTGGTGGCATATGAATGTGATGGAATAATGCTGTGCTATAAGAAATGATGAGCAGGATGGTCTTAGAAAAACCCGGAAAGACTTAAATTAATTGACGTAAAGTGAAGTGAGCAGAACCAGGAGAACACTGTACATAGTAACAGCATTATTACATGATGATTTAGGTATTCTCAGCAGTACAATGATCCAAGACAATTTCTAAAGACTTATGATGGAAAATGCTTTCCACATCCAGAGAAAGAACTGATGGAGTTTGCATGCACATCAAAACATACTTTTAAAAATTTTAATTTTGTTGTTTGGTTTTTTTTTTTTTGGTCTTTTTTTTTCTTTCGCAGCATGTCTAATATGGAAGTATCTTTTGCATGGCTGTACATGTATAACCTATATCAAATTGCTTGCTGTCTCAAGAGCAAGGGAAGGGAAGAAGGGAGAGACTTTGAAACTCAATTATGAAAAAGAATGTTGAAAATTGTTTTTACATGTAACTGGACAAAAGATAAAATATTAAAATATCAAAAAATTGCTTTATTAAACAATCTGCTGATAAAACTGCACTGTAAAATATGGGGACAATCAAAAATCTTACAGCTCAAACAGTATGCTTTTCCCCCTTGATTTGAATATTGAAGTGAATGTAATAGGCACATGTTCCAAGGAAGAAGGGCCAAAAATGTATTAAATGAACTGTGAGAAGTTATGAGATGACTGATGTGGTGCAGCACTGGAAATGTCTTCCATTAACTGACAGAGGGCACTCTATAATTAGTACCTTGGAGAGCTACCCTTGAAGTTTTCCCCCACTGCTGCAAATAATGGTCATGGGATCAAAGATTTAGGTCTGGAATCATCAATGAATATTATTTAGTCCAAACTTCTAATCCTGGAGATGAAAAAATTGAGACACAGGAAAGGTAAGTGATTTGTACATGGCCATACAGGTAGTAATCATAAGAGGTGGAATTTGAACCCAGATCTTCTGACTGCAGAACCAATACTCTTTCTGCTTTACTATGTTGATACTAGTGGCTACATTTATATATTTCAGAATCTCTCCTTATGTAAATGTCACAAACAATTTAGAGTTATTGACTTATTTTTAATATTCTGACTTGGAACAAGTTGTTCGTGAAAAAAAATGTGAACTGAATGGACCTTATGAATAAGTTCTACAAGGAAATATAAAATGTACTGTACATTTGCCAATTGATGGGTTAAGCAATCTGGATGAATGACATTTATTATAAAATGTACTCTATCTCAATAAGGTAAATGGAAAGAATGCAGTGAACCACACTTAATATTGACCATAGTGTAGCACTTTTAGCATTCACAGACAAGAGGAATTTATTCAGTTGAAATTCATGAAAGCGTGAAGTCATTGAATTTCTCCCCACTTCCATAACTCCTATGTTGGAGTTCTGCACAGCATTTTGGTGTGCTTTTAAGAGGTGATTTTTGTCAATGAAAAGGATGAAAGGATTACTTAAGAAGAAAAGCATTAGAGAAAAAAAAAACTTATGTAGGGGAGAGACCATGGTAAAAGTATGGAACTTTGTGTTTCTGAGATGTGAATACCTTGAAAGAGGATCTCTCTGTGTGTTTCTCTACTGCTCCCTCTCTTCTGTCTTGCATTCCCCCTTCCAAATTACTTTATGTTTTGTATGTATCTATGTCCTTATATACTTACATATAGGGACATAGTTTGTCCCTATAAAATGTAAGCCTGAGTACTGTTACTGTTTCTTTCTTGTTTTTGCATTCCTGGTGCCTAGAAAAATCCTTGACCTGTAACAAGCAGTTAATAGATGTTCCATGATTCACTGGTTGATTCCCAGTTTGGAAAGTGTAGTAATAAACAGAAAAGTATCCAGAGAAGGTCTGTCATGATGAAGAAATACATGAAGTTCATAGAGTTCTCTACTGTATACAACCAAAGACTTAGGGGAGACATGGTAGTTTTCTTTAAGTATTTGAAGGGCTGTCAAATGTAATAGTAATTAGATATGTTCTGTTTAGCACTTTGAACAGTGAATGAACATTGCAAAGAATTATTTAGGCTTAAGGTTAACAAAAATTTTATGACAAATAGAGGTGTCTAAAGGGGAGATGAGGATATCTTAAGAAGGATTCTGTTCCCTTTCATTGGAGGTCATCAAACAAACGTTATATAACCTTTGGTTATGCATGTTGTAGAGGAAGTACTTATCAGTTGGTTTAATTTATTTGTATTAGATGACTTCAAAGTCCCTTCACAACCCTAAATATGTGATTCTATGACTCATGAATATGGGGGAGTGGTCCTTTATGTGGACTTCTTACATTGGCAAGCAACATATTTTCATAAAGGGCTGGGGAGGGAAAATCAGAATGATGATCCATGGATGGTACCAGAGTATTGGAAAATACTAAGTGTGTTGTGGGAACACTCGCATCCTAAAGACCACCAAGCAAGAGAATCGTTTGGAGTAGCAGTCACTTAGAGATGTGATAGTGAAGCAAATAAGGAAGGAGAGATGGAGTTACATAGCAGGAAAGCCTTTTGCATCTGAGGATAGAGAAAAAGAGAAACAAAAGGTTAAAACAATATCTCGAGATGTCTGTGATGAAGGTGAAACAAGGTGAAGTATCTTGGTGAAGATGACATCTCAAATACAACTATCTCTTGATAATTCAAGCAATGTTTTACTTTTATTATTATTATTCTCTTTCAGTGATTCAAACGTGGAATCTTTAAAGGATCCTGTAATTAGAGTAGCCAGCACTATAATTAATTAAATGTGTGATATTATAAATGATAATAATCTTTTCATTCTTCCTTAAAAAGCTACTTGAATTTACCCAGGGGAAAAAAGGATTTATTTGCCAGCACCTAAATGTGCTGACAAAGGCCTCCCAACCCATTAAAGGGTATACCCCATTGCCTAGGTCTTCCATTAACCCTTGGCCAAATGTATTAAGATCACATTTCTCATATTGTTTCATCTTATGGATTTTTTGAAGACATTAGTGAGGAATAAGATCAGAAATAGGCTTCTAATATTTCTTTGCTGGAATGTTTATTTTATAAAGTGACCTGTTTTCCTTTTTTAGTTCTTTTTGAAGGGGTTAAAATAGGGAGAAAATAAAGTTAAGGAATACTTTTCAGAATGTCTTTTGCTATCCATCTAATATTTCATATCCAGGAAGAAAATATGAATCTACATGGTTTGTGATTTGAGACTATTATCAAACTATTCCAATCATAAGAGCCGATTCTAATCAAAATTGTGAAATAGGCAAAGTTTGCCTTAAGTATTCTCAGCCTACCTTCTCTGCATCTCCTTTCTTCTTTGTGGCACTTCATCCTTGCTCTTAGCCACCAAGTATAACCCACTTTTGTATTATACCCAGATTTTCCTCATCCCTAGTGTGATCTCACATCCTCTGACATCAGATGGATCTGGAAATCTACTTGTCACTGAAATGTCCTCAATAGGTATCTTAACTGGTTAGTCCAGCAAAGAGTCATCCTTATTTTATTTTCATGGACGTTGGATGATCCAAAAGAATGAATATTAAATAATAGAATTTTAAGAATTATGTTAGGCAAATGGGAAAAAGATAGATATTGGCTCTGTGATTTCATTGGTAATCTTTGGTGATTTCATAGAGAGTTCTTGGGTGAGGAAACCCTAGCTAACAATGCAAATTGACACATTCTTTGTAATTTAAAAGATTGAAGATCACTTAGAGCAAGGAGAGGTTAAATGACTTTTCCAGTATGAAAAACCTAGTGTGTTTATAGAGGTACATCTTGAACCATGGTTCTGCTGGCTTTGATTTGATAAAAATTATAGTTGTTACAGTTTGGCAACTAATTCATAGTAAACATAGCACAGGATAAGTTAGTGCTTATTTCCTTCTCTCCATCTTCTGTCATTCTTTCCCTTAGAGATAATATAGTAAATTGATACAGCTCATTCCAATGAGGAGGTGGTGGTTCCAATGTATTCAAATCATCACATCACATCTGCTGCAATCTGTTTAGTTCTGTATACACAGAAGAAAGACAATGATTAACCAGAGACAGACCAGGACCAGGAAAATAGAGATTATGCCGTGTGAAAAACCAAAGAGTCAATTCCTTGAGGATAGAGCTTATTTTGAGTTTTGTCTTTGTATCCACAGCATCTTGCATAGTGACCAGAAAACTACAAGTGCTCAATAAATACATGGGGAATTGAATTGATATTTGATTTAAAGAAGAGCATATTAAGGAAGAACTTGATAGCTTTCTTCAAGGGCTTTCATGAAAACAAAGGATTAGACTTATGCTTGACTCCAGAGGATAAGGTGAGGAGAAAGGGGTGTATTGCAGAAAGGCAGATTTTAAACAGATGTGGGAAGATTATTTTTCAACCATCACAGAAACAGGAACACAAGAAAAGTAAAGAAATATAGCTATGAAGGAAAACACAAGGAATGAAATAAATTGAGCCATCTCTAGGGACCATTAAAAGGAGGAAAACAAAAATGTAGGAAAAGAAAGTCTCCTGTAGGGTTTAGACAACGGCAAAGAAATTGCAACAGAGGGACCATTAAAAGAATACTTTCTGAAATAAGCAAGTAGATAAAGATAAAAACAGACCTTAACTAGAACAAGTAATGGTGGAGACACCACCCTTAAACACTACAGACTAAACCCAGCTGTCATCATACTCTAGATGAATCAGTGTTTTTAAGGCCATTAAACTGCAAAAACAGAAGGACTCATATAAGAGAAGAAGGGAGGTAAAAAAAATAGAGGTGACTGTATGATATAGTCTACTGAAGTCACTGTTAAGTACTAAAGGGAAAATAGACACTATGACTTCTTAGGAAAGAGGGGCTATGAGAGAATGAATGAGTTAGCAGAAGCATAACATTCTTAATGGGAGATGGGGACTTTAAAATGGATATAGCCTTTGAGGATTTAGAGCTTAGAGGAACTGCAACATCTAAGAGGAACAAGGAGTCTCCATGGGCAGCATTATGCCTCAGGAGAAAAGGAATCAGAGCTCCTTAAGGTAAATGACATCAAGCAGGGTGGAAAGGTATGGGCCAACAGGGAAGATTTCATGGCAAAAAGGAAAGAAAATAATTATGGGGAGGACAGGGAACAGAAATGTGTGGATGATGAAGGACTCAGGAACATTTTTCCTACCTAAGGGCAATATTTCTGTAATCTCTTCCTCCTATAGATTTAATACTTTTAAGAGGGAGGCACAGCAGAAAAAGGGAAGGGAGCAATCTCTATAAAACAAAAATATAGAAAATTCAAAGAAGAGGGAGATAATGATTAGTACTTTTGAAATTTTAGTTCTGTGGGGTACACAAGAACTAAAGCAATAATAAATAAACATAAGGACAATGAACTAAAGCATAAAAATTAGAATAGTGAGAAAGAGAAAAGAATTTGTGATTAAAATCCCTTTTAGAAAAAAAATGAAGAAATTTGGGGGGGGGAATCATTATCAACAAAAGAAATTGAAAGAGAAGAAGAGTAGTAGTTAATTAACCACTTAACTGAGATGAAAAAAGAGGAGAAGAATTAGAAAACAATGGAAGATCAAAGAATTAATTATTTAAGTAAAAGTCCAATGCTAGAGAAAGGAGTCACAAATGGGAGGCAAAGAAGAGGGGTTGAGGATAAGGGGAAGATAGACTATAGGAATGGGGTTAGCTTAAAGTTGATTAAGCAAAAATAAGTTGAGACAATTTACTATATTTAAAGAGGAAGGCAATTTTTAAAATTCTAATTAAATGGAGGGAGCAAAATCAGAGACAGAGGAACATATCACATACACACCACATACCTTTAAATGTGAAAGATTTTTTTTAATCTAATGAAACAAAAAATAGTGGCATAGGGAAGAGGATAATAAAACTCTACAGTCTGTTTCTTGCAAGACAACACACCTAAAAAGCAAAGATATAAAACAGAATAAAATGATGGGCTGGAACAAAATTTGGTGTATTTCAGTTGAATCCAAAAAAGAAATTAAAATCATGTTAAAATTTATAGCAGAGATAAATAAGGAAATTACGTTATTCTGAAAGAAATAATAGCAAACTAATATCAATATCAAACTTATGTTCCAAATACCTTAGCATATTAATTCATAAAGGAAATATTAATTGAATTACAAAAATACATAAATACTAACAGTAGTAGGAGACCTATCCAAGGAGCCCAAAGCTCAGTGGTCTACAAATGAGGAATATAAAGGATATTGGAGAACAGGAGGAAGCTCTTACGCTGCCCCAGATCATTATGCAGCTTATTTTGTTTTTTCACATAAAAGCTCTTCATGACATCTTGAAAACTGCCTCATTCATCAGTTATCAAATAAGCACTAGATGCAGGGTGGCATATGTAGTGAATGTGGAGCACTGCAAAGAAGGAGATCTGGCATCAGGTGACCTGAGTGTTGAAATCTTGGCTCTTCCACTTTTTCCCTAATGTGACCTTGGTCAATTCACTCAATCAGTCTGTAGCTAGGTTTTTTTTTTCTCCTGTAAAATGAGGAAGATGAACTCAGTCACTTGTAAGTTCCTGTCTAATTTTCAATCAATGATCCTCAGAATATAGAGAGTGCTTAATTTGTAGTCTAGAAGACATGGGATACAAACTCATCTGTGACACTTATTAAGCATAAGAACGTGAGTAAGTCATTGATCTCTGTGTGCCTCAAGAAACATCAAAAGATTCACTTACTAAGCAATACAAGGATTGAGATCGGTGGGAGGAATTCCCACACATGAAAAATTCATAGCTACTTTGGGTGAAGTTGTAAATATCTGCTTTTATGCTATAGATGGCTTCCTGATAACTTGACATAGCTAATGGAGCTTTCCAAAATACATTGTGGGGTTTACATGCATAAAATGAGACTGACTCAGCCACCAGTTACTAATCATGATAACTAGATTTCCTTCTTACAAATTTGTCCTATCAACTCAAATACTTATGAATTGAAAGAGAATGCCCAGATGTATGAAATCAAGATCTGTAGTTTCACTATTTGTAGATTATTGCTCTGGCCATTAGAGGCTTTTCGCTTCCTAGGAAGATGACTTTGTAGGACACAGTTTGTTTTATGATATTGTATTGATGTCTGTTAACTGATGAAAAAAATAATATCAGGTAATGTTTCCTGAAAGCTTCTGCCAATTAAAATATCTGCATCATTTCCCTCATTTAAGGGATATTTTTTATCTTGCAAACTGACTGACTGCTCATAATAAGCCCCATATCACAACTGAAAATACTATCATTTTTGCATTTCATCTAATTTGCATTTAAATTATTTCCCTGGCAGTATTTTGTAAGCATAAGTAAACAAAAGACTGTTTGAGTGACATGGGCCTGTATACCTGAGAAAACAACATATCACCTACAGATGAACTTCACTAAATGCCTCTGAAAAAGGTTTTTGAACATCTGTAGTTTCTCCTAGAATGCATTTTTCTAATAATACTAACAAAGAAGAAAAGTTTCCATTGACTTATATTCTTGGAGAGAATATTCAACTTTTCTCCCCCACTAAACTGTCATATTTGGAGAGGATCTGTGTGATATAAAAGGTATTTTCAGTATGAAGTCATACAAGACTAGAGTATTAGAGATAGAAGAGACCTCAGGGACCATAACTAAGTCCCAGAGAGAGCAACTAGAACAAGATCACATAGCTAGTCAGTTTCAAAGCTGAGGTTCTAACACCCAGATCAACTAATAAACAAAAAAAGCAATGACTGATAACAGCAGACCAAGGTTGACTAAGGAGGAGAATAGCTTAAAAATACATTTAAAGACAACAATCCTATCGTTAAATAAATACTTCACAATAAAGGAAAGTAAGTAAAAATCTGGGGAGATAGGGAAGGTATTTCTAAATATTCTCCAAGACCTCCTATAATGACAATGGAGCTGCTCTAAGAGCTTTTAGAATGGTTCAGAAGCACGAAGAAATACTTTAAAATATCAGAGGGAAAAAAGACAGACACAAAAAAATCTTAAAGAAGAAATTAATATCCAATCAAAAGACAAAGATGTAAACAGAAGATAGAGATGCTCTTCAATAGAGTAAATTCTCTTAAAACATTGAAACAGAAAACTGTAGAAGCAGAAGGTAAAGTTATTGAACAGAATCAAAAGAAAAAAAGATTGGAAGGGCACACCAGCATGCTACAAAACAAGAATACTGCATGTGAAAGATAGGGTATGAAGAGGCAATCTAAGAAAGTGATGTGACTGGTGTGTAAAGCTCCCCAGACTCTGTGGACTGGGACTAGTTCACTCACAACTATTTGTATGTAATCTAGCAAGTCACCATTTTCCCTAAAACGGGTGATCATAATGTTACAACTCAACCTCAGTGTCCTAGAGATAACCCTAGTTGAGAGGTAGAAGGACTAAGATATCTACCACTCACAACTATAACTCCCATGTACCCATTGGTGTGCTTCTAATTTAAAGAAATCAACTACAATGACACCATTAACTCTTACTCATGAAACTTTTACTCAATGAGAAGCAGAAGCAAAGAGTTACACAACAATACTCCCATATCCAGTTCACATTCTCCCACCAGTTTGCTCAGTACGCATAGGGAAGAAAGGGCACAAACCTTCCAAAAACATAGCAGTGAAGCACGTCAGTAGAACCTATGTGCCCTGTGCCACTCACAACTCACAACTCATGATTGTAGTTAATGATATCCTTTCTCTCTTAGTCTACAGCAGTGGTGTGGTGTCAAACAAAAATAGAAATGGGCACCAATAATCTAGACATAAGGGTCCCTGTGGACCTTACATTGACTTAGTTGTAAACTGTAATGTTACCTGTGACTTATTGTATTTTTACTTATTTTATTAGCTACTTCCTAAATATATTATAAATCTTGCTCAGGTCATATGTGGGAGTGTTGTGGGCTCCATATTTAACACCTCTGGTCTACAGTACTTACTTGACTGCACCACTCTACTTCTAAGACCTCTCTGCTCTCCTCCTGCAGGAAGCTGCATCTCTGGTACTCTTGGATACTAAAGTAGTTGTGTTAAGCTCTTTAATTTAAAAAACCTTTAATTAAAAAAATTAAAATGGGAAAACTTAAGCCTAGCACCCACATAGCTACCCAGTTTTGCACCCTTAGTAGGGCATTCAGACAATGTTACATACTTTTAGTCAAAAGCAGTTTCCTTAAGCCTAATATCTCCAAAGCTATTCAAGTCCCTTGCCCTAGTGCACTAGTTGCTGAGCAGCAGGTAGGTAAAATGAACTACATAACAGATAGAAGTAGGATAAGTCTGGAGGATCAGTCCACAGAGACTGTGTATCTAAGTCAAGGTAGCTGTTGGAATAGATGATTTTGGATTTGATTCAGGAAGACCCAAGTTCGAATTTGACCTTAGACACTTACTAACTTTGTGATCCTGAACAAGTCACTTAACCTTAGTTTCTTCATCTTTAAAACAGTAAAAATAAAATACCTGTACCTCAGGGTTGTTATGAGTATCAAATGAGATAACATGTAAAGTGCTTTTTAAATCTTGAAGTTCTGTGTAAGTGTTAGTTGTTTCTAGTGCTGCTGCTGCTCCCTGAGTATAAAGGAAGTCAGGAGAGCTGTCCCAGGAAATGTGAAGAATTCTAATTGATCGCTTGAACAGAAGGTCACCAAGTTAGCCAAAAGGCAAAATGGTCACAAAATCTGACAGTAGGAGTAGAAGGATAAGAATGTATACAGGTCACTTGCATCCCGTAAAACATCTGGATATTCAGGTGTATCTGGATAGTGCTCTAATGATTACAAAATGCTATACACAGATAATCTCATTTGATATTCACAACAACCCCAAGAGGCAGATAATACATATGAGATGATCTCCACTTTATAGATGAAGAAAATTAAATGTCAGAGTGAAGATTCAAACTCAGGACCTTATAAATCTGGCACTCCATTCCTGATGGCCTGTTCTTTGTCAGATAAGGAAATTGAACTAGAGACATCTGCAGTTTCCTTCCAATACTAACATTCTCTGATTCTGCAAAACATTAATGAAGCATCTTCTATGTGTAAGCCTGGGAGGGATCTAAAGAGAAAATATTACTGGTTGTAAAGAGGTTACAGGTCTGGTACAGAGTAAGAGAAAGCTATATGCACAAAGATACCACAAGAGTACTGCAAATGAATAGCTATGGACATTCTGTAACTAGAAAGAGATGACTTCCAAATGGGATGATGGGAGAGGGGAATGAGGAAAAACTTTTTCTAGGAAATAGCATTAAGGTTGGATCCTCTTGTGGTGGCAGAACCTAATCATGAGGCCCATTGATTTAAGGTTGAGATGACAAAGTTCAGAGGAAAGTTCTCTAAGAGATTTTAGGGAGGGAAACAGGAGGATTGAGCTATCTCTCTTAAAGGTCTTTATTCCAGGTGCAGCCAATGAGAACTGAGATTATGGTATATAGTACTATACCACAGGGGTGTCAGATATGTGGCCTATAACAGTCCCAAATGGAGGCTTAATAGGTAATTAAAATTTAAATTTAGGTTCAATTTAAATTCAATTAAAAGTAAGATTAAAATTTTAACCCAGACAAAATATAACTTGAAATTATTTAACAAAATAAGTAAAAAAAATAACACATAGATTATATTTAATATTATTTCTTTAGGAATGTAGACAGTTCAACTTTAGTAAGTCCCTTATGATTTCTCTTGCCTGTTTAACTCTTCATGCTTCTCTTGATTCTTGGGTTTGAAAGTCAAATTTTATATTCAACTCTGGTCTTTTCATCAAGAATACTTGAAAGTCTTCTATTTCATTGAATGATCATTTTACCCCCTGAAGTATTATGCTCACTTTTGCTGGGTAGGTGATTCTTGGTTTTAATCTTAGTTCCTTTGACTTCTGGAATATCATATCCCAAGCCCTTTGATCCCTTAATGGAGAAGCTGCTAGATCTTGTGTTATCCTGATTGTATTTCCACAATACCCAAATTATTTCTTCTTGACTGCTTGTAATATTTTCTCCTTGACCTGGGAGCTCTGGAATTTGGCTACAATATTCCTAGGAGTTTCTCTTTTTTGATCTTTTTCAGGAGTTAATTGGTGGGTTCTTTCAATATTTATTTTACCCTCTGGTTCTAGAATATTAGGGCAATTTTCCTTGATAATTTCATGAAAGATGATGTGTAAGCTCTTTTTTTGATCATTGCTTTCAAGCAGTCCCATAATTTTTAAATTGTCTCTCCTGGATCTATTTTCCAGGTCAGTCATTTTACCAATGAGATATTTTACAATGTCTTCTATTTTTTCATTCTTTTAGTTTTGTTTTGTAATTCTTGGTTTCTATAAAGTCATTAGGTTCCATTTGTTCCATTCTAATTTTTAAAGAACTATTTTATTCAGTGAGCTTTTGAACCTCCTTTTCCATTTGGCTAATTCTGCTTTTTAAAGTATTCTTTTCCTCATTGGCTTTTTGGACCTCTTTTGCCTTTTGGGTTAGTCTATTTTTGAAGGTGTTATTTTCTTCAGCATTTTTTCGGTCTATTTCATCAAGCTGTTGACTTCCTTTTTATGATTTTCTTGCATTACTCTCATTTGTCTTCGCATTTTTTCCTCCATCTCTCTTACTTGATTTTCAAAACCCTTTTTGAGCTCTTCCATGGCCTGAGGCCATTGCATATTTTTTGGAGGTTTTGGATTTGGATTTAGAAGGCTTGACTTTTAGGTCTTCCATTGATGGTATGCTTTGCTCTTCCTCATCTGAAAGGATGGAAGAAAATACCTTTACACCAACGAAGTAACCCTCTATAGTTTATATTTTTCCTTTTTTTGGGCATTTTCCCCTGTCAATTACTTGACTTTTGAGTCCTTTGTCAAGTGGAGGGTATAGTCTGGGGAGCTGTAAGTTCTCAGTTCCTCCAAGGTGGCACAATCAAGGGAGAAGAGTTACTCCTCTCCTGGCCTGCTCTCTGGTTTGGGAACAACCACAAGCTTTTCTGACCAGGATCTGCAAGTAGGATTCCCTCTCCAGAACCTCCATCAGCTCCACCAGGCCATCACTCTTCCCCAGCTCAGGACCGAAACTCAGGGCTGACATTCAAATCGGCTGCTCAATTACCCCAGGATCTTTAGGTGAAGGACTGTGCTGCTGCAGTGGCTCCTGCTGCACTATGGCCAGACTCTGTTCCCTTCTCACACAGGTAAAAGAGCTTTCTCACTGACTTTTGAAGGTGTCTTTGGCATTTGTCAGTTGAGAAATCCGGGAACAGCAGGTGCTACCTGTGATTCTGCCCTGCTCTAGTCCTGTCCACGCAGCATGGTCAAGGCTGGGCTACTCTCCTTTCTGAGTCCAGTGCAAAGACCCTTCTGGTCAACATTTCAGGTTGACTTGGACTGAACATCTGTTTCACTCTGTCCTTTTGTAACTTCTGCTCTAGGATTTGTTTGGAATCATTTTTACAGATATTTTATGAGTTATGGGGGAGAGCTAGAGTAGGTCTGTCCTTGTAGTCTGCTGACTTGGCTCCATCCCCAGATTACATTTTAAAACTAAGTCCATGTAGTCCATATGAACCCTTTATGTGTGCAAAAGTAGGTTGTGTGCCTATTATTATTTGACATCACTGCTGTAGTGCACAACCTTAGTGGAAAGAACAAAATGGGGGATGTGAAACAGTGGTCTTGATTTTCCATTCTCACTCCTGATCAGCACAGGGGTTTTTTCATATTTCTCTCCCAGGAAAAATGCCTTATCAGTTGTCTCTTAGTACTCTCTTACATAGGGGATATCTGTCCTCTCACCTTAGCCTAATTTTTGATCATTGTTCCCATCATCCTTTACAATCATTTGGATATAATCCATCACCAGAATTTCTCTTGCCTCACTTTTCCTCTGTATGAGACTTCTTAACCTAGGATCCAGATGTGTGGGGATAGATAAATGTTTATGTACGTGTACACACATATATACCTATATACTTTTTATATGTATATATGTGCACATGTGCTAACACTCAAATGACTCTCTGATCTCATCAATTTGGGAGATCCCTCTGATGATAGATTGCATCCTATCCATACCTATTCATCTTCAGCAACTCTTGTTCATTTCTACCCAGAAGTTCACTGTGCGGATGCCACTCAATGTGCTAGAGGTCCTCCTTGTTTTCTCCTAACATCTGGAAGGTACCAATGTGGCCCCCTGGCTTTCTTCTATTATATTGGTGTTGTTCATCCTTTGTTTTCAAAAAGTACCAATGACATAAGGAGGGTGACATCTTAACTTGCTAGTAAATTCATTTTAACTGAGGCAGAGCTGTGCAGAGTCATCAACCTCACTCTTTCCTCCAGAGTCATAGGGGTTCAGTGGCAAAACATATTTTAAGATAACTGATTATGGCCCAAGTCTATTTCATCAGGCTTTATTTAGAGTCAGATTGTTGGAGGATTTTGCTAATTGGCCTTTGAAAAGCATAGGAGAGTAATACCCGTTCAATATGGGCTGACCCTGGGTATTTTTTAAAATTATTGTATTAGTTTTCAGTTTTCTACAATCACTTCTGTGTATCTTAGATTTTTGCTCTGCCCTCCTCCATATCACCCCTCCCTCTCGACTCTCTCCCTGAGATGGTGTGCAATCTTATATAAGTTCTACACATACATTTCTATTAAATATATTTTCACCTTAATCATGTTGCATAGAGGAATTAAAATGAATTGGAGAAATCATAAAACAAAACATAACACAAGAAAAAATGGTCTCCTTCACTCCGCAATCCAGTTCCATAGTTCTTTCTCTGAATGTAGAAGGCTTTTTGCTTCAGGAATCCATTGGGAATTTTTTAGGTCCTTGCACTGCTGTGAAGGACTAAGTATACCAGAAAAATTCGTCACATACTGTGGTTGTTGTTGTATACAAAGTTCTTCTGGTTTTGCTCCTTTTACTCAGCATCAGTTCATATAAGTCCTTCTAGGCCTCTCTGAAGTCTTCCTATTCATCATTTCTTATAGCACAATAGTATTCCATTACATTCATATACTACAACTTGTTCAGTCATACCCCAGTTGATGGGCATCCCCTTGATTTTCAGTTTTTGGCCACCACAAAGAGAGTTGCTATAAATATTTTTGTACATGTGGGACCCTTTCACATTTTTATGATTTCTTTGGGATACAGTCCTAGAAGTGGTATTGCTGGGTCAAAGGGCTTGCACATTTTTGTAGCCCTTTGGGCATTGTTCCAAATTACTCTCCAGAATGCTTGGATCAGTTCCCAGTTCCACCAACAATGTATTAGTGTTCCAGCTCTCCCACATCTTCTCCAACATTTATCATCTTCCTGTTTCATCATGTCAACCAATTTGATAGGTGTGATATGTTCCCTCAGAGTTGTTTTGATTTGCATCTCTCCAATCAAAAGTGATTTAGAGCATTTTTTCATATGACTTTAGATAGCTCTGATTTCTTCCCCTGAAAACTGCCTGTTCATATCCTTTGACCATTTATCAATTGGGGAATGATTTGTCTTCTTATAAATTTGACTCAGTTCTCTACATGTTTTAGAAATGAGGCCTTTATCATGGCACTTGTTGCAAAAATTCTTTCCGAAATTTTTGTTCCCCTCCTATTCTTGGTTGCCTTGGGTTTGTTTGTGCAAAACCTTTTCAATTTAATGTGATCAAAATTATCCATTTTGCACTTCATAATATTCTTAATCTCTTGTTTGGTCAAAAATTTTTATAGTCTCCATAAATCTGACTAATACACTATTCCTTACTCCACTAATTTGTTTATAGTATCAATCTTTATACCTAGATCACATATCTATTTGGACTTTATTCTTGTGGATAATGTCAGGCATCGGTGTATGTGCAGTTTTTGCCACACTGTTATCCAGTTTTCCCAGTAATTTTTTGTTGAATAGTGAGTTTTTATTCCAGAAACTGGGGTCCTTGGGTTTATCAAACAATAGATGGCTATATTCGTTGACTAATGTGTCTTGAGTACCTAACCTATTCCACTGGTCTACCTCTCTGTTTCTTAGCCAGTACCAAGTGGTTTTCATGATTGATGCTTTATAATACAATTTGAGATCTGGTAGGGCTGGGCCACCTTCCCTATCATTTTTTTTTCATTAGTTCCCTTGATATTCTGGACCTTTTGTTCTTCCAGATGAATTTTGATATTTTTTCTGCCTCTAGAAAATAATTATCTGGTAGTTTGATTGGTATGGCACTGAATAAGTAAATTAATTTGAGTAGAATTGTCATTTTTATTATGTTAGCTCGGCCTACCCATGAGCAACTGATGGTTTTTCACTTACTTTGATCTGACTTCATTTGTGCAAAAAGTGTTTTGTAACTGTGTTTGTACAGTCCCTGTGTTTGTTTTGGCAGGTAGACTCTCAAATATTTTGTAGTGTCTACCTTTCAATGGGATTTCTCTTTCTATCTCTTGCTGTTGGGCTTTGTTAATAATATATAGAACTGCAGATGATTTAAGTGGGTTTATTTTCTACCCTACAACTTTGCCAAAGTTGTTTATTATTTCAAGTAGGTTTTTCACTTGATTCTCTGGGATCCTCTAAGTATATCATCATATCATCTGCAAAGAGTGATAACTTAGTTTCTTCTTTGCGTATTTTAATTCCTTCAATTTCTCTTTCTTTTCTTATTGCTAAAGCTAACATTTCTAGTATCATACTGAATAACAGTGGTGATAATGGACATCCTTGTTTCACCCCTGATCTTATTGAAAATGCTTCTAGCTTATCCCCATTGTATATAATGCTTGCTGATGGTTTTAGGTAGATACTGCTTTTATTTTATGGAAAGTTCCATTTCTTCCTATGGTCTCTAGTGTTTTCCATAGGAATGGATGTTGTATTTTGTCAAAAGCTTTTTCTGCAACTATTGAGATAATCATGTGGTTTCTGTTAGTTTTGTTGTTGATGTGATCAATAATGCTGATAGTTTTCTCAATATTGAACCAGCCCTACATTCTTGGTATAAATCCTACCTGATCATAATGTATTATTCTCTTGATAAGTTGCTGTATTCTTTTTGCTAATATCTTATTTAAAATTTTTGCATCTATATTCATTAGAGAAATTGGTCTATATTTTTTTTCTTTGTTTTGATTCTTCCTGGTTTAGGTATCAGAACCATATTTGTATCATAAAAGGAATTTGGTAGGACTTCTTCATCAATTTTCCCCCATAGTCTATGTATTATTAGAATTAACTGTTCTTTAAATGTTTGATAGAATTGACTTGTAAATCCATTTGTGGGCCTGACTATTTTTGAGGTGTGACAATGGGTCGGGTGTTCTCTTCTTAGTCCCAAGGCAAAATAATATGATAGGGGCTTTATGGAAATAGTCTGTTTAGTACTTACATGTCTACAACTGTAAGGTCAAGCAAAGTAGAATCTTTTGCTGTTTTTCTTTTACTAAAAGTGCTTCTGATTGAATAATGTGATTAAAGAAGATCTTCCCCACACACTGATGGGACTTCCAGTTGAGGAAAGCTTGATTAGGGGAGTTGTTTTGTAGGCGTGTCCCAAGTACCTTTTGTTTTTTCTGTTGAGGCACTGGGTCAGAAGGTCTTGCACTCTGGCTCTGAAAAGTGATGCTGGCGAGGTTTTACTTTGGGGCTTACTGGCAGGAAGTGTTTGGCCAGAGGAGGACTCTTGGAAGACACTAAGGAGCCCCCCCATCCTTTTAGAAAACCCAGATATTGGTGCTTCCTCCTCTGGTAACTATGGTCAGATAGTTAGACCTATGTGGTGAATTGTGCTATATGTATTGATTATGGTCAGACAGAAAAAGCCATTACTGTTGGTCTTTGACTTCTCCGTATCCTCTCTGAAGTTCAGGCTGCTGGCTTTTTCCCCTGAACTAACTGAATAATACATGTGCTTGATTAAAGTGATTGTTAACCCCTCAAAAGTTGCCTTTCACTTTATGAATGCAGATCTAAGAACGTATGATAGCAGGCCCCCCTGTGTATGTTGGGGTGCTTACTGTTACAATAACTCACAACCTAGTAAATCAGGCAAAAGCAACCAGGCTTTCTTCATCTCACTATCCCATTTCTAATCATGACACAAGCAGTTTTTTCTCTCTATGATGCATTTAATGGCTATACACTTTTTTTATAAATGAGATTTGGTAACAATGTAGCTGTCTTCATTTAATGGTTATTATGATTATGGATGTTTTGAATTACACTTACCTACTTTTGTCATAAATAATTTGAGGACCAGGCTGTTAGAAGGTATAAATTATTTATAGCACTCATCCCTATTTGGTTTTTATTTAAAACAAACAAAAATCCTGGAATTTCTAGGTTTTGGGTATAAGGAAGCCCATTTGTTCAGACATTATAAAGTTAATTTCCAAGAAATGGAATGATCTTATTTCATAGAAGGTAAAGGAAGCTTAAAGGGAATTAATTTAATTGCATAAGAATATTAAACAATCTTCCACCTTCTGCTCTTAACATATGCATAGTCCCTCAAGATCCTCTTTTCCATTGCACTGATTTTCTCCCTTTCCAGAAAGTATCCCAGGGACCATTAACACCTCACCCTAGGATTCTTTTGAAGTTCTGCCGGTGTTACACAATCTCTGCTTATACAAAATGATTTGGAGATAATCTTTCCTCTAAATACCTGCCAAAAGCAATTCTTGTTTTCTGTCTTAAGTGATGCATGGCTAGTCATACAAATCATGTGTCATTAGCTACCCTAATTACATTTTCATTTTCTACACCCATCTTGCCAGTGAGATTTATTTTTTAAAACCTCTCCTGTATCTTTATTTTCTTTCTCAGAATCCTTTGGTCACTACCTCCTATCTTAATAAGGGGATGAACTTAATAGATTTGTCTCTGTTTATTCTTTACATTGGTACCCTGATGTGATCAAGAGAGGAGGAAAAAAATCCCATTTTCCCATTTTTTAGTAGCCAACAATCTTAAAGCAAAATTTTAGTTTAAGAGATGTACATTGAAATGCCTTTGGTTGTCACCCCCATTACTTGTTTCAGTAAATTTAGAAAATGGGCTACTGTGATTACTATCTTAATTCTAATACTTCTGGGCATTCAACTAATACTGGTGAGAGAACAATGAAAAGCTCACCTGATTAAGCAGATTCTTATGTGTTTCTTTACCCTATATCTTTTTCATTATTATGAATGTAATGTCACAAAAAGTACTAATAAAAATAATCAAATCCATTGTGAAGTAAATCACTGAAAAGTACCACCAAATGAAAACTTATTTTAAGGAAAAAATGATAATACAAATTTTGAAAACAATTACTAAATTAACACAGTAATACACTTCCTCAATTCATCCATTGTCTTAGTTTTTTTCTTACTATAGAATTCATGCATATTTTCTTATTCTCTGTCATCTTGCCATTAATATTCTCTTTTGTATTCTTCATATTTATATTTTTAAGGTGCCCACCAAGTCCATTACATCATCATTCATAATTTAACCAGCTGTTGACTAGTTTTGGGACCTACAGGTTATTTCCAGCTTTTTAGTATTCCAAATAAAGAAGTGGTTAAAACATAAATCAACAATACAAATTTTAAAAAAATAAGCATCTGTGGATACTTTTATACAGATAAAGCCTCCCTGCTTCAGTGAATTTTTTTTTTTCTTTTTTGGCTTGGCTAAAGGATATTAATCCCTTTGTGATTCTGATTTCTGCTCTATTTGCTCTCAAAAAACTGCACAAATCTATGACTTTGCTAACAAGGAAATCAAGTCCCTGTTTTAATTATAGCTCTGGAATCCCATGGGATCTCAGAAGCAATCTGGTCTAACCTCCTAATTTTGTAAAGGAGGAAACTTCAACGCAGAAAGGTTGTGACTTACCAAAGATGGAAGACCAGTGTTTGAACACTTGAATTATACTACACTATAACCAGTGTTGAATTTTAATTTTTTTCTTTTTTTTTCTATTTTTGCCTTAATTTTCATCTCTTATTAGAAAATTGGAGCAATTCTAATATTTTATTGGTCACAGCTACTAATGTCATTTTAGTTTACATGTTTGTTAAACTGCCATGTCAACTGCTAATTATGCAAGCTAATCATCAAGGAATATTGGTAACCTGGATCATTCAAATCCACAGATAATCATCAAATCGTCTTTCAGTTTGCTTTTCTGGGCTATCTTCCCACCAAATCACTTGCCCAGCCTCTTAGCAAGGAACAAATCCAACTGTTTGGCATAAGCTTTCCTTCCTTTCTTTAGGCAGATGTGATTCTAAATAGTGAAAAAGCCAATAGAAAAGTAGAGGTCTGTTGGGGAATGTCACAATTGACTGCTGCTGGGAAAAGCAGGGTGACCTTTAGGTGTGGATAATCATGCCCCTCTATGACAATTAAGGGATATTAGGTTAGCTTTGGGGGCCTCTGTATCCCACTGTTGACTTTTATTGAGCTTATTTAGAACCCCTTCAGATCTTTGCCACAGATCTGTTGGCTGGTTGATCAGGAGACACCAAAAATCTAGCCTAGGTTCTTGGGCAAAGAAGAGGCATATACCATCTTTCCATATAAGAATGTAGGCAGTTTATCTTTGTTTAGCCCTTTACAATATTTGCTCATTTAAGTTTCTTTTGAATCCTGTGTTTCAGAGTTTCCATATAGTGTTGGTGTTTTCATCAGAAATGCTTGAAAAATCCTCTAATATCATCGAAATGAAGATAAATGGATATTTCTCCCCTCATGTTATCCTCCAGGCATAGCCACAACAGAGGCATGACATAGCCATGACAGATTGTGAAACTGAGCTGTGGCAGAGAAATGAAAGAACCATCCTGTGATATTGGTGTGACATAGATCTAGCACTGGGGTGATGTTTACATATAATTGCCATGAATTTTTCATGATGTTGGTGTGCCATTGGTATGCCACTGACATGACATTGGTGTGTAATTTGATATTGTTTACATGACATTGTCATATGATTGGCATAATGCAGGCCAATTTAACCATCATAACTATTACATACCAATGCCATGGCTGTCACACATCAAATTACATGTTAATGCCATGGCAATGTCACAATAGTGTTACATGTCAATTGGCTGCCAATTTTAAGCACCACACCAATCACATGTCATGTCGATGGTATGTAAACACACCAATGTCATGTAAATAGCATGCAAATGATTTTATTCACCATGCTACTTACATGTCAATGGAATGACATGAACCACAGCCAATTACATGTCAATGTCACATGATAAAAACATCGCACCAGTGATAAATATATGCCACACCAATTATATACTGGTATCATACTAACAACATGTAGCATCATGCAAATGACATATCACTGTTGCACAAACAACACCACAATTGTACATCAATTTTATGCAAACACACCAATGTCACAAAACACACCAATTACATAATTACAGTGACAACAATTACAATTACAACACACTAATTACATAAAATGTAACATTGTAATTTGTTTATATAACAACATTTAATCGGCATGTTGTTTGTGTGACTTTGGTGTGTTTATATAACATTGAAGTGTCATTGACTGACATGGGTGTGTAATTGGCATGTTGGTTATCTAACGTGTGATTGGTTTGATGTTTATATTACATTGGCATGGTGCTTATGTAAAATGGGTGTGTAATTGTGTATGATTGGTGTGTTGTTTGTATGACATTGGTCAGATTATGTAACATTGGCCATAATTATCATGACATTTGGGTGACACTGGCATATAATTGGCATGTAATTTGATCTGCCTTCTGGATCTACACAGTGTGATGCCTCTTTGGGGAGACAACTCTTCGGGTATATGAATAAGGATACTGCTTTGAGTCTTCTCTAACCTAAATGTTTCTACTCCCTTCAACTTTTCTTGATAACATATGGTGTTACATACTCTCCTATGCTATCCTAATCAGCCTCCTACCATGAAACTCCCTTTTGGCACTTTCCGCTATAATGTGGAACCCGAGCATGAATGTAGTGCCCCAGAAGAAGGAGGGAAGCAAATAAGAGTTTATGTAGTGGCTACTACATGCCAGGAACTCTATTAATTGCTTTACTCATGTCATATATGATCCTCACAACAACTTTATGAAGTAGGTGCTATTATTATTCTCAGTTTTACAGTTCAGGAAAATGATGGAAACAGAAGTTAAGTGACTTGCCCAGGGTCACACAGGTAGAACTTTAATTCAGGTCTTCTTGACTCCAAGCCCAGCACTCTAGCCATCACATTTTCTAGCTGCCCCAGATGTGGTCTAACCAGTGCTGAACAGAGTAAGTACCCACCTTTCCTTTTCTGAACATTATATTTCTGGAAATGATACTAACCATCAAAATGACTTTTTTTGGTAGCATCCATGTCTCACAAATGACTCATGGGGAGATTACAGGCTACGGGGACTGTAGGACCATTTACACTTCTTCATGTAATCTCTGGAGTCAGATACCACTTTGACCCCTTGATGTTTAAATTCAATGATGTGACAACTTAAAGAGTACATATGCTTTTCACAAATGTGAGTATACTTATAAACAGATGGTATATATTTCCAGATTCAAAAGGTTCTCACCTAAACAGATAACAGGAAAGTGCTACTGTCTGTCTTTTGCTTATAATTTGGCCCATTCTTGGGGAATATTGGAAGACCAAGTTAGGAAGCCTGGAAGAAAAAGACTCAGTGGGACATGACACTTGTCTCCAAACATTTGGAAGACTCTCATGCAGAAGAGGGACCAAGCATACCGTTAAGTTTTTTCCCAGACAATAGATAGATCCAGGAACAGTAGGTGGAAGTTACAAAGAGGCAAATTTAGTAGACTTGATGTCAAGAGCTAACATTAGAGTTTTCTAGAAGTATGGTGGTCCACCTTAGGAGGTTGTGGGTTTTCCTCTCATGTGATGTCTTTGGCTGTATTACAGTAGGATTGCTTTTTAGTATGTATTGAGGTTCCAGTGAAACTTTCTGCTGACTGTGATCCTAGGCTCTGAATTTTCCATACTGAACACATAGCACTGAAAGGGAGGAAATGAGTAATAATTAAGTACCTAGTATGTGCCAAGCGCCTTGCTTAGTACTTTACAAATATCTTCTCACTTGATTCCTATTTTATACATGAGGAAACTAAGGCAGAGAGAGTTTAAATGACTTGCCTAGAGTCCCTCAACTCATGTCTGAGGGCTAGAAAATAATAATAATGATAACAGCTCACATTTATATAGTGCTTACTATGTACCAGGCATTGTGTAAAGTGCTTTACAATGATTATCTTCTTGGATCCTCACAACAAACCTGGAAAATAGGCGCCATTTATCCCCATTGTACAGATAAGGGAACTGAGACAAACAGGTTCAGTGACTTGCCCAGGGTCTCACAACCAGTATCTGAAGATCGATTCGAACTCAGATCTTTCAGACTCCAGGTTCAGCATTCTACCCACTGCCCCAACTAGCTTCCTAATAAGCTAAGTAAATATGCATGCTGAGGTGACATGATTGAGTAGGGAATCTCACAAGAAAGATTTTCCACTTCTACCTTAGGGGAACTTATTCCCTGCTGCAGCATAGGACCCTTACTTTGGGTCCTATTGTCCATCTGGGCATTTCATAGGCCTTGGTAGAGTTTAGCAGCTGACTGGGGCAAGAGGGAAAAGGTGGGTTAAGAATCATTGACTAAATAATTCCTAAATAATTCAGCTTCCGGCAATGGCTTCCATCACTATCAACAACAGTTGAGACATTCTGGGTTTCCCTTTTACTCATTGACCTATGGTAGCCTCAGCTGGTAGAACCAGGCAAAATAAACAATAAACAAATAGATGGCTCCCTTACTGCCTTTTCCTTGGAATCTAGTCTTGGGCAATTAAGCCAAATATCAATTTCATTGAGTAAAACTAGGTCATTTAGCAAGAAAGTTTGAATACATTGCCTGCATTAGATTTTGTTGCAATGTTTCAAGAGCACATTTTCGGTGTGCCCAGCAGTGGGTGAGTTCTACTATGTAATAGCTATTGTACAGGCTGTTTAACTAAATTATGAATCTTCTTCATCCAGCACACTGTTCTGCAAACAGGTGGTACTCAACGTATGCTTATTAAATTGCTGATAGGACCGAAGCTAACAGACCAAATGTATTATTATCAATCATGCAAGGCATTAAGAATTTGGTGCAATTAGACTTTTCTTATCTTTAAATTTTTTTGTTGATATTTTTTGTTTTGATGTCACCTTTATTTCTCCCTTTTTTCTACCCTTGTAAATAATTACTTTCAGCTAATGATTCATTATAGGCAAGTTGAGGGCATCTCTTCTCTCTTGAAGAAGAATTTATATAAATTACAATATCAAACCATTCTGTACTGATTTCAGTTGGTTCCTAAGGCAGCAGATTCACAGTCTGTTGCCAAACAGATATTCACACCTTTTGTGCCTTGGCTGAAATGACCTATGAGACAGTCATAGTTATAATCCAAGCTCAAATGGAATATCAGAGGAAGACTTTCATAGAGTTTCCACTTGACATTTGATAATAAATATAGAAGAAAGATACACATCTGTCCTTTATAAAGTTCAGTCAGAACCCATTTTGTTAAGCCTTTTTCTAATAGTCATCTAAAATAGACGGGGGGGCGCAGCTAGGTGGTGCAGTGAATAGAGCAGTAGGACTTGGGTTCAAATCTGACCTTAGACACTTCACACTTACTAACTGTGTGACTTTGGGCAAGTCACTTAACCCCAATTGACTCACCTCCCCCTCCAAAAATAAAAATAAAATAGATGTAAGGTCTGAGTAGCTGTAACTGATTAATGCAAGGAGGCAGGTGAGAGAGAGAGAAGGAATTCTAAATCTTGAAAGAAAGCAACCTTTGTTCTCATTCAGAGACCTTTGAGGGGGGAGGAGTCATTTAACATGTGCAGACCTAACCAGCCCCTACCTGTCCACCCAATTCTTCACGGACTGTGGTTGTTGTTATTGTAGCGTAGGACCTGAAATTTAAGAGCCTAGAGTGATAGGGAGCTTACATTCTTCTATGGGTATTCAGCTCATTCACAGGTAAGTAGACACAGGGTGTGTAGACAATAAATAAACTTAATTTGGTGTATGTAAGGAATACAGTAATCTCACTGCCTTGCTAGAAGGTCAAAGGAAGCCTCAATAAAGCTGGCTTACTTTATTATCTTGTTGTGAGCCCCATGTTTTCTTGTACTGAACCACTGATATCTGAAAACCTTCCTGAGTCTGTGTTGACAGGGAGACAAGGTCACTGACTAGGGAAAATCGAGAAAGATCTTGATATAGGTGGCACTTGATCTGATTTTCTAAGGAATTTTGTGGTTAAGAATCGAAGATTACTGCCTTCTCATTCAAAAAGGAATTCTTGAAACAAAAATTTCTTTGTCCTAAACCATGAACATTAGAGCAAGAGGGAGTCCTGGATGGGCAAAGTGGGAGAGATGATGATTAATTATTCTCTCTTCCAGTTTCTCTTCAGTGGGTACAGACCAAAGGTTTGAATCAAGTCGTTTATGTGGCATTTAGGGCTGGTGACAAAAAGGGAGGAAAATATTTTTGTGTAAAGGAGAAGATTAAATATATCTATCTACCTGTCTCTATTATCTATAGAGATAGAAATAGATACAGATAGATAGACATATAGATAGACAGACAGACAGGTAGATGGATGGATGGATGGATGGATGGATGGATGGATGGATGGATGGATGGATGGATGGATAGATGGATGGATGGATGGATAGATATGTTTTGGTTCCATATAGATTGTAGACACAGCCTTTATGTATGAGGAGTAGACTTCAGCTTCCATGGTTTGTAACACAGATGCATCCCTTCTTTGGTCATCTATGTCTACACTTGCAAACTGAATTTCCTTCAGAAGAACAAGAAGTTCAGCACTAACTGAACAACAAACAAGCCACTTCCTAGGATGGTTTGGATGTAGGAGAAGCACTAAGTCACAAGTTTCAAAACTATTCCACTTAACCCTGATGTTCCACAAAGCAACTCTAAAAACTAAATCTAAGAAAACAAATTGATTTGGTGCCTTGCTGCTTTTGTGCCTGTGAACAGAGTGTACCCATTACCTATTATTCTGAGCTCAGCAACCTCTCAGACCTCCCCTGCTCAGCAAAATTGAGAGTGAGATGCTGTTGCTCCACCACCCCCCTGTGAAGAGACTGATCAATCACTCTACAGCTTGGGTCTCTAGGAGGAGGGCAGGAAACACAGCTCTTTTACCATATACTGCTGTTCACATCTGCCACCAGCAATGTGGCATAGCTGTGCCAGACAGGAAGGGATCGAAACCACGAGGGGAATTTAAAGGAAAGACAAGTGTACTTTTCTGCTTCATTAAAATTGTTAATTTTACTAAAATGATCAATAGTGGTCTGATTAAGTTTGTTGGAATCATTTCCTACAGGCAAAATTGAGGAATTTTTGGTTAGGCTTAGATAAAAATTAGTTTAATTGCAATCATGATGATTTTTAAAATAAGTTTATTATTCCTAGAATATTCCTAGAAAGGGTTCTTTTCTTCTCTGAGTCTTATTCCTTGGAAGAAGAGAACAGGGGTCTCTTGAGTGACACTTTGCTCCAACATGGAGTTAATTCTCATTAGCAGTTGCCACCATAATCATTCTGACTAGCTTGAACCAGCTGTCCCTCTGTACTCTGCCAAGGTAGACCACATTTGGGATATTGTTTTCAGTTCATCACACTGAGTTTTTAAATGGGCATTGACAAGCTGAAGATGGTACAGAGGGAGCCATCTAAAAGAGTAAAGAGACTGAAACCTTACTATATGAAAATTAGTTGGGAGAGCTGAGAATGTTGTACAGGAAATTTAGGAAACATATTGGACTCTATTCCCTCTGAGCACTCTCTTTGAGTCCTTAAATTCTGAAATCACACAATTTCATTCCCTTGCTATGTCCCATACCCCAAAGACAGCCATAGACTAATGGAGGCACTATCTGGGGATCCTCACTGTTCAAGATATGCAAAATTTGAGCACATTTCCTTGGTGCCAGTCCCAGATAATGTGACCAAAAAAGTCTCATACATGAAGCTAGGACTGGAGAGGACCTTAAAGGAGAAACATGCAAACTATAAATTTCCTTTAAACGAAGATTTTTAAAGAGAAGAAATGAAAATGTAGTTCAGCAAAACTGATCATCACCATGACTGTATCTGAAATTTTATGTAATGTTCCTCAATGATAGTTACTCACATCTTCAGTGAAAGAAATCAATGACTGAGCATGAAAAAGCATTTATTAAGTGCTTACTATGGACCAAGCACTCTTCTAAGTACTGGGGATATGATAGAAGAAGCTACTTAGACTCTGTTCTCAGAAAGATCAAACTCTAATTCAGAGAAGGTCTATTAAAAAAAAAAATCAGCTACAAGGAATATGGAAAGGCTAAGAAGTCCTAAGGATGCAGTGGTTGGGTAAATGGAAAGGTCAGAGGTCATCAGATTGCAGAGGTAGGTTCCATGGTGGCATTGTGAGGACTACAGGGCTTAGTGACAGGATACATGGTATAATATTATATCCTTGATTGTTCTTTCCCCTGTTTATGTTTTGTCAAATGCAACGTAGGAATTTGGGGTAAACTTTTCAACTAAGGGTTGTATATGTTCATTTGAGTGTTTATGATTCTTAAGGTAATAATAAAATTTCAAACCATTTTGTACTGAATTGCATAGTTCACTCCAACCCCATGAAAGACCTTTCTGTTGAGTATTTATTAAGTTTGTAATGCATTTTATTGTCCTGACTTGACTAAATGACCTTCAAGATATCAATACAAATAATCCTCAATCCTAGAATTGCCTAAAAAGTTGGGAGAGTTGCACCTTTTGCTTGTTCTGCCTTTCTTAACCATACAACAGGACTCATTCATAGAATACTAGCATGTTGAGCCAAAGGCAGTGCTCTATCTACTTACTATACCTCGCTATACCTATAAAGAACAAAATTCCTTGTGTCCTAATAGTCAGGTAGCTTCTAGCAAGGTAATATACAAATACCCAATCTTACCCCACTCCTTAATATTGAATGGGTATGACTTCAGACAAACTGGGTTCTGAGAAAAATCTTAACTTGGAAAAGGTCAGTGTCTCCCTTTGCATCGACAGCCATCTTGACCTTTGTCTTGCCACTAGACTACAGAGTGAGGCTGACCACTTTGAGCAGCTCTGCCCCCTTCATATCCAGTTCACATGCAAGACAAGACAGTACCCTCATGATGGCATTGGTCATCTTAGAAAGGAAAGCTGAACAACAGAAATGTTGAGCCTAAATGAACATTAGAGGTCATCTAATCCAACATCCCACAAAGAAACTGAGGCCCAAAGAGGTTAAATTAGGCACCCAATGTCATACAGGTGAGTGACAGAGCAAAAAAAATTAGACTCAAGATTTTTTACTATACACTGAATACTTTTTCCATTGGGTCACTGCCTCCCTCAGCAGTACATTTATACTTGTTAAACCTTTAGCATACTTACCTTAGCACATGCTTATTAGTTTCTTCCTCAAGTTAGGAGTAACTGAAGACTCTGGGGAAATTGATTTTTGTTGAACTCTGCATTTGACAAGCCCCTTATATGGCTATCCTCATAAATCTTTGTGTCCTTCAAATTTAAAAGAGTCATGATTTGCAAGGTATATTGTATCAATATAAATAACAATTCTTCTGCATCTTATGATGTGCACTTCTTACTTTGTAGCCACTAACAACAAGCAAATAAAATCAAAAGTAAAGAGGGTCTTCTAATGATGAACATCATATTTAGTCAGGGTAAATGTGACCCTCAGAAGATACTACACAGACTCATATTTAAAATCTTTTCAAGTACCAATGTGTGTCTTTTTGCTCAAGAATTCTGAATTCATACCCCTATATAATGTTGAAACATCAGAGTAATATGTAGTGAGTTGACTTTCATATAAAAAATAAAAATAGATACTTACCTGCTCAAAGATGAGCAGTTTGAATGGGACAAGTAGAGTAAATGTGAAGGTCACATTATTTTGTGTGGTCTCTATAGACTTCCACAAGTAGTCTCATTATCCTTTATGATGGATAGAAATGGGTTGTTGGTCAATTTAGAGTTAAAATATCATTCCTATTCAGCAAGTATAGCATGCTGCCACAAATCAGTTAAGAAGACTATGAAATTAATTGATACAGATTTCTAAGCTCACTGAACAATGTGCCCTGAAACATCCAAAGATGCTTTCATGATCTAAATAACATGAAATACTCTAAATAACATGAAATACTAGTTCCAGATTTAGTGAATGAATTTAATTGAAAATTGATTTGGTGCTGCTAATGACAATATTACTTTTTTGCATGAAAAAATACCCATTAAACTACAAATGACTGATCTAGGTTCATTTTATTTGCCAGCTAAGGAGTCTAAATATTTAACAAACAATTATCATGGAAGTATTTGGTTCATGTAAAATTTATTCTTTACATTGGCAATTTTTTTCTTCTATCTGAATAATCACTCGTTAAGGTGCTAATTTTGAAGTTCTTATTTTTGGTCTTTAACACTAGGACCTCTTTTTTAGTGAAAGGTGAGAGCAAAAATTTTTCACACAAACAACAGGGATATAATTAAAGCATTTTGCTTTCCAAGAAAACCAGGGGCAAGTGTCATGGGAGTCCAAGTGTTTTAGTATGTTTTAGACACTCATTGGAGAAGAAATCTTTTGCTACAGTTTCATTTTGTAAAATTAATGTCAAAAGTTAACAGTTATAGTGAACTCATTTAAAATACAAGGGAAATCTTGCTTCCCTTCTTAGGAAACATGTATTATACAACAGAGAGCAACAAAAAAGGAAAATGGTCCATGTCTACAAAAATGTTTGTAGCAGCTGTTTTTGTGATGGCAAAGAATTGGAAACTGATGGAATTCCTACCAAGGAATGACTGAACAAATTATGGTGCATGAATGTGGTGGAATACTATTGTGCTATAAAAAAAAGATAAAGGGGACAGTTTCAGGAAAACCTGTATGAGATCATGCAGAGTGAGATTAGTAGAATCAGGAGAATAATCTATACAATAATAATGCTATTATAAAGAGAATCAGTTGTGAAACACTTAGCTGCTCTGATCAATACAATGACTGATGACAGTTCCAGAAAGTTCTCGATGAAAAATGCTAAGCATCTCCAGGTAGAGAACTGATGGCCTCAGAGTGCAGATTGAACCCTATTTTAATAATTTGTTTTTAAAAATGCATATCATTCTTAGTGATCTCTTCCTGATTTCTGTCTAATGAAAAGGTGAAGCAGGTAGTATTTCATGGCCCTGGTGTGGTCACTCTCCTCCTTTGCACTGCTGAAGTTCTCACAGTGATAGAAATGTCTTATACTATATGGATACAAAATTCTTTGGTCAGAATTTCCCAAGTGCTACCCCCCACCCTTTTTTAAATTACCAGGATTCATAGAATTAGCCATATGGAAAAGGAGGTTCAAAAGCTCACTGAAGAAAATAGTTCTTTAAAAATTAAAATGGAGCAGATGGAAGCTAATGATTTTATGAGAAACCAAGAAATTACAAAACAAAACCAAAAGAATGAAAAAAATGCAAGATAATGTGAAATATCTCATTAGAAAAACAACTGACCTGGAAAATAGATCCAGGAGAGATAATTTAAAAATTAAGGGACTACCTGAAAACCATGATCAAAAAAAGAGCCTAGACATCATCTTTCATGGAATTATCCAGGAAAACTGCCCTGATATTCTAGAACCAGAGGGCAAAATAAATGTTGAAAGAATCCACTCATCACCTCCTGAAAGAGATCCATAAGGAGAAACTCCTAGGAATATTGTAGTCAAATTCCAGAGCAGCCAGAAAGAAACAATTTGAGTATTTTGGAAATACAGTCAGGATAACACAAGATCTAGCAGCTTCTCCATTAAGGGATCAAAGGGCTTGGAATAGGATATTCCAGAAGTCAAAGGAACTAGGCTTAAAACCAAGAATCACCTACCCAGCAAAACTGAGTATAATATTTCAGGGGAAAAAATGGTCATTCAATGAAATAGAGGACTTTCAAGCATTCTTGATGAAAAAACAAGAGCTGAATAGAAACTCTGACTTTCAAACACAGAGAAGCATAAAAAGGTAAGCAGGAAAGAGAAATCATAAGGGACTTACTAAAGTTGAATTGTTTACGTTCCTACATGGAATGATAATATTTGTAACTCTTGAAACTTTTCTCAGTATTTGGGTAGTTGGAGGGATTACACACATACACACACACACACACGCACATGCACACACACATGCATATGCACACGCACATGCACACACACATCTTATATAGACAGAGAGCACAGGGTGAGTTGAATAGGAAGGGATCATATCTAAAAAAATAAAATTAAGGAGTGAGAGAGTAGTATGTTGAGAAAAGGAGATGTGAAATGCAGCAAATTATCTCTCATAAAAGAGGCAAGCATAAGACTTTTTAGTGGAGGGGAAAAAAGGGGAGGTGGGAGAAAAACATGAAGTTTACTCTCATCACATTCCACTAAAGGAAGGAATAAAATGCACATTCAGTTTGGTATGAAAACCTATCTTACAATACAGGAAAGTGGGGGAGAAGGGGATAAGCAGGGTGGGAGGGATGATGGAAGGGAGGGCAAATGGGAGGAGGGAGCAATTAGTAATACACACTTTTGGGGAGGGACCAGGTCAAAAGAAAGAATAGAATAAATGGGGGACAGTATAGGATGGAGGGAAATATAGTTAGTCTTATATAACATGACTATTATGGAAGTCTACTACACATATATACCCTATATTGAATTGCTTGTCTCTTCAGTGGCTATGGGCATGGAGGAAGGAAGGATGAGAAGTTAGAACTCATAGTTTTAGGAACCAATGTTGAGAATTGCTTTTGCATACAACTGGGAAATAAGAAATACAGGTGATGGAGTATAGAAATTTATCTTGCCCTACAAGACAAGAGAGAAAATGCGGATAAGGGAAGAGAGGGGTGTTAGATGGGAGGGCAGATTGAGGAAAGGGGTAATCAGAATGTATGGCCTTCTGGGGTGGGGGAGAACAGAGATGGAGAGAACATTTCAAGCTCAAAATTTTGTGGAAATGAATGTTGAAAACTAAAAATAAATAAATAAATATTTAAAAAAAGAAAACAACAACAACAAAAAATTTACCAGGATTCATATGCTAAATTGAATTCACTTCTCATTTTCTTCATGGATCTTTCCTTGAATATCCCTCATCTGAACTCATCAAGTACTTAATATTCAGATTAGAATTATTGCATTTTATAACTAAACTGGGTCATAGAAATATCAGTGGCAACCTCTGACTCACTGTCAACATATCATTTTTCAGGGAATCTCAGACTTAGTCATTTTACTTATTTGAGCCATAAATTTTACTAATTTTCCCTTAAGTACCTAGCATAGGAAGGGAGAAATAATGTCATGGGTAAATTGAGCACAAGTTCCAGGAAAGAGAGGAACCTTTTGAGTTCTAAGAAGAGATCCAGATGCAGAGGTATTAGAAAGTCTAGGAGAGAGCTAGCCAGAAATAGACCCATCAACCTCTATCCCAAATTTAGCAGAAAAAAATGTCAGCATCTACATTTTTACATCTGTGATTTACAGACCAAATAGCATATATATGGATACCAGTGGCTATATGTTCAAGTATATAAAAGCCTTGAAAGGAGAACATTTCTTTTTTCATAATGATCATAAATATTTACTGAGTACCTACGGTATCTTATATACTATGGCTTGCCTTCTGTGAATGACCCTGAAGCTTTATCTAAATTCCTCCCTTTATGTCAGAAATCTTCTAACATATTCAGGGGTGGGTTGAGTTAGAGAAAGTCCTGTAGGACCTTTGTTAAAGAAAAGAAACCATGAAATTGGCAGAATGTTTTACTGGAAATGAAGTTTATGATCACCTAGTCAAATTCTTTCATTTCAGAATAGGAAAATGAGGTCCAAGGAGGTAAAGTAAGTTGTCTCAGGTGATGATGATGAGAATGATGAGGATGATTACTCACATGAATATAGCACCTTGAAATTTGTCAAACATTTTTATGTAAGCTATCTTGTTTGATTCCTACCATGACCCTAGGAAATAAATGTTATTATTATCCCCATTTTACAGGTGAGGAAGCTGAAGTTCAGACTACTTAGATCACTTGATCTAAGATGTCCAGACCGAATTTGGACCCATTCTTTTATTCCCTCTGAGTCTAATACTTTGTCCACTAAACCCTGAGTATACAGTAAACTTTCCAAGACAGGGACTGTTTCATAACAAATATACAAAACAGATTCCCTTATTAGCAATACACAAAAATAATCACCGTGATGTGATTAATGTTTCTATGATGCTATGATTAGAATAGGTGTTAAAGAAACAGGAGGTCAAATCCCATTGGATGTTTAAAATCCAGAGATCTTTCTTAGGGATTCTGCTTTGTCTCAGACCTTGGGTACTGAGCACCATGCCTAACACAAAATCAATTATTACTAAATGTTTGTTCTCCCTTTCTTTGTAATTGCTACCACCATTCCTCCCATTCTATGTTCTTTTCACCTAGATCTCCTGTGGAAGAAGTGTTAAGATTCTAACTTTTCCAATAACCTGCTATTTCTGAAATAAACATATGTTCTTCCAGTTTTCTGAAATGTTGGGATTTATGATTTTTGCTTGGGGTTTTGGATTGGGTTGGTATGATTAATAATAATGGAAAAATGAGAGGAGAGCTTAAAATAACAAAGGGGAAAGTTGCTGAAATTCAAGCAATTTTACAGGTTTGCAGAAATAAATGACCCTGATTTTTTAGAAAAAGGTCAAAAATGAGGTCTTAGTGTTTCTTAGCTGCTCCTGTTCATTGAATTTCCCCATAGTCCTAGTCCTATCTGGTTTGGGGGCTAGATCAAACTTCCAGGCTCCCAGTCTAAGGTAAATTCACATTTACAAAGCTTTTATGAGTCTTGGTCTTTCTATGATTTAAGTCCTACTTCATTTTTTCAAAGTATTGATCCTCTACATGAGAAGAATTCTTTCCTTTGTGATTCCCAAAGATTTTCCTCAATAAAATTATAATTATTCCAACCTTATAATGATCCCCATTCCTCTTTCCGGAGGTCTTAATGGTTCCAGACCCATAGAAGTACTATTTCATTCTTGATTCATTCATTTCTCTGTTTTGGTAGGTTTATATAAAGCATTTCCATTATGTAGCTGTTAAGAATTTTTTATCTAATCAACTTTTATTGATTCCTTTACCTAATGTTTTAGGCTAGCATCTGGGCCAGCTTACCATCTAGAAGTCATGTGGTCTAGTAATTATGTAGCCTGAGGAAGTCTTTCCCATCCTTCCTTAAAGCTTATATCTCTCATTGCTGCTCCTTAGCATTGGCTCCATGTGCAAAGCTGAGATGTCGCACAGGCTTTCCCTAACATCAATGAATGTTTTTATCTTTCTTGTCTCAGACTAATACTTGTACCTACTCCTTTTGTCATCTTTGACGAATGTCCCTCAGGCAATGTTACTCAACAAGTATTCATTAAGCACTTACTGTGTTAAAGCCACTGTGCTACGTATAAGTAAAGGTAAAAACATGGTCCTTGGCCTTGAGGAACTCACATTCTAATGGAGGAGACAAAGAGTAACTAACTAGATGCATATAAGATATAGACACACACATACACACACACACACACACACAGAATATAGATAAAAAACAATCTCAGAGAAGGCACTCACCATGGGAGGAATGGGAAAAGCCTCCAGCAGAAGGTAAGTCTCAAAGGAAACCTAGGAAACTATCTTCCAGATGACACTGATGATAACTCACATGGATATAACACCTTGAGGTTTGAAAAGCATTTAATATAAGCTATCTTTCTTGTTTGATCCATACCACGACCCTAGGAAATAGATGTTCTTATTATCCCCATTTTACAAGTGAAGAAACAGATTCAGAGCACTAAAGTATTTATAATTTTTACATGGAAAAACACTTTCAGAAACAGAAAAACCAGACAATTTTTCTCAAAAGTAAAAGGAGAATTGTAAAACCGAGCAAAGTATGATACATATAGTAAACACTCAATTAATAATTGTTATGTGAATGAGATCCCACTTTCAGGCTTTTCGCCCTAAATCCTTCATGTTCACACCCGAGCTATTCTTTGATTAGCTTTATGGAGGACAGCTAGTCACAGCATCTTCTGCATACTGATCTTTCCTGTGTAAATGAAAGTAATATGATAAATACACTACCAGCTTTTCCTACCTTAGCTAATTTTTTAATCTTCCTGAAATTATTATTATTATTAGAGGTGTGGTTGATGAGTCTAGGCACCAGGAAGACCTGCATTCAAGTCCTGTCTCTGATACATGTCAATGTGATGATGACATGTCATCACATGTGTGATGCTGGGCAGGTCACTTAACTTTTCAGATCTCTCAACAATTCTATAATGCGGAGGTTTATGAACTATGCCTGAGGGTCAAGTTTGTATTTTAAAATATCAAAAACTTTCTTACCTGGGAGTTGTACAAAAGCAGGCTGTATTTATCAGGCTGTCTGTAGTTTGCCAGACCCTACTACAAGGTTATATACTACAGAAGAAGGTGATGACCAGCATTAACAGAAAAAGTTTCTTCATCTTGGAATGTCCTGTAGCCATGAAATCCTAGATTCAGTCCCTATGGGCCCATCACCTCTTGTGATATTAGTAATGAGAAACAAATATTTCACCCTACAAGCAGAGAACCAAAAGTGGGGATTATATTTGAAATAATGAATAAGTCTTTGTCTAGTTTATCTTGAAAAAACTACATATTAAATTCAACAAGATAATAACAATTCTCATTTGTATGTCCTTGTGAACTCCTTTTTTCATCTGTTTTTAAAGTTTTACAGGTACTTTTTTGTTTCATTTTTATCATTGTCCATTAACTCATTCCCACCTCGCCCCACACAGTAACCCAGATAACAAAGACAAAGAGTGAAACAAAACATATCAACCTGTTAGCCCTGCTTGAAAATAATGTCTCATTTTGCACCTCTGGTCTATCACTTCTCAGCCGAGGACTGACAGCCTTAAATTTCCATCGTACAAAACTTTTGAGAAAAAGTATTCCTCATGTTAACCTTATAGGATGTGAATAAAATCACTTTATTTTCTCCATTCTTTAGTTTCTCCATCTGCAGAATCCTTAAGTGCCATACTTTATAGGAGAATTCATCATTTAGTATATAGATTCAGATACAGATTTAGTCAAACTAGTATAACCTAATATAGAACAGCGTTGCAAAAGAAAGACTGGTATAACCTGTTGATCTATAAAGGGACAAGGAATCGTAAACCTTGTTGCCTGACAGTTGTTCTGTTATTTCATTATTGACAATATTATATAGCTTCACAATAAGAAGATAATAAGAAAAGGATATATCAGTCCTGGTCTATCAAGAATTTTTTTGTCTTCCTTCTTTTAAAAAAGATGTAATTTTGTGCCTTTTTTAAGAAAAACATATGTATATATATGTATATATGTATGTGTATGTATACATATGTATATATATATATATATACTTTTTTCACTTATATCTTTGCTTCTATAGTGTTATTTGGAGTTTAGATTTCGAATATAGTTCAATTATTTTTTAAAACATTTCTTAATATAGTTTTTTTTTAATGTTATAAACATTTTCAAATGATTATCACTCTACAAAAGGTTCCTAGTAACTAAGTGAAACAGTTAAGTAAAACTGAAAGTGGACATAAACCCCACCTCCATTTTTAAATGAACACACATCTCTTTTCTCTCCCTTCTACTTCAATGAAAAGAAAAAAATCTTGTAAAAAATATGCATAGTCAAGCAAAAAAAAATCCTTTTCTCTGTATTATGTGTGCATCTTATTCTGCACTCCAAATTTGTCTTCTCTCTGTCAGAAGATAGACAGCACTTTTCACCATTCAAAGTCCTTCATAACCTAGCTTTCTACTACCTTTCCAATATTCTTACACCATACATTATCTGCCCCCCCCACACACACATGCACATACTCTTCCATCCAGTAACACTGGACTTCTTGAAGTTTTATGAAGAAAAATCCTCGTCTCTCAGATTTGGGCATTTTTTCTGACTATCCCTCATGCCTGGAACATGTTTCCTCCTCACCTCCACCTTCTGGCTTCTCTGACTTTTTAAAGTCCCAGCTGAAGTCCTATCTTCTACAGGAAGCCTTTTCCCCAGTCCATCTTAATTCAAATGCCCTCTATTAATTATTTCCTGTCTAAAACTCCTTTGTATATATTTCTGTCCTCCATTAGATCTCCTTGAGGAAAAAGACAGTTTTTTGCCTCTGTCTCTGTCTCTCTGTCTCTGTCTCTCTGTCCCCACCCCCTCTCTCTCATCCCCAGTGCTTAGTACAGTGCCTAGAACATTGTAACCAATAATTGCTCAGCCAATTCAGACTGACTGGATGACACTGGTTCTCTGGAATCATGAATGGTCACTGTACTGTTCATAGCACTTACAGCTTTCAAAGTTGTTTGTTTTTACAGCATTGTTGTTATTGTATAAATTGGTTATCAGTTTATAAAAATTTTAAAGATTGTTCATTTTTATGATATATATTCCATAGTATAAATTGCTTTCCTGGTTCTGCTTGCTTCACTCTGCATCCGTTCATGTAAGTCTTTGTCCATCTCTTTGAAACCTTCAGTTTCCTCATCTCTTACAGTAATTGAATTCAGTGAACATTTCTAAGCCTCCATTATGCACCAGGCACTGTGCTAGGTACCAAGAATAGAAACACAAGGAACTTCCTATCAGCTGGGAAGATATTCTGATGCACTTACAACATTTTCTTCAATGGTCCCTGAAACAGAGACTATGGAGAATCTAGCTCTCTATACCTGACATAAGCTACCCCTGGCGTCATAATCCTCAAACCCTGATGTACACAAGTAACTGAATACAAAGTAATTTAAAATAACAGAATATCGAAGAAAAAAACAAGCTAAAACAAACTGAGAGAATCAGGAAAAGTCTGGGTATAAAAGGCAGAACCTGAGTTCTGAATTGAAAGAAGCAAAGCAGTCAAACATCTGTGCAAAAGCATGTGGAAGAGAAGGGATGTCAGGTAAGGTGACCTAAGCCAGTTAATTTGAAAGGACAGTATATGAAAAAGAGGAACATGCAATAAGACTGGAAAGGTGACTGGGATCCATTTTGTGGAAAGTTTGAAATTCCAAAAGGAAGTTTGCTTTATTGTTTATAATGGAGGTAACGGGGACCATGAATAAGAGCTCAGTCTGAAAGTAACTGCTCCCTAGATAGAGTTCCAGGTCCATGATTTTGTATAATAAGTAATATTTGTGGTCAATGAGATGCCTTAGAGACTTGATGGTCCAATAGACAGGGACTGTGTCTGTGTATTTGTGCAACATTTAACATGTTGTTGGTGCTTGGAAGTGTAAAGGAACAACTAGATGTACAAAGAGAGGAGGACTCTCATTTTGGAAAGTTTCCCTTTTTTCTTCCCTTCCTCCTATCCTTCCTCACTCTTTTTCTTCCTTTTTCCTTATGTTTCTTTCTTTTTCTTCCTTCCCTCCATCCTTCCTTCCTTCCTGTCTCCCTACCTCTCTTTCCCTCTCTTTTCTTCCCTCCTTTTTGTCTCTTTCTTTATTTCTTTTTCTTCCTTCTTCATTTTTATTCCCTTTTTCCTTTATCCTTCTTTCCTCTCCCTCTCTCTTCCTCTCCTCTATCCTCCTTTCTTCCTTCTTTTTCTCTTTTTTCTTCCTTTGTTTTTCCCTTCCTGTCTCTCCCTCTCTCATTATCTCTCTCCTTTTCTCTTCTTCTTTTTTTTCTCTGTTTATTTTCCCTTTCTATCTTTCTCTCTCTTCCTCTTTCATTCCTTCCTTCCCAGAGACACAGGCATCTAGAGAAGACATTTTCCCTTTTTTTCCATTCAAAGGAGTATAGAAGTGTCAGGTATTTTGAAAGATCACAAGCATAAGGCTTTTGGCAAATGAATGTCTGAACTAGACAGTTTAAAATTGGCTATCCTTTTCCTCCCTCCAAACCTAGTGCCAAATTCATAAAGCTCTTTTCTCTGCTTAGAGAAAGGACTAAATTCTCAGAAGAGTTATAATCACTACATAGTATGGAAAGTTGCAGGCCATGAGTTCTAATTCCAGCAAATTCCATTCATCCTGGTATAACGTAGGGCATATTTCTTAGCCACCCTGTGTTCCAGGTTCATTATCATTCACTTGAGAATGATGGCAGGTAAAGGTTGCCAGAGCTTGAAGAACTCCAATATAAGCAATATAGAGAACATCTATAATGGGGATGCTTGCCCTCTTTCTGTGGTGGTCTGCAGTCTGGAACTAAGCTTAGGCTTGGACTTGTTTTTGCACAAAATGACTTTTACTCCTCTGGTTGACTAAAAATTGTTTACATCATCAGTAGCAGGTCAACTGTTTTGTTGAATTGTCAGCACCATATTTGAATTTCACTATTTACCAGGTGAGCCAGCTGCTCTCTGTTGACAATTTGGAGGTTGTTTGCACTATAACACCTCCTGCACTGCTTCTATTATACCAAAGCTCTGGTCAGCACATTAGCAACCTACTGTACCATCTTATCCTGTGGTCTTGCCCTCAGTAGGGTGGCAGCTGCTTTGTAACAGAGAATCCTCTGAATCATTAGTATCTGCCTGGTCAAATCCTAGGAACTAACTGGTTATAGCAACACTCAATGTTACTGCACCCCTATATTTCCATATAACTTTATAAGCATAAGCATTTGCGGCAAGTTATCTACCTTTTCCTTTCTACTTTGCTCAGAAATTAAATCATGTCACCAATTCTTTGACACCTCCATTATGTTATCCCTGTGCTCTTTATTCTAATACTGTCATTTGGTTTCCAAATGTTTAAAAGTCTCTCAATAACCATATGTGTTTAGAAGATTGTGATGGCAAGTTTCAGCTGAGGATGAATTTTTCAAGTACTAATGCAGATGTTGTATCAACCATTAGAACTGAAGAGAGAGACAACATTTTTTTCTTTCTCTTTGTATGCCTAGGGTTTGACATAAAGTCTGAGAAATAGTAAGTAGATGTTATTTACCAACTGATTGAAAGATTGATTTTCTCTGTAACCACCTACAAATGAAACCAGATGAAGTATCCTAAGGTAGAGAGAATCTAGGATCTTAGCAGGTTCTGTTTAGTTATGTAGGTTAAGACTTCAACAGGAGGAGCCAAGATGGCTGAGTAGAAAGATACACATCTGCTAGCTCCAAATCCACAGCCCATAAAATACCTGCAAAGAAGAACTCCCAACAAATTCTGGAGCAGCAGAAGCCACAGAACAATGGAGTGGAGGAGATATCTGTTCCAGAGAGACCTGAAAAACTGACATCAAAGGTCCATTGAGCGCCGGACCCAGAGTGGAGCCCAGCCCAACACTGAGGGGAGCAGATCCAAGCAGGCTTCAGGGACAGAATCTCCAGCAGTCGTGCAGGTCCCTCCACCCACAGGCACCAAAGGTCAGTGAGAGAGCCATTTTGGCTCGCTGAGAGGGGAGTGGGGTATCCCCATAACTCAGGGCCCCTCAGGAGGCAACAGCAGAGGCAGCAGCAGACAAGGGTTCCCAAAGGAGGCAGGAGCTCGGATCCATTGTTGAAGGTCTCCCTGTAAATCCCCTGAGGGAAATGAGCCCCCTGTGGTGGCCCTGCTCCCATCTGAGCACCTGAACTTAATCTCACACTGAATAGCAGTCCTGCCCCGCCCAAAGCCCTGAGGCTGGGAAGCAGCATTTGTATCTCAGCCCCTAAGTGCTAGCTGGGAGGAGGTGAGGTGGGGGTGGAGAGGAAACTCAGAAGTCAAGTCACTGGCTGGGAAAATGCCCAGAAAAGGGGGAAAAAAAATAAGACCATAGAAGGTTACTTACTTGGGGAACAGATATCTCCTCCCATCCTTTTGGATGAGGAAGAACAATGCTTACCATCAGGGAAAGACATAGAAATCAAAGCTTCTGTATCCCAAACATCCAAAATAAATATTCAATGGGCTCAGGCCATGGAAGAGCTCAAAAAGGATTTTGAAAATCTAGTTAGAGAGGGGAGGAAAAACTGGGAGGAGAAATGAGAGAGATGCAAGAAAAGCATGAAAAGCAGGTCCACACCTTGCTAAAGAAGACCCAAAGAAATGCAGAAGAAAATAACACCTTGAAAAATAGGCTAACTCAATTGGCAAAAGAGGTTCAAAAAGCCAATGGGGAGAAGAATGTTTTAAAAAGCAGGATTAGCCAAATGGAGAAGGAGGTCCAAAAGCTCACTGAAGAAAATAGTTCTTTCAAAATTAGAATGGAACAGATGGAGGCTAAGGACTTTATGAGAAACCAAGAAATCACAAAACAAAACCAAAAGAATGAAAAAATGGAAGAGAATGTAAAATATCTCACTGGAAAAACAACTGACCTGGAAAAATAGATCCAGGAGGGACAATTTAAAATTATGGGACTGCCTGAAAGCTATGATCAAAAAAAGAGCCTAGACATCAGCTTTCATGAAATTATCAAGGAAAACTGCCCTGAGATTCTAGGACCAGAGGGCAAAATAAATATTCAAGGAATCCACCAATCACTGCCTGAAAGAGATCCAAAAAGACAAACTCCTAGAAACATTGTGGCCAAATTCCAGAGTTCCCTGGTCAAGGAGAAAATATTGCAAGAAGCTAGAAAGAAACAATTCAAATATTGTGGAAATACAATCAGGATAACACAAGACCTAGCAGCTTCTACATTAAGGGATCAAAGGGCGTGGAATATGATATTCCAGAAGTCAAAGGAACTAGGACTAAAACCAAGAATCACCTACCCAGCAAAACTGAGTATAATACTTCAGGGGAAAAAATGGTCTTTCAGTGAAACAGAGGACTTTCAAGCATTCTTGATGAAAAGACCAGAGCTGAAAAGAAAATTTGACTTTCAAACACAGGAATGAAGAGAAGCATGAAAAGGTGAGCAGCAAAGAGAAGTCATAAGGGACTTACTAAAGTTGAACTGTTTACATTCCTACATGGAAAGACAATATTTGTAACTCTTGAAACTTTGCAGTATCTGGGTAGTTGGTGGGATTACACACACACACACACACACACACACACACACTCACACATACACACACAGAGCTCACAGTGAATTGAATAGGATGGGATCATATCTTAAAAAAATGAAATTAAGGGGTGAGAGAGAAATATATTGGGAGGAGAAAGGGAGAAATGGAGTGCAGCAAATTATCTCTCATAAAAGAGGCAAGCAAAAGACTTTTTAGAGGAGGGAAAAAAAGGGGAGGTGAGAGAAAAACATGAAGTTTACTCTCATCACATTCTACTAAAGGAAGGAATAAAATGCACACTCATTTTGGTATGAAAACCTATCTTACAATACAGGAAAGTGGGGGAGAAGGGGATAAGCAGGGTGGAGGGGGGAAGATAGAAGGGAGGGCAATGGGAGGAGGGAGCAATTTGAAGTCAACACTCTTGGGGATGGGCAGGATGAAAAGAGAGAATAGAAACAATGGGGGGCACGATAGGATGGAAGGAAATATAGTTAGTCTTACACAACATGACTATTATGGAAGTCTTTTGCAAAACTACACAGATATGGCCTATATTGAATTGCTTGCCTTCCCAAAGGGAATGGGTGGGGAGGGAGGGATGAAGAGAAGTTGGAACTCAAAGTTTTAGGAACAACTGTAGAGTACTGTTCTTGCCACTAGGAAATAAGAAATACAGGTAAAGGGGTATAGAAATTTATCTGGCCCTACAGGACAAAAGAGAAGATGGGGACAAGGGAAGAGAGGGATGATAGAAGAGAGGGCAGATTAGTGATAGGGGCAATCAGAATGCTCAGTGTTTTGGGGTGGGGGGAGGGGACAAATTGGGAGAAAATTTAGAACCCAAAATTTTGTGAAAATGAATGTTAAAAGATAAATAAATAAATTTTTAAAAAAAGAGTTCCAGAAAGTGGGAAGGAAAAATGGCTACTCTAACTCCAAACACTATTTCAAACATCAAGGATTGAGATCTTTCTTATCTTTCCTTCACAGTGTCCTTACACATAGTAGGAACGCAGTGAATATTTGTTAAATTGAAAATAGGATTGAAATGAAAGGCAAGCTTATGATACAAAATCTTCTGAATATCTGTTTGGTAGTCCTACTGATTTTCACAAGAAGCACTTAATTTAAAATGTTATTATTTTGTCCTTTAGTATTTCAGTCAATGGCAAATGCGATTACCTCTCTGATCCACTCCTTGGAGTAGTAGAAAGATTTGTGGAACGGTGCCATTCCTGCAATTGATCTTGATACAGTAATGAGATATTTGACTGCATTTTAACGAAGTAAAAATAAATAAATAAATCTGCTTCTGCATACCTACCAAAAGAGGCAACACAATAACCTGGGAAAATCATAATAGTGGAATTAAATTGCTTTTTTATATACTGTTATAGTTTAATATACTTGACATTAATTCCCTAGAATGTTCCATTTTAATATTTTAATAGACTTGAGTGTGCATCTTGAGTGTTAAACAGAGTAAGTTTTCCTCTGAGGTTTTTATTTATGCCAGAGGCACTTGGTAGATGTTTCATGTTCTATAGTTTCTTTTTTTGCGTGTAAAGTAGGACAGTATCTCATAATTATAAAGCACTATACAATTTAGAGGGTACTTTTCCCATTACAGTCCTTTGAGATGGTTAATGTAAGTATTATTGTTGCCATTTTATAGATGAGAAAGTTGAGTTTCTGAAAGGTTGGATGAAGTACCCATTTATTATATGATTATTTCATGAATAAGTAGCAGTGCCAAGACTTAAACCTAATTTTAACCAGCATTCTTCCATTCAACCGCAGTGCTATAGAAAGTGAAGGTTTTTTTTGTATGGAATATATTGATATAGTTTCTTGGTTTTTATAAATCCATAACCTGGTTCTTCCTTGTCAAGGGCAGGGCATCCAAACACCTATAGATATAGGGTTCTTACCTTGGGGTCCATGGTTCATAGGGAAGTTCATGGATGGGTTTCAGGAGGTCTGTGAAGATGTGTGGGGAAAATTATGTCTTTATTTTTACTAACTACTAGTTAGAATTTAATAATCCTTTAAATATGATTTTAAGCAACAAATATGATTCTGAAAATGGGTCTATCTGTTTTCTGTACCAAAAGGAGTTTGTAAACTTAAGCAAGGTTAAGACCCCTTACTATGTATCAATATAGCTAGTATTTTAAAATCCAGGATAAGGAATCATATGTCTTACATCACTTAAGGGCAGAATGATCTGGGGGGAGAAGGCTAGACCAAATTGTATCTTTCTTGTTAATGGTTATTCAAATATTTCATCCAGTTTGGGGTTCTCTGATTTACAGAATTGTGTGGACTTTAAATAAGATTCAGAAAGAGCCCTATATGTTACCAAAAACCTGGAAATTTAAACAAACTTAAGATTGCTATAGAGAAGACTGAGACTCAAATAAAGAAAGAATATTTATTGCATACTGCTTTAATTTATAGAGTACAAACCATATAAATATATATATATATTCTATGTCTCCACTAAGGAAATTTTTTAATTTTAATTCAAAAAAACCTTTGGGTTAAGTAGTTGAAGAGGTAGTATGTATAGATTAAAAATGATGTGTTTTTTTAAAAACCTTTTATTATACCAAAATTTGATTTTTTAAATAATAGTGCAGTTCACAAAACAATGGTGTAAAACATTGTTGGAGATCTTTAATGGGATACATTTTTATTCATCCTGAGTGCTTGGGGTAATGGAAAGAACACTGAATTCAAAGTCCAAGGACCTAAATTCAAATCATTGCTTTGCTACCTGAAGGGTTCCGATGACTGTAGGGACCAGCTTTGTGATTCCATTGGTATAGGGAAACCCTCTACTAATGCAGGTTAGCATCTTGTCTGCAACTTACAGTAATAGTTACCTAGCCCTGAGGTTTAAGCAGCATACTTCAGGGTTAGACAGACAATATACGTTACTGGTGGAATTTGAACCCGGATCTGCTTGACTTTACAGTCAGTTCTCTGTTCATCACACCACGCTGTTTATTTGACCTTGGACCAATTACTTAACTTTTCTGAACATTGTTTTTCTCAATTATAAAATGAGTCATTTAGATTAAATCATCTCTAACAGCTTTAATATCTATGATTCACAGTGAGGTAAATTAAACAAACATTTATTAAACACCTACTTTTTATTAGACACTAGGGATTCAAGGAAAAAAAAATCAAAACTGCCTATTCACTCAAGTAGCTTATGGCCTACTGGGGGCAGAGGAAAAATACGTAAAAAGTAAAGCAAGATGATTTAAAATAAATCTGCTGAAAGGCAGGTAAATGCTAAGAGGAGGAGATATTATTTTATGCTAGAGACAGTAAGGAATCAGTGGAATATTTTTTATCAGGAAGTGGCTTAGTCTGAACTGTAATATATTTATTTTTTAATTTAATATTTTACATTTCACCAATAACATGCAAAAACAATCTTGAAGATTCATTTTTTTAAATTTTTTGAAGTTCCAAAATCTCCCTCCCTCTCTCCTCTCCCCCTCTTCATTGAGAAGGCAAGCAATTTGATATAGGTTATACATTTTCAGTCATGCAAAACATAGTCTATGTTAATTATGTTGTAAAAGAAAATAAAGACAAAAAAAGAAAGCAACGAAAAAGTATGCCTTGATCTGCATTAAGACTCCATCAGTTATTTCTCTGGGGATGGATAATATTTTTCACCAGAAGTCCTTCAGAATTGTGTTGAATCACCATATTACTAAAAGCTAAGTCATTCACAGTCAATCATTATACAATAATGCTGTTCTGTATATGTTCCACTTTCCTCATTTCACTTTGCATCCATTCATGTGAATGTTTCCAGGTTTTTCTGGGAGAATCCTGCTTGTTATTTCATATGGCTTGTGTTTGTCCTTCATTCTCAAAGAGGACCATGTTATCAAGATGATGACATGACTTGCAGTTGACTTTGATTTGAGTGAGAGAGGATTGTGTGAGGTCGCCAACCTCACTTTCTCTTCCAGAGCGAGCTCTATCACAATCATATAGAATAACTTGCTCAGCCATTCCCTAGTTGATGGATATCCTCTCAACTTCCAGCTCTTTGCCACCACAAAAGAGCTACACTACATATTTTGTACATATAGGACCTTTTCCTTTTTTTAAAATCTCTTTGGGATACAGATCTAGTAATGGTTTTGCTCAATCAAAAGATATGCCTTGTTATATAGCCCTTTGGCCCTATTAACTAGAATACTAATTGGGCAGCTCTGTAGAAGGTCTGTTAGAATTGGGGTGAGATTAGGCACCAGGAGATTGATTCAATAGGTTTACATAGTAGTCAAGATTTGGTGTTTTCTTGCCAAAGATACTAGAATGCTTTGCCGTTTCCTTCTCCAGCTCATTCAACAAACAAGGAAATTGAGTCAGACAGAGTTAAATAACTTGCCCAGAATCACACAGTAAGTATCTGAGGCTGGATTTGAACTCATGAAGATGAGTCTTCCTGATTTCAGGACCTTCACTCTATCTACTGTGCCACCTAGATGCCCCTATATACTTTTTTTTTTTTTTTTATATTCAGTGTTCTTTTTTTTTTTTTATTATTTTTTTTATTTTTTTTAATGTTTAACAATCACTGCCATACAATTGCGATTTTATCCCTCCCCACCCACCCCCCACTACCTCCCTCCCTCCCCACGACTGCATACAATTCTGTATAGATTCTACATATACTTTCCTATTGAGTATATTTTCACTATCGTCATGCTATGTAGTCAGACTAAGATAAATGAAAGAATCCGTATAACAAATCAGAACATGATACACAAACAGATACACATACACATACATGATCTGCTACATTATGTGAGTGACTTCCATATTTCTCTCTCTGAGTGTGGAAGGCTTTTTGCCTTGAGGTCCACCATTGGGATTTTTTTTTTTTTCAGAAGTTCTTGTGTTATTACAAAAATCTAAGTCTACCAGAAAAAACTCTCACACACTGTGGTTGTTGCTGTGCATAAAGTTCTCCTGGTTCTGCTCCTTTCACTCAGCATCAGGTCATATAAGTCCTTCCAGGCCTCTCTGAAGTCTTCTTGTTCATCATTTCTTATGGCACAATAGTACTCCATTACATTCATATACCATAATTTATTCAGCCATTCCCCAATTGATGGACATCCCCTTGACTTCCAGTTTTTGGCAACTACATAGAGTGCTGCTATAAATATTTTTGTACATGTGGGACCCTTTCCCATTTTTATGATCTCTTGGGGATATAGTCCTAGTAGCGATATTGCTGGGTCAAAGGGTATGCACATTTTTGTAGCCCTTTGGGCATAGTTCCAAATTGCTCTCCAGAATGGTTGGATGCGCTCACAGCTCCACCAACAATGAATTAGTGTTCCAACTCTCCCACATCCTCTCCAGCATTGATCATTTTCTTGTTCTGTCATGTTTGCCAATCTTATAGGTGTGATGTGGTACCTCAGAGTTGTTTTGATTTGCATCTCTCTAACCAATAGTGATTTAGAGCATTTTTTCATATGATTATAGATAGCTTTAATTTCTTCCTCTGAAAATTGCCTGTTCATATCCTTTGACCATTTATCAATTGGGGAATGACTTGTATGATTATACATTTGGGTCAGTTCTCTATATATTCTAGAAATGAGGCCTTTATCCCCGAGCTTAGCTGTAAAAATTTTTTCCCAATTTACTACATCCCTCTGGATTTTGGTTGCATTGGGTTTGGTTGTGCAAAAACTTCTCAGTTTAATGTACTCAAAGTTATCCATTTTGCATTTCATAATGCATTCTATCTCTTCTTTAGTAAAGAATTCTTCCCTTCTCCATAGATCTGATAAATACACTATTCCTTGCTTCTCCAGTTTATTCATGGTATCAATCTTTATACCTAAATCATGTACCCATTTGGACTTTATTCTTGTGTACAGTGTCAGGTATGGGTCTATGCCTAATTTCCGCCACACTGTTATCCAGTTTTCCCAGCAATTTTTGTCAAACAATGAGTTCTTATGCCAGAAGCTGGGGTCCTTGGGTTTATCAAACAGAAGGTTGCTATATTCCTTGCCTACTGCATCTTGAGTGCCAAGTCTATTCCACTTGTCTACCTCTCTGTTTCTTAGCCAATACCAAGTGGTTTTGATAATTGCTGCTTTATAGTACAGTTTAAGGTCTGGTAGCGCTAGGCCACCTTCCCAAGCATTTCTTTTCATTAGTCCCTTTGATATTCTGGACCTTTTGTTTTTCCAAATGAATTTTGATATTATTTTATCCAGCTCTAGAAAGTATTTGTCTGATAGTTTAATTGGTATGGCACTAAATAAGTATATTAATTTGGGTAGAATTGTCATTTTTATTATATTAGCACGGCCTACCCATGAGCAACTAATGTTTTTCCACTTACTTAAATCTGAGTTTATTTGTGCAAAAAGTGTCTTGTAATTGTGTTCATATAGTCCCTGGGTTTGTTTTGGCAGGTAGACTCCTAAGTATTTTATACTGTCTACCCTAACTTTAAATGGGATTTCTCTTTCTATCTCTTGCTGTTGAACTTTGTTGCTAATATATAGGAATGCAGAGGATTTGTGTGGGTTTATTTTGTACCCTGCAACTTTGCCAAAGTTGTTTATTAATTCAAGTAATTTTTTACTTGAATCTCTGGGATTCTCTAGGTAAATCATCATATCATCTGCAAAGAGTGATAACTTAGTTTCTTCTTTGGCTATTCTAATTCCTTGAATATCTTTATCTTGTCTAATTGCTACAGCTAACATTTCTAGTACCATATTGAATAATAGTGGTGATAATGGACAACCTTGTTTCACCCCTGATCTTATTGGGAATGCATCTAGCTTATCCCCATTGCATATAATGCTTGCTGAAGGTTTTAGATAGATACTGCTTATTATTTTATGGAAAGTTCCCTTTATTCCTACATTCTCCAATGTTTTTAGTAGGAATGGATGTTGTATTTTGTCAAAAGCTTTTTCTGCATCTATTGAGATAATCATGTGGTTTTTGTTAGCTTTGTTGTTGATGTGGTCGATAATGCTAATAGTTTTCCTAATATTGAACCAGCCCTGTAGTCCTGGTATGAATCCTACCTGATCATAATGTATTAATCTCGTGATTAGATGCTGTATTCGTTTTGCTAAAATCTTATTTAAAATTTTTGCATCTATATTCATTAGGGAAATTGGTCTATAATTTTCTTTCTCTGTTTTGTCTCTTCCTGGTTTGGGTATCAAAACCATATTTGTATCATAGAAAGAATTTGGGAGGACTCCTTCTTCCCCAATTTTCAAGAATAGTGTATGTAGTATTGGAATTAACTGTTCTTTAAATGTTTGATAGAATTCACTTGTGAATCCATCTGGCCCTGGAGATTTTTTCCTAGGGAGTTCATTGATGGCTTGTTCAATTTCTTTTTCTGAGATGGGGTTGTTTAAGTATTCAACTTCCTCTTCTGTTAATCTGGGCAATTTGTATTTTTTAAAATATTCATCCATCTCGTTTAGATTATCGAATTTGTGGGCATAAAGTTGGGCAAAGTAGTTTCTAATTATTGTTTTAATTTCCTCCTCATTGGAGGTGAGTTCACCCCTTTCATTTTTAATGTTAGTAATTTGGTTTTCTTCTTTCTTTTTTTTGATCAGATTAACCAAAGGTTTATCAATTTTATTAGTTTTTTCATAAAACCAACTATTGGTTTTATTTATTAATTCAATAGTTTTCTTTATTTCAATTTTATTAATCTCTCCTTTGGTTTTCAGTATTTCTAATTTGGTATTTACTTGGGGATTTTCAATTTGTTCTTTTTCTAGCTTTTTCAACTGCAAGCCTAAGTCATTGATCTCCTCTTTCTCTATTTTATTTATGTAAGCATTCAGAGATATAAAACTTCCCCTAATAACTGCTTTTGCAGTGTCCCATAAGTTTTGGTACGTTGTCTCACTATTGTCATTCTCTTGAATGAAGTTGTTGATTGTTTCTATGATTTCTTCTTTAACCCAATCCTTCTTTAGAATTAGATTATTTAGTTTCCAATTGATTTTTGGTTTCTCTTTCCATGGCCTTTTATTACATGTAATTTTTAATGCATTATGATCTGAAAAGGATGCATTGATTATCTCTACCTTTCTGCACTGGATTGTGAGATTTTTATGTCCTAGTACATGGTCAATTTTTGTAAATGTTCCATGTACCGCTGAGAAAAAGGTATATTCCTTTCTATTCCCATTTAATTTTCTCCAAAGATCTATCATATCTACCTTATCCAGAGTTTTATTTACCTCCTTAACCTCTTTCTTGTTTATTTTAAGGTTGGATTTATCTAGTTCAGAGAGGGGGAGGTTGAGGTCCCCCACTAGTATAGTTTTGCTATCAATTTCTTCCTTCAACTCCCCCAACCTCTCCTCTAAGAATCTGGATGCTATACCACTTGGAGCATACATGTTTAGTAATGATATTGCTTCATTGTCTATGGTGCCTTTTAGTAGGATATAGTTTCCATCCTTATCCCTTTTGATTAGATCTATTTCTGCTTTTGCTTTGTCTGAGATTAGGATTGCTACTCCTGCCTTTCTTACATGAGCTGAAGCACAATATATTCTGCTCCATCCTTTGACCTTTATCCTATGTGTATCCCCCCGTTTCAAATGTGTTTCTTGTAAGCAGCATATTGTTGGATTATGGCTTTTAATCCATTCTGCTATCCGTCTCCGTTTTATGGGAGAGTTCATCCCATTCACATTCACAGTTATGATTACAATCTGTGTATTTCCCTCCACCCTCTTTCCCACCATTTATGCTTTTAACTCTCCCGTATCCCTTCCCCTCCTCAATAGTATTCACTTTTCTCCCCCTCCTCCTGCAGCCTTTCCCTCCTTCTTTTAGCCCCCCTCCCTTTTGGTCCCCTTTACTCTTATTGCTTCTTTCCTCCCTTTTAGCCACCCTCCCCTTTCTTCCCCCTTCCCCTCCTACTACCTATATAGCTAGTTAGGATTATCTGCTTAAGGTTATTGTTCCCTCCTTTGAACAAATCAGATGAGAGTACCTCTCAAACAATGCTCATCTCCCTCCCCTCCTTCCCTCTACTATGGTTTTGTACTTCTTCCTGTGATATAATTTGCCATTTTCTGCTTCCCCCTTTCCACACCTCCTATTACATTCCCTTCTCATACTTAAATCATATTTTTGCCATGACATCATTTACTTTATGCCCGTTCCCTCTACATATATCCCTTTTATCATAATAGCTGCACAGTTCTCAAGATTAACAGGTATCATCTTCCCTTACAGGGAGGTAAACAGATTGCCCTAATTGAGTTGCAAGTTTTTGTTTTTGTTTTTTCCCCTCTGTTTACCTTTTTATGATTCTCTGGAGACCTGCATTTGAAGATCAAATTGTCTATTGAGTTCTGGTGTTTTGGTCAGGAAGCTCTGGAAATCCCTTATTTCGTTGAATGACTTTCTCCTTGCCTGAAATGTTATGCTGAACTTTGCTGGGTAGTTGATCCTCGGTTGGAGTCCCAACTCCTTTGCCTTACGGAATATTGGGTTCCAATTCTTTCGATCTTTTAATGTAGAAGCTGCAAGGTCCTGTGTGATCCTGACTGTGTGACCTTGATATTTAAATTGTTTCTTTCTGGCTGCTTGTAGTATTTTCTCCTTCACTTGATAGCTCTGGAATTTGGCAACTATATTTCTTGGGGTTTTGAGTTTGGGATCCCTTTCCGGTGGGGAACGGTGGATTCTTTCGATGACTATTTTGCCCTCTGAGTCTAGTACTTCTGGGCAGTTTTCCTTGATGATTTCCTGGAAGATATTGTCCAGACTCTTTTCTTCATCATTGGTTTCTGGCAGGCCAATAATTCTTAGATTTTCTCTCCTGGATCTATTTTCCAGGTCAGTTGTTTTTCCAATTAAATATTTTAGATTTTCTTCCATCTTTTCATTCTTTAGATTTTGTTTGACTGATTCTTGTTGCCTCATTGAGTCATTAGTTTCTACTTGCCCAATTCTAATCTTGATCGTATTGTTTTCTTCAGTTAGCTTTCGCATCTCCTTTTCCATCTGGCCAATTTTTCCCTTTAAGGAGCTATTTTCTCCATTTAATTTTTGTACTTCTTTTTCCATTCAACCAATTTTCCCAGTTAGGTTTTGGGTTTCCTTTTCCATCTGATCAATTTTCCCTATTAGGTTTTGAGTTTCCTTTTCCGTTTGATTGACTCTTCCTTTTAGGGAATTATTCTCTCCAGTTAATTTTTGAACTTCCTTTTCCATTTCTTCAATTTTCTTTTTCAGATTGATGTTCTCATCAGTGAATTCTTTTTTTATGGTTTTAAAATCATTGGCCAGTTTTTCTTTTATATCCTTCTTCAGACGTTCCAGGTAATCTAGTTGTGCTTGCGAGAAATTCATAGTCCCATCTGAGGTTTCAGATGGAAGTACAGTCTCAGCTCTGACCTCTTTGGTGTTTGTGTTTTGGTCCTTATCCCCATAGAAAGATTCTATGGTTTTTTCACTTTTCGTCTGCTTTTTCCGATTCATGATGTTGGCTGAGTGTTGTAGCTTTTGGTTCTTTCAGTCAGAAGATACAGATCTTTTAAGTTGAGTTGATGTTTGTCTAGGCTAAAAGCAGGCTTTTTTTTTTTGTTGTTGTTGTTGTTTCCCAGATCAACCCTGGGTTTAGCTTGATAGGTGTGTGGGAGGTGTGGTCTGGTCTCAGGCTATCTCCTCAGCTGGCCTGAGGCAAAGGCAAGGTCCAGGGGGATGGTGATCCCAGCTTCCCTATTGTCTTCCCTTTCCCCTGGAGGGCTGGGGCACGCCTAGAGGCTAATGCGTGTTCCCGCCCCTCCTGGGGCTCGTCTCCCGGGCTGAGGCTTGCTTGGGTCTCAGTGCGAATTTTTCTCTGCCCTGGGTCGTCTGTCCCTCCAGACAGCCTCCACCACGGTAGGAAGAATCCCCCTTTGCCACCTCTCCAGCCTCTGGTGTTACGAGACCACTCGCCCCTTTCTGCTGCTCCCACTGATCCAGGATCAATCTGGGGAAGAATTTTATGGTTCCCTCACGGTCATCGGGGGGGAGGGGAGAGCACTTACTGATCACTCCGGCATCCCAGCTTCTGGATGTTCAAGTAGTGACCCACTGAAGTCACGTCTTTAGGCTGAAGATTTCAAAGGCTGTTGCGCTGATATCGTTGGCTCGGCCTGGCTTATCTCCTGCTCCGCTGGTCTCGCCCGCCACTCTCGGGCCCCTCGGGTCGCCTCCGCCCTGCCGCGCCGACCGCGCTGCGCTGTGCGCCGGGCTCTTACCCCCGCGGAACAGATCCCTCCCGTGGACCTTCCAGTCCAGCCTGGGCTCCGAATCTGTCAAAGTCCGTCTCCCACTGGATTCTACACCTCCAAAGTCTGGTCAGACTCTCCCCCCAGAAATATCCAAAGGAGTTTTTCCAGGAGCTTAGGTGAGTGGTTGCTTTCACTCCGCCATCTTGGCTCCGCCCCCCCCTATATACTTTTTAATTAAATTACTGTTAGTCTTCTCTATTTTGCCATGAGGACATAGAAAGTCAGGTTGTTCCTCCGAATGACTTTGTGAAAGTCACTTTTCCAGCTAATTCAGGACATACATGTCTTACTTGGTTTTAAGTGGTTGTAATTCCATTTATTTGACTGTGTGTATATGTTTTTGTGTGTACGTGTGTGTATGTATGTGTGTGTGTGTGTGTGTGTGTGTGTGTGTGTGTGTATCAGAGACTAAACCCCAGTTTTCAGAGTTCCTCTAGGTCTTCAAAATTGAGAATGGGATTATTTTCTCTGTACTTCTGTTCTTGCTCACCATAGATAGATTATATTTTCCTTCTCATCCAGCCTAACATGTGGGGGAATAAACATCAGGTGCTTAGATGTCTATTGATTTAGCATAACAATAAGACTATTTGACAAAAATTTATTGTGTCAGCAGTGTGCTAGATGCCAAAGGGAAAAGAAACAAATAAAGGAAAAAGACATTCCTTAAGGAGCTAGGTTTACTAAAGGGGAAAAGCAGATAACTAATATACCTCAAACAGCAGCCACCTCCTCCTTGAGGCCTTTCTTAATTCCCTGTCCTGCTAGCTCCTCATTCTGCGATTCTCTCCCTCCCACATGCACACTTTCTCTCTCTCTCTCTCTCTCTCCCTCCCTCCCTCCCTCCCTGCCTCCCTCCCTCCCTCTCTCACACATACACACACACACACACTCAATGAACTTATATATATTTTAAATATTTTATGCATCACATGTATTTTACATATATAATATGTGGACATGTTGTCTCGTCCAATACAATGTAAAGAGAGCAGGGACAATTTCATTTTTGCCCTTGTATCTTCAAAGTCCAGCACAGTGCTTGGCACATAATAGGTACTTAATGAATGCTTACAGATGGATACAAAATAGAACACACATACAGGACAGGTTCCAATGAAGACTACAAGAGTTCTGCCAAAGAATACTCATTCTTGACTAGGGAAATCAGGGAAAGCTTCATGGAAGAAGCAATATTTGCAATGTGCTTTGCAAGTTAGGACATAAATAGGCAAGGAAGTATGGACTGTTCATAAATGTGGAAATGAACATGGAGTACTTGAAGAATATTACTGCTGTAACTGAAACTGAAGGATAGTGAGGATAGTTGAAGATAATGTGAAATAAGGTTGGAAAGGTAGTTTTGACCACCCACCACTGTGTGCAGCAGTGAGTTCAGATAGATAATCCATGTAAAGGGCTTTGAAGATTTGAAAGCATTACATAAATGTTATTAGATGAGCCTGATTGGGGTTTTCTTGGCCGAGATACTGGAGTGGTTTGCCATTTTCTCCTCCAACTCGTTTTACAAATGAGAAACTGAGGCAAATAGGGTTAAATGACTTGCCCAGGGTCACTCAGCTAGGAAGTGTCTGAGATCAGACTTGAACTCATGAATATTACTCTTCCCAATTCCAAGCCCCCACTGAGCCACCTAACTATCTCAGTGCTCCATGTCCTTACATACACAGGACCTAAAACTCAGGAAATCATGATCTTTACCGTACACATCTCCACATGATCTAAGCAAAACAATTTATGTTCTTTCTCAGCATCCCCATCTCTAAAAGGGCAATAATGACTTGCTCTTTTCCTGGGAGTGTCTAAACAATCCATGAAAGGTAAAACATGGTTCCAAACAGCGAAATCCTTTCATAAGGTGGCATTCACATCAATTCTACTATCTCATAGTGTGTGTGTGTATGCGTGCTTTGTGTATATAATAATTTGTGTAAATCACTGAGTGTGAATGTGCCCAAGGGTCTAAATATTGCATGCCCCTGTTCTTGTTTTTATAACCAGCACTTCTGGGTTCTTACCTGAGCAGTGACACACTTTGAGATGACAGAAGGTGAGAAATGAAATGGATTAAGGAACGTTTTGAAAAATTGGATGCTGTTCATGGCTATCATATTCAATAACTTTGTCCTAGAAGCCAACAGCATTCAATCAATGCCACTTAATCTATTTTCTTCCTTTCATCTCAAATATGTGCTGATTTTGAGATAGAAAAATAAAATGCTTCCTGTCATAGTTTCATCATGTGAATTCAGTAAGGCCATGGCCACCCAGGAGAGTCCCAGATTGTAACATATGGATTTTGCTGATAGACAAAGATGGTGATGTCATAGCATTAGAATAGATTATTCATAAATGGTACATCCTGTACCATTTTAAAAAGAGATCCTTTGAAATACACCAGAAACAAGCAACAACAGTATACATTCTCCATTCCTGTTAATATTCTTTGCCTCCTCAAAGTATCTTTATTTTTTATAGAATTTAATTTCTTTGAGGCAAGAACTGCCTAACTTTTATATTAGCATTTCTTCTATGTAATGTACTGACTGACCCATGCACATGTAGGTGCCTAATAAATGCTTAGTGATTGATTGTAACCCTTTCTCCCCGTTTAAGTTCTTTGAGGGAAGATGATTTTTTTAACGTTTGGGGTTTTTTCTCCCAATCACTTAGCACATGCCTGGTAGACTGAATTGAGTTAATGCATTTCATGTCCGTTCACTTTATGTCTACATTTAATTCAAACTTTATACATGACAAACTCACCCAACACGTCTGCCCTCCCATGGTGTAAGTAGCTGCTAAGAATCTGCTTCATCCAGGAAACCTTCTTTAGACGCATTTGCTTTACTTTTCTCTTTAATGCTGTCATTTAAACTTCTTTTCTTTATTATTGTGTCAGTGTTAAGTGATAAACACATACAGAAAGGACTGTGTTTTGGGAAGTCATTGAGTACAGTACCTAGCAGAATGATCTTAATAAATATTGTTGGTGAAGGAAATGACTCAAATACCATAGTTTTCATTGGTTCGTTCATTCAGTATTCATTTCTGTGGGCAGCTAGGTGGTACAGTGGATAGAGCACCAGTGCAGGAGTCAGGAGGACCTGAGTTCAAATCTCACCTCAGATACTTGACACTCACTAGCTGTGTGACCTTGGGCAAGTCACTTAACCCCAACTGCCTCATCCTGGGTCATCTCCAGTCATCCTGATGAATATCTGGTCACTGGATGCAGATGGCTCTGGAGGAGAAGTGAAGCTGGTGACCTGCACAGCCCTCCCTCACTCAAAACAAAGTCAAGTGCAAGTCATGTCATCATTTCTCGGATGGCATGGTTTTCTTTGGCAACGAAGGATGAACACCCACACACATTCATTTATATACTACCTTCTATATCTAATGAATCACACTGGGCACTGGGGGAGGCAAGGTAAATAAGACATGATTTCTCTTTATGGAGTTTAAAATCTAGAAGTGATAATAACACAAGCCTACCAAAAAATGAGAAAAATAGAATATGGTCAGTTAAGCATAAAAGGAGTATAAATTGCTATGAGGTCATGTAATGGAGAGATCAGTTCAGCTTAGTGAATTCATCCTCAGTACTTTGCAAAATCAGCTTTACCAGCTACGTATTTCAGGTACTCCAGGAATAGATGGTAGTAAAAATATTTCTTCCTTATCTTTCTGTTAAGGGTACTATGAGACTCAATTATGTTTTACTTAGTTACTATGATACATTGTGAGATGATTTTGTTTAAGTGCATTGAATTCCCTCAATGAGTGTTGTTGTGTGGGTTTTTCATCTTACATAAGCCAAATATCAAAAATCATTTTTTTCAAAATTTAACTTTCACATGACCGTCTCTATTTTCTTCAGTATCTCTATATATTATAAATAACCTGAATCAATTAAAATTGCTTCCCCTCCCATTCATAAAATGAAAAAGAAGCTGTCTTTTGAATTTACTTAAGCATTCCCCATTCTATCACTATAGAGAAAACAGTTGCTTCCGACAGTGGTTGAACAAGATGAATTGAGTTTCTTCCTCAGTTTGAGCCTTCATCACCCTTTGATATTAGCCACTCTTTCCTTCCTTGGTTTCCATAGCATTGCATTTCACTGTCTCTCTTCCCTTAACTGTCTCTTTCTCTGGTATTTCTTGGATATCTCCAACATTCTCTCCATGCATGTCTTCTTTTCCCTCTCTAAGCTCTTGGAGATCTTATCCACTGTCTGAAACCCAACTACAGGTTCTATGTGGCAGACTCCCAAGTCTATATTTCCATCACAGTCAGGAAGATGTGCTCAGCACACCTTGGTTGTGTGATCCTGGCACAAATTACTCTCCTTCTCAGTGGGCCAGACTCTCAGACTCCAAAGTGCAAGGCAGGTACTGATCTGTATTGATAGATAAGTCTGTTTCTTAGGGCTGGAATTCTTACCCTCACTTCTTAGAATCCCTAATATACTTCAAAATTCAGCTGAGATGCAGTCTTCTTTGTGAGACATGTCTTGATCTCTTTCCCTCCCCCACAGCCTCCAGCTTGTATTTTTACAGATTCCTTTGTATTTATTTATTTGGGGTATAGTTGCTGCTGTCACTTATCCTTTGCTCTTGAAGAGGACCAATGCTGTCAGAAAGGTGATGTCTTGACTTGGAAGTGAGTTGGATTTCAATGAGGCAGAGCTATGCAAAAGTCATCAGCCACACTCTCTCTGCCAGAGTCATTAGGGTCCAGACATAAGTCAGGATGACTGGATATGGCCCCAGATGCAGTGGAAGACCTTGGTCTAAGGGCTTTCCCAGGGCTTAAATTGTCTGAATCAATACCCATTTAGTAGTTAAAGGCTAGGTAAGAAATGAGGTAAAAGATGGTCTACTTTACCTTCACTAAAGAATCTATCAGGGAGATGAAGACCCTCAGGGTTTCTCTTAAATGTATATACTGTCTCTTCATATAGAATGTAAGTTTCTTGAAGAAAAAAACTTTTTTTCTTTTTTGATTATTGTATCCCATTACTAGCACAATGCCTGGTACTTAGTAGGTGCTTAATGAATGTTTTTTTATTGAATGATTATCTTGTAGAATCATTTGCGTACTTTAATGCTTTCTTTTTGCATTATCTCTCATTCCTACCCACCTACTCAATTCAGGACCTTATCAGTTTCTGTGAAGGATTCCAAAATAGCCTCCTAACTGACCACCCAGCTTCAAGATTCCACCAGATGAATCTTCCCAAAACATCAATTTGATCATGCAGTCACATACTAAAATATCTCCTTTGGTTTTCCATTGACTAAGGAATGAAATGAAGAAGCATTAATTTAGTGTTTCAAAGCTTTATCTTTAACACCTTACATCTGGCTACTTACCTATGCAAACTGTGCTGGGCCCCCTCACTGTGTTCTGAGTACCCACTGTTCTTTTAACCTTTTGCAGTTTTGCTCATGCCTCTTTGTCTAGAATATTCTCCCAGCTATAATTTTCCTGGACCCATTTAAGAGTTGACACCTAAATTATTCATCCTTTAAAGCCCAGTTTTTCCAGGCAGAAGTGATCCCTCAATTCCGATAGCATCCAATTTTTCCAATTTATTTTGCACATATAGAATAAAGTCTTTTATTTTAGATAATTTAATCTGTCTTATCTGTTCTGTTTTACTGTGTATTGTGTAGTATCTAGGATATGATTGTTATGTCCCTGTATTCTCAGTGTGACATGGCTCCTAAGCATAGTAGTATTGTTTCAACCAGTACCATCACATGCACAGGTCCAGACTGAGTCAGAGACACAGGTTATAGCTCTTCTTAACTCCTAGCTGTTATTCCAAGCTGGCAGTAGCAGGGTAGTTTTGCTGTAAGATCCTACCTGTCATCTTTCACTTTCACACACCACCCTTGTGTGTTAACAATGATAAGTATTCAGTACATATTTTTTAGAAGAAATAGTGAAGAAACAGACAAGAATACAATGAGCTTGTTCTAACTCTAGGTTATTAAAAGTTAGTGATCATAATGTTACTTTGCTAAAGGATACTAAAAGCTGTTTTTCATGTGCCTTTTGATTCCCCTAAAGTATCCTGTTTACTCCAGAAGCAGCTCTTAAGCTCTACCCGTAATTGAAGAGACAGGAAATCATGATTTTATGACTTTCAGTGTTAAGCATAAATGACACATTAGTTCAGATAGATATTAGTAATTACAGAAGCATTTTCTCAAATTGTAATGCTTTTCTCTGTCTTCCCACTGGCAATCATAACCACTGAATTGGTCGAGGCTAGGGTCAAGACTTCTGTTCCCAATTATGATGACTTCATTCCCAAGTCACTGTATGCATGGCTCAAGGATATTCAGCCACCAGATACCTGAACCTCCATAGGACTAAGTAATCAGTGGACCTAAGATCCATTTCTCTAATTCCTTATTTTGTACAATATCTGGGAAAAACAAGAGAAACCAAGACGACTTCTTCTCTAATAAGGCACAACAAGATATTGAAAAGATACTGGGGAAAAACTAGTGGAGGATGTCCTCTGGAGTTCATCACACTCCTTGTGGTACAGTTTCCTAGTGCCACCAACAGGGAGCAAAGGCTCCAATGTACCTTTTCAGGATGCTATGACTGTCCATCTGGGAAGCCAAGTTAGATGAATAGGAACTTAAGACTATTGTTTCTTCATCCCATGTCATCAACACCAGCTTCTTTTTAAGTGGACCATTTCAATTAGTAATTAGTGTTCATGACCCAAAATAATGGTTGATCATTAGCTGTACTCCTTATCCAAAGGTACATTTATCTGTACCCAACAAAACAATTTTTCCTTAGGAAACCATATGGTACTTTAGCAATAGAACTGGATGTGCAAGCCAAAAGACTTTCGTTCAAATCCTCTTTCTTCTACTTGCTACTTATGTGATTGAGCAAGTTATTTAACTTCCCCAAACCTCATTTTCTTTGTCTCTAGAATGAGGTGATTGGACAAGGAAGTCTCTAAGATCCTTATCCTGGGATTCCTCCAGTGTTAGCTAATTTTCCTTTATCTGTTTATCTCCCTGCCTCTCTGAGGTCTTGACACAAATGAAGGTACTGTTTAAGAGATAATTTCTATCAAAGAATCAGTCTCCCTGCAAAGATTCTTTCTAAAACAATAATCCAGGATTTTTAAAAATATTCCCTAGAAATAGAATATTCGGGCAGTGGGGGTTGGAGATATATTTGTAATTCCATTTGATTCCCTAATGTTCTACTTGATCATTGCCTAAATCTCCACTACCTCAAGACTGGGCTCAGTTTTGCTTTCCCTATAGTCCCCAGCTGGTTTCTTGCCAGCTGCCTTGCTTCCCAATCCAGAAATAATACCCTTGATGACATAGCCCTTTTGCCCTGGAGAGTCTCTTCCCTGGAGCCCCACTGTCTTCAGGTGCTCACTACATCTAGACCCAAGCCAGCTGCTTCCCTTTCAGGTATCCTACCCCAGCATATATCCTCCCTACCCAGGCCCTCTTCTTTCCACTCACCATCCCCCATCCCTGGAGCTTTTCAAACTATGATAACCCTTCCTAGATCCTCTTCCCTGTTAGAAAAGTAAGTTCTTTCAGCAGAGGAACATATTGCTTCCTTTCTTTGTATCCCAGGTCTTACCATGGTGCTTGGCATATATTTAATCAATTCTTTTTCATTCATTCATTCCTTCTTTCCATCTGAAATAAATTTTGTTTGTTGCTGTTTGGGATCCATGAGGATGCTTGGTTCTCATTGGCAATTGTACCAGATGCATGTTTGTTTGTTTGAAACAAAACAACACAGCCAGGGATTAGCAACATTCTGCTAACATGGAGAAGCATGTGTGAGTACAGTGCCAGGAATGCTACGTTCACACAACATAGGCATACAGCAGGTATTTCACTAAGTAGAGTATTGCCAAGTGGATAGAAAACTAACTTCACAGGCAGGAAGATCTGTGTCCAGAGCACTTTTAGTATGTGTTCCTGGGGAATTCTCTACCTTTCAGTGTCCCAGATTCTCATACTATAAGTTATGGGGCAGATGCAGATCTGCATTGATCAAAGGAGTTCATTGCATTTGCAGATCTGCTCCAAAAAAACTCAACAGAAACAAAATCTTTATTACTATTTAGGTCTTAAAATCTTTCAGCATTCCTACCACCACCCTTATCCCCCTTTTTCTTTTGGGAAGGACTTTATTTAAGCATGATGGGCATTGAGAAAGACAAAGCTATTATTTAGATACAAGCTCAGAGAGCTAACCTGATCAATTCTTCCTGGCCAAGCTTTCCTGATTCCCTTTGGGTCTGTGCTACCCTGTCCAGTATCGACTTTCTGACTTCTTTTAGAGATCCTTTCCACCAGGGTGAGTCAACTTCTTGCCAGAATATTCTTGGAAACCTTGCCTAACATCCTCACCACCTGACTACTTGTGGCCCAGCATCCTCCCTCCATCACTCACCCCACATAGGCATAGCTACTTCCTATTTGCCCTTAAGGAATAGGATCAACTACGTAGAGACAGAAAGAGTCTTTTAGTTACAGAAGAAGAAATCGAAATCTGGGATGGTAAGGTGACTTGTCCAAAGTCACATAAGAAACAAAGACAAAATTCAAACATACTTTCTCTAACTCCAAAGCTGATTTCATTCTCAGTTGGCTATATAGGAAACTCCTATTAAGATTCGAAAAGTAGAAATTCATGATTCCAATTTATAAATGATTTGATTTGCAGACCTCAGATAGGTTCTCCAGGAAATGTGCTTCCCCCTTTAGTATTGGGGCTGCTTTGCAATTTCCAGGCTGCCTGGAAAAGCATCTCTATTTGGAATTTGTAGATGTATAGTCGGCTCTGTACCTGGTGGAATAGCCTGGCGAGACTGTTTAAATATTAATGTCCCCAGGAGTCAGGGAGAATGCCCAATGAAATTGGAAAGAGTTGTGCATTATATTCCAACACACATGTTTTAAAATGTGAACTGACTTTATATTTCATATTTTTTTCACGGACTGTTTGGGATAATTAAATATAAATAGGATTGTAAATTGCCTATTAAAAAGGAAGATGCTCCTGAAAGGGATGTTAGGATTCTTCAGGGTGTCTTTTACTACATGCTGAAACTCAGAGTTTCTCTCTATGGGAGCAGATTTCTAAATCCACAGTGGAATTCGATGGGAGAATGTAATTGGATAGTAGTTAGATATTTGTTTTTGTACCTCACTTCCCAAAAATGTGCTTGATGAAGAAAATGAAGTTACTTCACACTATAGAGGGAATTTGTGGGGAAATGATTGACATTAAGCTCGCTTATTTGGTTAAGTTGTCATTATTTTCTTTTGAATTTTTAAATGATTGTCTTGAGCATTAATAAATTCTTAAGATTTTTAAATTGATATCTTACTACTTTTTGAGTACTGACATTAATATGCCATCTTAAATCCTTTATGGAAGCAGTCCAGATATAAACAATGAATCAATTATAAGATGATGATTAATATTTTATCCAAAATTATTATTTTCTTATAAATAAGTGATTTAAAACATTTTATAAAGTTTTAAATGTGACATTGTTCTGGTCTGGAGGCAGAATTTTTTTCCAGAGAAACATAGCTACAATTCTGTAATGGAATTCAAAAGGGGTTTAAGATTCGATGCAAAGCAATTCATTTCACGGCTACCTTATCAATCATCCATCTATCCCATATACGGAAGAATACCTTTATGGAATTTTGCCCTTGGTGACATGTTGCTTTCAAATTGTTCTTCAGTCATGTCACATATGTGTGTTTCCTTAACTTAGCTTTTGATTTCTCAGAGATAGGGACATTGTCTTCTAACTCCTAGATCACTTACATAAAAGATTTACTCAACAAATGGTACTGGCTTAGAGTTGCACATGAGTCAACATAACATGACCATTGCTAAATTTTTCTAACCAAAATGTAAGGAATTTAGTAGGATCCAAGTCAAAAGGTAATCCTGGTTTCCATTCCCTTAACACTGGCAGTTCTTTCCTTTATATTGTATGTATGGAAAATATACAAAAAGAAAATGAACAGAAAGAAAAAGAATCTTATTAGCATGAAAATTGTGCTCTGGGGAGCAGCATCTACAGGAGGGCAGATAGAGAGCCTCATGGGAAATTCATTCTGAATCTAAAATGGGCATTGGGTACTGTCATTAGAGTTTTATACCACATTTTTTCATTCTAGATCAAGACATTGTAGGTGATATTGTCGTGCACACACATCAATACATATAGAATAATGCATATATATGTGGATATATATATATATATATCAAACCAATATTTATATAGTGACCTAAGGTAAGTTTCTTACACATATCTCTTTTGAGTCATAAACAATAACAAACCTGTGATGTAGAGACTATGACTATCCCTATTTTGCTCATAAGGAAACTAAGACTGAGGCAGGTTAAATATCTTCCCAAGGGTCACACAGTTGGAAGGATATGGAGCAGCATTTGAAACAGTGCTTCCTGTCTCCTGGTCCAGCACTGTGCATGCATATGTGTGTGTGTGTGTGTGTGTGTGTGTGTGTGTGTATGAGTGTGTGTATGTATACATATATGCATAAATATATATATAGTGTGCATATGTGTTTATGTATTTTCTGTATATATTTGTGTGTATATGTGTTTTTCTGTGTGTTATATGCATGTATATGTATGTTTGTCAATGTTGTGTATGTCTTTATGTAAATGTGTTTGTGTATGTAAATTATATTCAAAATCAGTACCCCTTAGTCATTCCTTAGCTTAACTTTCATATACGCTTTTTATTTTCAATTTTGTGTTTATTCAGTTCACTATTCCCCTCTGAGTTAGGAAGCATATGTATACTAAGCATGAAGAGGAAAGGAATCTATTCAGGCTGGGGCTGCATTATGTTTCCCATCAGGAAGATTATACCTTGACTCAGAGAAGGAGTTGCTCATCAAGGGGCATTTTGCATGTTGTTCCAGGCAATGGTCAGATAAAGTACTGCCCTTGAAAACATAATTTGCATGTGTAGCCCCCAAACATATAATTCATGTCCCCCCCAAGCCATTCCAAGTTCAGGGCATGCTTTGGATCAGTGTCTGTGTCCCAGGTCATGAGCCCCTACTGATGTGTTTCTATTAGTAGGCCAAAGAAGAGGGTATCCCATTTCAAAATAAAAGCTACTTAATTTAATAGTATATTAGGTAAATGACATGCATACACACATACGTACTGCACCTGTGGTCCCCAATATACTGGTAGTAGATAGAACATGTACAAAGAATAAATGGGGAGTGAGTGATGCACATGGCAAAAGCCATGCATACATTTAGTGAACATAACTGGCCAAGAGGCAGATGTAGCCAGTACAACTCATTTTCAGAGTTATGTCCCTACTGAAACCCCCTTCTCCTATGGGTCTTTGTGATTAAGAGATATCACCAGTCAAGCAGCCAAAGAAGCCAACAGGCATTGTTTGTCTTGTTAACTGCTTTTTCTCTGCCATAGCTGCCACTCCTTGAATTTAATCTACTCCTTAAATGAAAGTGAAAAAAAAATTCTTTCAATTCCCATCATTCCTCTGGTCCATATAAATCATTCCCAAGAGCTTCACCTAACAAGAATGAAGGATTTTTAGTTGTTCTACTTGTTTTGTTTTCCTACCAGCAACAAAGCCACTGATTCCTCTCCAAATTTATAGAGAGAATAGTGGAAAAAGAGGAAATTTTATAGAATCTTAGAGAAATTAGGGTTACTGTATACTCTAGTATTACTCTAGTCTGGGGCTTTAACATCTTTAGCTCTGCTTGTTATAGGCAAAAACAAAACAAAACAAACAAACCAAAAGAAAAAAACAAAAAGCATAGGGTTTATAGAGGGGACAAGCCAATTTTTTTGGCAGAGGAAATTACTTTGTCCTTAAAATTCCTGTTAGCTACTATTCATATTTTCCACCAAACTCATAATGATACTGTATTTTTTAAGGCTAAAGAACTTGCCCTCTAGTAGGTTGTAAAGCAATCCATTAAAGCATGCTTAGATTTGGAGTGTCTGAAGAGGTACAGACAGAGATAAGGCAGTACCATGAAGTGCACAGCCACAAACCTGTGTAGCATCTCAATTCAATTCATGTCTTCTCTGTAAAATTATTCCACTTCAGACCCAAATACCAAATAATCAGGGTATGCAACTAGAATTTAAGCATTTAGCCATTTAAGATGTTTGAAATGTAGCTGCAGTTCCAAAGCCCATTGGTATGTGACATTCTCCTGTTTAGTGGAGATCAATACATTGTGCCTATAAAGTGTATCTTTTCTTAATTCTCAGCTCTTGAAAAGCTCCAAGTGGATTTTCCTTGAGATTCCCAGAAAAAAAAAATCTAATGACTGAGGTGAAGTGGGGGGAGGGGGAGGGGGAGGAGAAGAGGTTGGAAAAAACTAAGCAAGAGACATTTTAATTCAAAATGATATTATCCTCCCAGAAGCTACAGCAAAGTCAAAACAAAATTAAAATGGAAGAATTCCTGAAATCATAACAGTGCTTTTCGCTTGCTATTACAGCCACCCTGATACTCCATAGGCCTCCTTTATTTGTTCAGTATTTATTATTGTTCATCTTGCCTTGAAACCAGAACCACTGGTACTTTAATAAATGAAATGAAAATTTGTTTAGTCATACTCCTGCATGCTGTTGCAGACACAGTCACTATTTTTTTTCAGAGGCAAGCCATAAAACACCTCCATCCCCCCCATCCAAAGCAATAGATGCTCTCTCACACTACAAAGTTCAGATTTGAGGTATATCTCTTTTAGCCAGGGTTCTTGGGAAATTAGGTGGGAGTCTAGTGAGGTACTTAATCCTGCTAGATAGATCTTTGGGACAGGAGCTGCATGATTGTAGGACCAGAACTTATTCCTCTTCTAAGTTTCCTGGAGGGTCAGTAGGTGCATTGGTTTTGATATACCTAGTCTTACCTCTTCATTTTGCAGATGAGGAAACTGAGACCCAGAAAGGTGAATTAACTTTTCTATGGTCACATTGCCAGGTTGGTAGAAGAACTAGGATTTGAACCCAAATGTTCTCTAAAACTCCATATTGAAGCTATTTACCATGTGTTTGCTATAGGCAAGGAACTGTGCTAACAGTTGGAGACATAAAGAAAAAAAATAAAGTAATCCTTGCCCTCAAGGGGCTTGTATTCTACTCTACATCCCTAGGGTTTCATGATTATTGGTCATTTTGTTTCTCTCTGGGAGGCAAATCATTCTGAGAAGCCTCTACTTGTCCTAGGTTATTAGATTGTGTTCTAAGGGCAGCACTGTCTTTGGCTTCATTTTGTATCCCCAGAACTTAGAAAGGTTCCTGACATGTAGTACATAGTAAATGCTTATTGACTGACTGAGTAATTATTGATAGATGGAACCAAGTGTAGGAAACACCAAGAATCTAGGGCCATGGTTTGACTGGACAAGTGAACAGTTCTTGTAGCCTAATGCTGCTGTGGGCAGTAGAAGAAAACATTCATATTGTAACGAGATCCATCCATCAGGCAAGGATGAATATGCCATCAAAAGCTCAAATAAAATAGTAAAAAACAAGCCAACAAAGAAAAAAACAGAGGAGTACCTGGGGAATGTGGGGGCAGGATTCAGTACCTGTGGAAAATAAAGGTAGTATTCCATTAAGATTCATGTGCCATAGAGCTGGAGCCTTCTCATCTCTCAAAAACCCTGTCTCTTTTGGCAGCAATTAGCTGAGTAATGTCTAGCTTGTTCATAGACTTGACACTCTCCCTTGGCTATATTTGCAGCCTATGCAAGTAAGGTGAGTCAGGCTTAATACACTTAAAGTACATGGAGTTTTCCATGACAAGTGCTGTGTTGCTGGCTGGCTGGCTGTCATGATTGATGGACCCCAAGAAGCTTGGGATATAACCAGAAGCTTGACTGCCTGAGCAGACTCTTAGATCAGTGAAGCATGGTTATAGTATACAGATTGGTTGTAAGAGGGTCTGGAAAAACCCAAAGATAGTAATAGACACTTATATAGAGTCTTCTCATTTGAGGCTCACAAAAACCCTATGAGGTAGTACTACAGGTATCATTATACTTATTTTATAGGTGAGGAAAGGTTCAGTGAAATTATGTAACTTAACCATGGTCACACAACCAATAAAGATCAGAGGTAGGACTTAAACCCAAGTGTTTCTGTCTTCCAGATATATTCCAAGACAAGATCTAGATCTGGTTGCAAATGGAATAGACATATCCTACCATTCAATGTGAGTTGGCAAATCTAAATTATCTGAAATATAGTGGTGTATCAAAAATCTCTCTGACTTACAGGAAGAATCCCAATGACATCATTCAACAGCAGGCTTCCTTTTTGTAAGCAGTGTCCTCAGCAATGGTTCAGTCTGTCAACCATATGACTATGCAGACCATCTTGATCTGAGCTGGTAGGAGTCCCTGTGGCTAAATTAGGCCCATAAAACTGTCCTTAAGGCCCTGGAATGCCTTGAACTTGCCCAGAAATCAAATCCAGAAGATCACTGTGCTAGGGTCTGGGGTGTCAGCTGAATTCACCTACTTTTAGAGTCAGTGCTTCTTTTCTATCAAGACCTTGAAACTTGATTAGAGTGGATAAGCTCATCAGCTTCTCAGTCGAAGTATTGCCAGAGTACCATGTTCTGAGTCTATAGGCACAAGTGACTGCATCATTGCCCAATAATCAATAAACATTTTTTAAGTGCCTACCAAATGCCTGGTATCATACTAAGTTCTAAGGAGACAAGAGGAAAAAGACAATCTCTGCTCTCAAGGAGTTTGCAGTCTCATGAGAAAACAACATGCAAACAAATATATGGAAAGCAAGCTTTATGAAGGATAAATAACTTCTCAGTGGTCCAGGAAATTCTCTAATGTAAGTCAACTAACAATTACTGGCTCGTATTGGTAGAAGGAGTTTGCACATTGAGAATTTCCAGGCCCAGTTTTGTGAGCGTGACATGAGGTATTTGACCTTAGGTAGTATGAAAGGTAGGATGCATTTTTACCATGGGGCAGTTAAAGAAAGATTTGGAAGATTCCTGATTTGTGACGTAATTGTGAGCCTCCATATTAAGGACTCTTCTTCTTTACCCTACCAGAGCTCTCTTTTAGGTTCTAACAGACCTAGAAAGTCAGCCAAAAATTCAGGTCAAAGTAACCTCACCCTTACTGTTTTCCTGCTTTATCTCCTGATTTGGAAGGTAGCATGAAGCAGCAGAAAGAGTGACAGAATCTGAGGAGATGAGTCCAAAGCCCTACTCTTCTCCTTCTTAGCTATGTAAGCTCAGACAAATCATTCACCTTCTTCAAGTCTCATTTCCTTATTTCTGAAATGAAGGGGCTGGACTAGATGATAAAGTTTCTATCAGATTCAAATCTATGTTCCTGAAACTTATGAGACAGTCTCTTCTTTTTATGAATTCAAAGGGTATTCCTATAAAGAAAAATTGCTGTTTGTTTTCTAACTTTATACTCTATGAGAAAAGGTACTATATCTTATTACAGCTTTGAACCCCTCAATCAGCCTTGTCTGTAAAAGGAGGGAGTTAGACGTGATGGTCTATGTTCCCTAAATTTATGATCCTTTGATTCCTTAGCACATGATTTGTATGTAGTAGGTATATCATAAATAAATTTAATTAAAGTATCTAGGTGTAGTACCCCTGTCTGGTGCCCTCCGTTCCCCTGGTCTCAACTCACCATTCTACAAATCTTATGGTGCAGCTTCTTTCTTTTACTTCCTTTAAGTTCAACCAAGTACTTACCTTATACCACTGCTAACAAAATATAATCTGGACAGCTCCATTGTGTGATTCACATATTATTCTAGCAGAATATTTATTTTCACACTAGGCACATCAACCAGATGAAATCCAGTTAAAGAATTCAACTCACAACATTTACAATTAAATTCATTAATCAGAGCAGTTTACAACCATTCCACATGCCAACAGTAAACTTCATAAATATTCATGCAGCAAGAAAGTCACACACTCCTTTTCATAGCAATAAACTTCAGTTAGCCATTATACTTTAGTCAGAAGGCATGAAGCATTTGCATCTTCTGGGCTCTTTCCTTCTTTTGAGGGTTTTTTTGAATATCATCAAAATGAACTCTCTGAGATTTTGCTATTTCCATATGTTCTTCATTCCCTTAAGCTTTTTCTTTCTCACTTTACATGCCATGGTGCTAATTAGTAACTGCACCTGAGCTCAATAAACAGAACACTAATCAAACCAAGTCAAGCTGTCTGCATAGTGGGGAAAAAAATGTATATGGATGTAGTACTCCAAGATTTCCAATTACTAAACAACAGCCATTCAGTTGGCTGATTTCTTTCATTCTGCTTTCATTTTCATGCATTTTCCTTATTTTCTGATGCAATAGGATACTTTCATTATCTGAGTATAAATGTCCCAAGGAAAGTAGTGTTTCTTTACAATGTCAGGTTCTGCTTAGCTTGTTTTTGAACAATGCCAACGTTTTAATAAATTGGTTTTCCTTGAACAAACTCTGATTTCTCCATGGCATTACTACTATTATTTGCCAAAAGACTGACATAACTCCTAGGACAATATAGATGGTCACCCTGGGCAGGATCAGGAAGAAAAGCTATATGACACCAGAGTTATAGTTGCCTCACTTCCCCTCTGTGCTTCATGCTCTAATATTTGGTCATTTCTGTTAGTGGTATCCAACTCTGTGACCCCATTTGGTTGTTTTTTGTTTTGTTTTGTTTTGTGTTGGCAAAGATCCAGAAGTGGTTTGCCATTTACTTCTCCAGCTCATTTTACAGATGAGGAAACTGAGGCAAACAGGGCTAAGTGACTTGCCCAGGGTCACACAAAGTGTCCGAGGCTGGATATGAACTAAGGAACATGTGTTTTCCTGACTTCAGAGCTGACCCTCTCCCCACTACATCACCTAACTGACTTTTTGCTGCATAGCTCTCAAGTAATAAAGCCTGTCAAATTATCCTTCCATATTCCCTATAACTACATAATTAACTGATTTAATTATTATGTTATTTTATGACTTTTCATGCATTACGTAGCCTAGATTTTTAGTAAGATGCTACCATCTAGTTCAGATTGTCACTTCATGTGGGAATTTCTTCTTCAATTGCCTCAACAGCTATTTCCATTCACACTTTTTGAGTGGCTGTGAGCTCCATTCCCCATGAGAGAGACCATTCCATGGCTAGGCAGTTTGATTGCTACAAGGTTATTCCTCCTGCCCATCCATAATATGCCTCCTTATGATGTTTATTTATTAGTCCTTAATCTGCCCTCCAGAACAATACAAACACCTCAGTTCCCTCTTAAAATGCTATGTATGAAGATGGTTAGAATGGTCCCCTTCAGGAAGAAAACCCCCATAAAAATGACTTGTATGACGTGGTTGTTAGACTTCTAACTCTCTCAGCTCCCTTCTTCTGTGTTCACTCTAGTTTGGCAAAATTCCCTTTAAAACATGACATCAAGAATAATTAGCCACAAATGTGATGTAATACAGTACAATTTCCATTCTTTTTTCTCCCTCTTCCCTCCTTCTCCTCTTCCTCTTCTTTTTTCTTTTCCTCTCCTCTCCACTCACCTGAAAATTTCTTTAGTTTCTCAGTATGAAAAGTTTCTGCCAATAACTATCTAGGCAACAATGACACATTGACAAAAGTGCTCAATTTAGAGCTAGGACACCTGAGTTCTCTTCCTGACAGCTTCTTAAAGTCACTGAATCTCTCTAGGTCTTGGTTATTCATCTGTAAAATTAAGGGGTTGGACTAGATGATCTCTGACTTTTCTTCTAGTTCTAAATTTGTGATTCTATTATGAACAACTCATCTGTAACTCAAAGTCTTAGAGATTTGCCTGGATCACTAAGAGATTTATTGACTTTCTAAGAGTCACACAGCTGGCATGTATCAGAGATAGAATTTTAGCCTAGGTCCTCCTGACTCTCTAAACATTATACCATACTGACACTAATTCCTATTGTACTTCTATTACATATGTTGGCTTTAAAAAGTAGTTGCACCATACTTATGACTTATGTTCAGCTAAAGCATTTATTTTTAAATGTGAATTGATGTCAGGACAGGCCTTCACTGGTGTAATTCACTTTTTGAATCTTTGTGGCACCATATAACGGATGAAGAACCACCCTAGGAATCTGGAAGACTTAGATTTAAGGCCTGTCCCTGATACTTGCTAGCCTTATGACAATGGGCAAGACAATTCACCTCTCAGTGAGCCTAAGCAACAGACATGTCCTTAAGCATGTGAGGCACAGACCACTGGAAGATCTGCATGAGTGAAAGTTTCCATGCCAGATGTTTTCTACGTAGATAAAATCGTAAATCTAGAACAAATTAAATTCACCTCATTTTTGTTACAGCATTTCTACCTATTCAGATGATTTTGCAGCTCCATTTTGTCATATTATATAGTGCTTCACATCTGTGACACACTTGATCACTTCATGGTCCTGATTTTTTAAAAAGTGAACAGAATCCTAGGGCATGAATGAAAACAATGAATAGACTCCTGTGAACAACCAGAAATCTTCCGAATGGAAGTCCAGGACTCTTTCTAAAAACCATCACACTTCCTCCTATTATCAAACTACTATCAAACAGACCCCATTGGACTGTGAGTTCCTTAAGAGAAGGGATTGTCTTTTGCCTTTCATTGTATGCCCTAGTAGACCATCTACCAAATGTTTTATAAGTTAACACCAAATAAATAGTCAAGATTTAGATACATTTATTCAAGAAGTTATGATTTTACTTATTGATGCTTGAATTCAGTACAGTGCCAGTTTTGTACTTCTAAATCTTATTAATCACAGGATCATTATGAAATGATTTGCCTTAATCCAGATATATATATATGTATATTTATGTATTATATATGTATATTTGCATATATACACACACATTAAACAACTGAGAAATTCTTTCAAAAAGAGAAATCAAGTTTTGGGAAGATTATTATAGAATTTTACCACTAATTGAATTAAGCTGGTTTATCACTGGTTTCTGGAAACCAAAATTTTGTAAACCATAAAATCTTATTTTGAAAATTAGGATGATATTTGTGTATTTTCATTCTTTTTTGTTTGTACTCTCTCTCCCCCCTACCCCCCTTCTCTCTCTCTCTCTCTCTCTCTCTCTCTCTCTCTCTCTCTCTCTCTCTCTCTCTCTCTCTCTCTCTCTCTCTCTCTCCCTCCCTCCCTCCCTCTCCCCCACTTTCCTCTGCCCCTCCAGAAATTACCAGGAATAGCTCAGAAGTCACAAATGCAAACTCTTCCAGGGATAAAAGTCATCTGTGTCTACATTTGAGGCTTACATTTATTTGAAACAGCTCACTTTTCTCTTACTGTTCATCTATTGCACATGGCAATTTCCTCCTTATATTTCTTGGTCTAGTCTACTCTTCCTGTTTTAAACACCATTCTCCTTGCCTGAACAGATGGAAGTGAAAGAGGAATTAGAACTTTTCTTATCTCCCTGTTATTTGTTAACCTTCAGCCACTCTCCCCCAACCATAGTTCTAGCCCTTATCCTCTTACTACAAATGTGTATATACACACATATATTCAAATGTATTAAAGGAGAATGTTAGGGGTTTTTTTTGTCTTTAAGACTTTCATGATCTGCAGTTCTTTCTGTCCATGTGATCCTACATTAACCTTCTGAGACAGTTAGGGTAGGGGGTCCTATATTTATTTCCAGATGAAAAGAAAGGAATTCAGGAAGATTAACTTCCACCAGCCCTGTTACACATGAAAGATTATGAAGAACCAGCTCTAGACCCCATCCTTTGGATTGCTCATCTGGCACTCTTTCCATTAGCCCCTTATGCCTCACATCATCCAGGAGAGTAATACTGACATTTATACAATGTCTTAAGGGTTGTAAAGCACCTCACATACATTATCTTTTTTAATCCTCATAAGAACCCTGGAAAATAAGTGCCATGTGTTTCATTCTCCCATTTTTATAGAGGAGGAAACAGAGAGCAACTGACTTTCCCTTTTTTATACAACTAGGGCATGTCAGCAGTGGGACTTAAACCCAGAGATCTTCTGATCCCAAGTCCAACACTCTTTCATCATCCAACATCATCACATTGCTTCCCACTGTCAAGCTGGTCTCTAGTCTCCATTCAGCTGTGTGCTTTTTGAAAACAAGTACCATGTATGCTCTTTTTAAATCCCCAGCACTTAACATAGCACCTGATACATAGTAGGTACTACTCAACAAATGCTAGTGAACTGACTGATTGACCTACTAGCAGGAAGAGGACTCACTGAAAATCTAGAAATTTGTGAGAACTTCCTGATGGTTCCAGCAACTCTGAGCATGTCCCCAGTTCAGGCAAGATTCATCTGAAAAATTATTGTTTTAGGGAGGCTATTATTAACACTTGTAGACCCAGGAATGACTGTATTATAGGTCACAAAGTGCACACACACACACATACATACATACATACATACATACACAACCCAAATAACCTCTCTCTTAGGATTAGAGTTTTTCAACCCTGTTTCATCTTTACTGCTCTTGTTACCTGTCTGTCCACCTGATTCCTCAGCCCTTCATCCATATCTAGACCTATACCATCTGCCTGATGACCCTGGAATGTTATCAATCCCCTTTCCTTCTTCAGGCAATCTCCAAGAACTTGACTATACCCTTGGACATCCTTATTGCATCTTCTAGATCTCCCTTGATTAGCAAGTTTATCAGCTCTGGTCAACGTTATTCTATTGTTTCCCATGTCCCAGCAAGACAAGTACTGGGTCCTAGACCTAGATTTACTGTAAGACTTAGTCAAGCATCTTGGGGACATTATATATATATATATATATATATATATATATATATATATATATATATATATATATATATATATATCGGTTTCCTTATTAATAAAATTGCTTTTTCTTTCCTCATGGGGTTACAACTGTGAAAAATTAAGAGCATCATTTAATCTACTTAAAATATGCTGTGTTATATGCTAGTTTATGCAATAGAGAAAAGAATATACTTAAATTTATGATGATCACATTAAATAAGAAAATCTATTTACATGTCAAATTATGAAAATACTTCTGTATGTATGGCCTTTCTCTGTTCTGAGCTTTACATGAAATGGTTTGAACTTCATAATATATTTGTAAGATATATATTTTTATGTACTTTGCTTTTGTTTAAAAATTAATGATATTCAGTTTTTATTATCTGACCAGCAATCAAATTGTATGAGACTCTCCCACTGTTAATATTATTAAACTTGCAAATTATGCTTCTCTTACCCTTTGCGACTAGGACTATCTACCTAGTGGAAGACTTTAATTTTGCACCTAAACTGCAACTTGTACACATTCTAAAATTTGGAGATATCGTTTAACGTGTGGAATATTCATTCATTTCTATAATATGTGTGTGTATGTGTGTTAAACACAGGGCCAAAAATCTTGTGGAACAGAGTTTAAGGTGACCTAGAAAAAAACTTTTCTTTTTCTTTTACCACTACTTCCTGCTCCCAGGTAAGCAGTTATTTGGTGCAGTATATAGAGCCAGGAACCCAGGTGTGATGGGTCCCTTTGTTAGTCTGGTAAAACCTATAGACCCTTTCTCAGAACAAAGTTTTTAAATGCATAAAATAAAATGCATAGGGATACAATTACTTTGGAAAACAATTATCATTTTTTTTTTAAATTCAAGGACCTCAAATTAAGAACCACAGCTCCAGTGGCTTTTTGTTGTCTCTAGGATAAAATACAAATGTCTCTTTTCGATATTTAAAACTCTTCACAATCTGGACCTAGTCTATTTTTTCTAGATTTATTCCACATTACTCTGTATCATGCAAAACTAGAATGCTTACTATTACTCAAACTCAATATTCCTCCTCCATCACCTGTGTTTTTACACATGCTCCCAAACCCAGAACGCCATCTCAAATGCTCTGCCTTATCCAATCTTTCATTCCATGCAAGCCTCAGCCTTGATGTCACCTCCTAAGTGAAATCTTTTCTGAGCTCCCTCAGGTATTTGTGACCTCCTTAAATTGCTTTGCATCTGAGTTGCATATATTTCATATTTATTTATCTGCCATATATGTTATAGACAGCAAGGAGAATTTTAACTTATTAAAGGAAGGGATGCTGTTGTGGTGGTTGCTGTTGACCTTGGTACCTGGCACAGTTCCTTGCAAAAGGGGGTTACTTAAGAAAGAGTCATAGAAATCAACTGAATCAGGGTTGTGTAAGTTATGGTAACCTGGAAGAGAAAATGCTTACATATTAAAGGAATTGTCCAACTTAGGCCTAGGAATACTAGGCAGCTTCCTAGGTCACAAAGTGCAAGGCAGTACGATAAAGAACACTTTGTAATATATTTTCGATATGACCATAGTAATAATAAACACTAACATTTATATTGCCCTTTAATACTTTCAAAGATGTGTGTGTGTGTGTGTATATAAACAAACTCACTTGATCTTCACAATAACACTATGAAGTAGGTGCTATTATCACCCCCATTTTACAGATGGGGAAAATGTATCTTCTCTGGGGAATGTCTGGATCTGGATAATGCCAGAAAATGTTAAGATACATAGGTATTATTTGATGAGCCAATTTTCAAGTCTTGCAGTGACATCTCAAAACCCACAATGGACACAAGAAACATACATTTCCCATGCAGGAAATACTTTTCAAACATTGCCTCGGGCACAAAAGTGCCTTGTTCTGGTTTTTCATGAGTGATCTTGAGGTAGTTTTGAAACAAAAATATTTAGTATGCAAAACATATAAATTGTTCAATGATATTCTTCACCTAAAACCTTTTTTTATGAATACTATAATTTTGTTTCTGAGTGACTTTTTCTTCAGTGACCTAACTTAAAAATGGCCACAGAAATGATACTGAGGAAGACGTTATTAAATACAGATACGTAGAAATTCAGCAATTCATATGTTTATGCGAATGTTTCATATGTATACGTAGTTTATATGTAGATATGCTTATAGTGCACATCTATACATATACATACATATGTATGGTGGGGATAGGAAAACTGTAAATTCGTTGATTTAGGAAGTCCCTATGGTGATGCATCCACCTATGTGCATTTTAATTCATGTTTTTCCTAAATTCAAGCCTGGTCCTCTATATCATATTATGAGAGAGAGAGAGACAGAGAAACAGAGAGAGACAGAGAGAGAGAAAGAGAGAGAGAGACAGAGACAGAGACAGAGGCAGAGACAGAGAGACAGAGAGAGACAGAGAGAAAGAAAGAAAGGAAGAAGGAGGGAGAGAGAGACAGAGACAGAGGCAGAGGCATGGAGATTCTGAATAATAACTCATACAATTTAGTTTATTAAAAACTCCACATACCTAAAAGAACATGTGATCTCATTAATAATCACAGTAGACACCCCCCCTCCCCAGGATTCCTCCTTCAGTACAGTTGATCCCAGCTTTCAATATGTCTCTGTAAAGAATTCTTCCAACATTTGGGAGATATTTTAATGATTCTTTTGCTAACTTAAGGGTACAGATTTCTTGTTGCGTGACTGGATCACCTGCTTTTTCTGGTTTTTGTGTTCTTGATATTATCATTTGCTCTGCTTCTCACAATCGAGTCATCATCAGTAATATGCTGTACTCTACTTATACCCATTGCCCTATGAGTCACATGCAATTTTCATTCTTCTGATGTGCTGTTGTCCATGACTCAAAACCATCATAGTATTACTGAAAATATATTGATGCTTTAAAATGGAGTTTTGCTGAGCTTGAAACCATTTAAATCACTACACAATTTTTCAAATACAGTCTAAATCTCTTTTCTTACTAATGTTTCTTGGCCCAGCTAATTGACCATCAAAAGTGCTTAGCTAACATATACATGCATGCATGCATATATATATATATATATATAAGTATATGTATGTGTATGTTTGTATGTATATACACATTGTATATGTTATGTGTATGTGTTTATGTGTGTAGATTAATTCAACCAACTGCATATCATAAGCTAGGTAGTCCTAATTTTTTTATCCACATTGTTTTTCCTCTATGAATAACTAATGCAATCTTTTCAAATCACTATTGTTTTTACAGAGAAAGTTTTGAACTCTTCTGATGTTCAATATATGTAGTGAATGTCATTTACAAATAGGGGCCTTCAGAGAACCTTGTTGTTGGTAGAGAACCTTTCTTCTCTTTGAGCCTTTTATTAGACATCCCTTGTGACACTGATGAATCCCATAGGTATTCCTACATCTCCCTCAGTTACACCTCATTTGATTTCAGCACTCATTTGAGCATTGAACAATTTATAGTGGCATCTATCATAAGAATTTTCTATAGGTTTTAGCATCTCTATGAGATGTGACTTGTTGGAGGAAAGCCTTGAAGGCTGCATTTTGTACTACCAAGCCAAACACACATAAAAAGAACCAGGAAACAATAAGCACAGTGGAATATTACATACTTTGCATCTTTCAGTCAAGCTGTGTGATTGTAAAGATGTAGACAGCTACAGAAAAGCTGACTGCCAAAGTCTGCCTTTTCCATTCACATGTTTTCATCAAGTTAATTCTTGGTGCACATATAAACCATCCTCATAAAAATTTTATGGAGATGAGAAAGTAGACAAATGAGTCAGTAGTAGCTGGTGGCTTTTCAGTTGGCCATTCAGGATGGGGGGAGAAACATAAACGTATTATACTGGCTGTGTTCTTTTCATTCTTTGTGTGAAAATTGATTCCTCAGTGCCTTTAAAATTTCATTCTCTTCAGCACCAGTTCCTTACATATGTATCTGGGAAAGTCCTCATCTTATATGCCATTTTAAATTTTTACAGTACATCAGATACTAAGGTGGTAGAGTGCAAATGTGATGTTTCCAATATCACGACGGTGAGACTTTATTTTTGCACAAATGATAGCAAGTCTGTGCCATTTCATATCTATTTTCCTCTCTCTGGTTCTATCTTCCAATGTTCTGGGGATAATCCTGCTTAGTAGATCTCATGCCAAACAAGCTTGCTACAGGTTCATTTTCTTCTCATCTATTTTTCACTGTTCTGTGAAGCAGTAATAATTATAACTTTACATCCTCCTCCTGCATGAGGCTTTAGAATGAGTCTATAAACTCTTATTCCCTCTTCATTGCCAAGTCTCACGACTAGGGAAGGAGATTTAGAGTTGGTTGATTGAGGAGATTTCTGGGTTCTTTTGGCCTGCCCATCATGGTACCTCTTTTATATCTGCTAAACTTCTCTAGAATAGTAATGATTAGGATAACTTTGATTTATTTATCTATTTAGCCTAAAACTTATTTAAACAGTTTCATTTTTTGCTCTTTCTAATTTGGAATTTAACCTTTGTTTTAACCAGTTGGTGATGTTATTGGTCCGTGCAAAACTGATTCTGACATAATTCTTGTGCCTCTAATCTGTCTTTTCTTTTCCATTGTTATAACATTTAATTTTCATCAAGATACAATTTATCTTGTGTAGTGTGATTTAGTGTTGGCTATATCTAGCATCTTCCAGTTCCCTTCCATATTAAAGTATTCATAATGCACAAATGTGAGACTTTTGAATATCCTACAAGCCTCTGAAGTCTTTCATTTCTTGATCTCAAACCATATGTTCTAGCTGAATGTTCACAATCTTCCTCTGAGCCTACCTTTGTACTGAATTTACCCACTATTGTAATCAATGTTGACTTAGTATGGGCAACCTCTTTCACAAGATATCTCCACTTTTTCCTCTATATAAGAAGTTGTTACTGGAGATATAATTCGTTATCTTCCTTGCTTTCATTTATCATGATCCTTAGGAGATGTAGTAGATCAGAACAAACCCTAGCTCTGGAGTCCAAGGTCCTGAGTTTAACTCCCACCTCTACTGATTACTACCTGATTGACCCTAGAGGTCAGTGACAAAACCTTTCTGAATCTCATTTTTCTCACATTTGGAATTGAATTAGATGTACTTTCATTGTCTCCTCCAGCTCCTGATCTGTGATACTGGTGGTAGGGAATGGGGTGAAGATGTTATTGGGAATCAGGAAACATGATTTCAGGATTGAAATTGCCCATATATTGATGATTTATTTGCCTTTTGAGTCATGATATATCTTACTCTGTGAATTCATTTATTTGCATCATAAAGGAGAAGCTGTTAGGGATCATTCAATCAAACTTCTTCATGTCTTCTAATTTCACTAATATCAAGAATGCCCATGTAGATGTAGTTCACTTCCAGAAGGATTTCAATTCATTCATCCCTGGACAAAAATCTTGCACCATGAGTATTAGTGAAATGAACATTGGCAGATAATTGCAGAACTGTGATACTGTAATTAGTCTGAAATTATCTACTATTAGGAGCATATTGAAAACACTGATAACAGCAGGAAATCCTTTTATTTTTACTCTGTGCTAGAAATCATCCATGTATTATTACCGTTGTTTTTGTTCACTCATTTCCATCATCTCCAACCCTTCAGGATCCCATTTAGGGTTTTCTTGGTAAAGATACTGAAGTAGTAGAGAAGAGGGGAGCAGAGGCAAGATGGTGGAGTAACAACATGGACTTGTTAGTGATCAAACCCAGCCAAATACCTGTAAAAATGACTCTAAACAATTTCTGCAGCTGCAGAACCCACAAAATGATGGTGTGAAGAACATCTCTAGTTCAAGACAGCCTGGAAGGTTTCCTGGAAGTATCTATCCTCCTGCACTGGGAGCAGAGTGAAGTCATGTGTGGGCCACACTAGCACAGATGAGACCTGAGAAGGCTTGGGGGAGAGACTGAATCTCTGGCACCTGTGGCAATTTCCAGGCTTCACAACTCCAAAATGTCAAGGAAAAATTGAAAGGTCAATAGAAAAAATCTGTGGGACCTGTGTGAAAGCCTACTTGTCTGGCCCCAGTTCCAGCATGGAGTAGAAGTTGGAGGAGACTGTGGAGAAGGAGCCCATGGCAGCAACAGTAAGGGTGGAAGCAGTGAATGTTTCTAGAGCTTTAGACCTGTGATTACAGGGAGAATAGAGCAGCTGACAATGCACCCTCACCCCTATTGGAAACAGAGAACTACCTTGACAAAGAGCTCAAAAGTCAAGTAAATAGCTGGGAAAATGAACAAAAACCAGAAGAAGAATCAGACTATAGAATCTTACTTTGGTGACAAGGAAGACCAATGTATACAAACAGAAGAAGACAACAAATCAATGCTGCTACATCCAAAACCTCCAAGAAAAATATGAATTGGTCCCAGTCCATGGAAGAGCTCAAAAAGGATTTTGAAAATCAAGTAAGAAAGGTGGAGCAAAAATTAGGAAGAGAAATGAGAGTGATGCAAGAAAATCATGAAAGAAGAGAGGACAGACTGGAGGAAGAGGTGGATGGTGTGCATGCTGTCCTGGAGTGGAGGTGGGGAGAGATGGGCAGAAAATTTTGAATTCAAATTCTTGTGGAAGTGAATGTTAAGAAATGAAAAATAAATAAATAATATATCAGAAAAAATAAATAAATGTCTGCTGAATTAAATTGAATCATTTCATAGAATTTTCTTCAGATGAGTGCACTCCCCCCCATAAAGTAAGTTAATACAGATTGGAAGAAAGTACTGAAAGAACTCAGCAAGTTTCTGATAAAATTCTGATATGCATGATATGTAGGGAAAAATCATGAAAAACGAGTCAACTGCTTGCTACAGGAGACCCAAAAAAATTCTGAAGAAAATAACACTTTGAAAAATAGACTAACCCAAATGAAAAAAAGAGATTAAAAAAGCAATAAGGAGAAGAGTGCCCTAAAAGGGAGAATTGGTCAGATGGAAAAGGAGGTCTAAAAACTCACTGGAGAAAATAATTCCTTAAAAATTAGAATGGAACAGATGGAGGCTAATGACTTTATGAGAAACCAAGAAATCATAAAACAAAACCAAAAGAATGAAAAAATGGAAGATAATGTGAAATATGTCATTGGAAAAACAACTGATCTGGAAAACTGATCCAGGAGAGACAATTTAAAAATTACGGGACTACCTGAAAGCCATGATCAAAAACAGAACTTAGACATTATCTTTCAAGAAATTATCAAGGAAAACTGCTCTGATATTGTAGAACCAGAGGGTAAAATACATATTGAAAGAATCCTCCCATCTCCTCCTGAAAGAGATCCCAAAAAGGAAAACTCCTAGGAATATTGTTGCCAAATTTCAGAGTTCCCAGATAAAGGAGAAAATATTGCAAGCAACCATAAAGAAATAGTTTGAGTATTGTGGAAATACAATCAGGATAGCACAAGATCTAGAAGCTTCTACTTTAAGGGATCCAGAGTCTTTGAATATGATATTCCAGAGGTCAAAAGAACTAGGATTTAAAACCAAGAATCACCTACCCAGAGAAACTGAGTGTAATACTTCAGGGGGAAAAATGCTTATTCAATGAAATAGAGGACTTTCAAGCATTTTTGTTGAAAAGACCATAACTGAATAGAAAATTTGACTTTCAAACACAAGAATCAAGAAAAGCATGAAAAGGTAAACAGGAAATAGAAATCATAAGGGACTTACTAAATTTGAACTGTTTACATGCCTACATGGAAAGATTATATTTGCATCTCTTGACACTTTTCTCAGTGTTAAGGTGGTTGGAGGAATTATATACATGTAGAAGAAAAGGGTGAGTTGAATAGATAGGCATGATATCTAAAAAATAAAAGTAAGGAGTGAGAGAGGAATAAATTGGGAGGAGGAGGGGAGAAATAGAATGGGGCAAATTATCTCACATAAAAAAAGACAAGAAAAAGCTTTTTTCAGTGGAGGGGAAGTGCAGGAGGTGAGAAGGAAAGAGTGAAACTTATTTTCACGTTTGGCTTAAGGAGGGAATAACATGCAATTAAATTTGGTAGGAAAATCTATCTTACACTACAGGAAAGTAGGGGAAAAGGGGACAAGTGGGATGAGGGGAATGATAGAAAGGAGGGTAAATGGGAGAAGGGAGTAACTAGAAGAAAACACTTTTGAAAGGAACAAGGTTAAATGAGAGAGTAGAATAAAGGAGGGACAGGGTAGGATGGAGGGAAATATAATTAGTCTTACACAACATGACTATCATGGAAGTCTTTTGCAAAACAACACATATATAGCCTGCATTGAATTGTTTGCCTCCTCAGTGGGGATGGGTGGGGAGGGAGGAAGGGAGAGAAGTTGGAATTCAAAGTATTAGAAATGAATGCTGAGAATTGTTATTGCATATAACTGGGAAATAAGAAATGCAGGTAATGGGGTATAGAAATCTGTCTTGCCCTACAAAGAAAGAGAGAAGATAGGGATAAGGGAAGGGTGGGGTTTAATAGAAGGGAAGGCACATTGAGGGAAGCAGTAATCAGAATGCAAGGTGTTATGGGGTGGAGGGAGGGTAGAGATGGGGAGAAAAATTGGAACTCAAAATTTTGTGGAAATGAATGTTGTAATCTAAAAAGAAATTTAAAAAATGAAATAAAAAGATGATTACACATGAAAAATAAATATATAAATAAATACTTGGAGAAAAAAAAGAAACTCAGTACACCTGGAATATCTGTTCCATTCCTAGACACATCTTTGGAAAAGCCTCCATGTTATCAACATAATTAGGCCAGAATTACTCAAGTCTTTCTACCTTCAGCGAAGGGTTTGCATAAACCAAACCCTGTTTGAACGGCATTAACTGGTCTACAAAAAACAAAAACAAAAAAACACCTCACCAATTAAAGTGTAACATGTCTCCTCTAAAAAGAAACAGCAGATACAAAATGGATGTGAAGCTTCAGAAATGTGAATGTAAAGCTTCCTTTCCTGAGGTTATTAATGGCAGTTTTCATCAAGTGCATTTGAGTTTCAAAAAGCATTATTGTTCCAGGCCCAGTTGGAAAATAATTTCTCCTTTCAAATGAGGATTGTTCTGACATGGGAGATTTTATCAGCACTGTATTTATTTTTTGTTCCTCTTAGGAGAGAGTGAATTTAAGGAAATCAATGTACCGACTCGTCAGATAGATGTTGTAAATTTCTCAAAATATTTTTTTCTCCTTTATGTAGCTTTGAATTGAAAGAGTGGTTACACACAAGAAAACGGAAGACTCTAACACATTCACAACTAGTGAAATTAGATGACGCACCATGCATCATGATTTCCTATTATATTGGACTTGGGCCACAAATCATTTTGTGAACGAGAAGACACAAGCAGATTTCTAATTTTAATCAGAGGCAAAACAGTAATAGTAATGAAACCTTATATCATGCTTTAAGGTTTGAAAAGTTCTTTATGTACATTATTTCATTTCATGTTCAAAAAAAATTCTCTATGGCAGGTGTTGTTGTTATCACTAGTTTACAAATGAGGAAACAGGTGGATAGAGATTAAATAACTTTCCCAAGGTCTCTCACATAACAAGGGACTAAGACAGGATTTGAATTTGTCTTTCTGAATCCAAGACCAGTTTTCTCTATACAACACTTACCTTGCTGCTTCCTGAGGTGAGAGAACTAGCTAAAGAACCCAGAATATCTGAGTTCAAGTCACAAGGCTGGATAAATTACTTAATTTCTCAATATACCAGGTAACTCTCTAAAAATTTAAGTTGAAGAGAAGATCTCAATTTATATTGCTAAAGGAAATTCCTTTATCAGTACTTCTTATATCAAATACACATACCCACATATATAATTTTGGGGGCAATCAGATTAAGTGACTTGTCCAGGGTCACACAACTCATGAGCGTTTGAGGCTAGATTTGAACTCGAATCCTTTTGAATACAAAGCCAGTGCTCTATCCACTGTGCCACCTGGCTGTCTCTAGATCATATTTTTAAAATGCTTTTATATTTTAAATGTAATCCTCAAAAGTGAGACGTATTCATTAGGTTTTATTAGAGATCTGTGAATGGTGGTATAGGGAATAAGGGAATGAAGATTTTTACTGTACTAAGTATTTTACAAACATAAACTCATTAATCCTCTCTGAAAGAGAGAGTGATACTGATGACTGTTCAACTCTGCCTCACTTAAATCCAGTTCACAAGCAAGTCAAGATATCCCCTATGGTGTCATTGGTCTTCTTCAAAAATGAAAGATAAATCGCAACAACAATCCTTTCAGCAAACTTCAAGGTATTACAGGTGCTTTTATTTTCACCATTTCCATTTGAGGACATTTAAACAAGCAGAAGTTGAGTGACTTGTCCAGGGTCATACAACTAGTCGGTGTCTAAAGCTGGATTTCAACTTAGCTATTCCAGATTCCATGCCCATGACTCTACCCAGCTATTCCCTATGATACTAAGCATATAATAATAATCATAATGCTACATTATTTTTTGAATGCTTGTATGCTTGGTACCTCATTCAAACCCTTTTTAAAATGAAAGAAAAATTGAGGCATTGAAGTAAGTCAAGAGATTTACCCAAGGTCATATACTGCATCAATGACAGAGCTAGGACTAAAATTCAAAGTCTCATACTTTTGGTTTTCCCCTTTCACTAGCCTATACTTTTAATAAAAGATGAATTGCTTTTCAAATATAAATAAGATGCTGTTGCCTACCATCATAAGGCTATTTATTTTGTATTGTTTTTTCTCTCCTTTGGAGGGCGGGGATTAATTCTGATGTATGGTGTGGTTAGATAACTAGAAGAGGGGTTAGTTCACCTGTTCTCTTTTGTCTGGCCCCCTTGTGATCTTAGAAGTACAAAGAACAGAGCGCCTTTGAGTTTGGAGCCCATTTCTCCAAAATGGAATCAGATGTAGGACTTTGACCTAATTGACCCTATGCCCAACAAAAGCAGCCAGTCTGGGAGAATAGTTGAGAAGCCAAAATAGACACCTGTTCTCATATACCTGCTGCTCTCTTTATCCTCCTTTATACCCTTCACCAACACTCTTTAGTAGTATGTGATAAAGGGCATCTTTAAGGAGAAATATTCTTGGATTTATTAAGCATTAAGAAAAAAAAGTCTTTTACTTGGAGTGATTGAAAAAGCCCTGGATTTGGAGTGTGAGGACCTCCCTGTGGATCCCAGCATTGCCATTGAGAACTTTAACGGCTTTTTAAAGTAGTACCCCAAGGGATTTGGGCCACATGAACCAGGTCCATCCAGTCTGGGGCCAAAAAGGTTCCTCTTTCTCTCTGATTCTTTGTTCTCGCTAGGAGTTAATCTTAAAACATCCCCCCCAAAAACATTTAAGTTTAGCTCATATTTAGGTTTTCTCCCAACTGTTACATAGGCACTTAACAGGCTCTCAGTATATAATATGGGAATTGAGAATGGGCCAACTTTTATTTCACCCTCATAGAAAATGTATAAGATGCTAATAGTACTCAAGCATCTACAAACAAATGTAGATACATAAAGCTTCCATATATCTTATCATCTTCCTCTGGAAAGGTAAAATTATTGCTGTTATTGTAGAAACACTCTGTCATTCAAGGAAGTCCCTCTTTCCCCAACATTGTACAACATCTCTTCAAGACTCATAGCGCCACATGTTTTAAACTCCTCATGGGAGGTAAAAGTACCTGAATTAGTAAAGCCTTTCTCACTGGTCCCATGCTGTCTTTATTTTCCCATTGTATAGGAACCATGAGAATGATTCTGTTTTCTCTGGATCTAGGATCTGAATGCTTGAACTCAAGAACTCGTACAGTTACCCAGATGACAACTCTCAAAACTGGTGCTACCCAAGAAATTTTAATTCTGTGGCTAGAAGGGTAGATACCACCATTATACCTCATAGGGAATTGAGAGTGCCCCCTCCTTCACACAGGAGGTTGCTCACAACATAGATAACAGCACCAATGTGGTACAGTGGGTAACCACCTAGCCTTGAAATCATGAAGACCTGGATTCCACTCCTACCTCTAATTACATTACTCTCTTCTCCACCTCCACAACACACACATACCAAAGTAAACAAACTTCTCAATGCCCCAAGGCAACTGTAATACAGGTGCTGAATTTGTATTAATGGATGTATTTGCCACACTGGGATTTCTCTATATTAAGGCAGCTCAGATACTTAATATCTGTGTGACTGACCTTGGGCAAGTTACTTAACCTCTGCTTGCCTCAATTTCCTGACCTGTAAAATGGGAATAATGATAGCCCTTATTTTTCTGGGTTGTTGTGAGAATCAAATGAGAGAATTATTTGTAAAATCTCTTAGCACAATGCTTGACATATAGTAGGTGCTATATAAAATGTTTATTCTCTTGCTTCCCCCTGTGCTAATGAGATCATAAGTCTGGATTAAATAGCTGTGTGCTTATATGTGTCTATATGTGTATATACACACATAAACATAGACATGTCAACATACATATATAAACACACATAGAGGGAGCATGGCATGCCTTAGTTAAACCTCAAACTAACCATACAGAACGTAACTACTCTTACCTCTCTCATTATTTCTCTTCCCTAATTACCTACATGCCTATTGAACCTGACTATTTAATATAAGTAGAAGAAAAGGTACATTCAGGCTTTAGGTCAGATAACCTCCATCAAATGAACTACTCAAATTCTCCTGCTGCCAGGAAGTGTCCAGGGGTGGCAGATCATTCCCCCCTCTTCCATAAATTAAAAACGTGAAGACCACAGGTCGCTTTCTAAAAGATGGCCAGACTGAGTAAATATAAACCCGACTTGATCCTGGAGAGCAAATAATGAAACCTACCTCCTTCTGAGAACTTCCCAGAAACTTCCAAAGCATGCATCCTGCACTGGGGTTAGTTTTCTTGTTCCATTTCCAACAGAACTTGGAGTCTACGCCGGGAACTGGTACAATGGCAAACTCTCACTTATCTTGCCAGGAACCAAACCCTCAAGCCCTTTCCCAGACATTTCCAAACCCTACCACAAACTTTCACCTTCCTCTTCATTCCTCTTTTTGATAGGTAAGCTTCCACATGTCCCCCAGAACCAGGCCACCAAGCTATTTTCTGTATATTTTAAAATTATGTTGCTTGGCACACATACCACCCATCCTTTCCAAATGCTCTTTACATGGCATCTTTCCCTATTTTAATTATTATTATGTAATGGGAAGATATTATATTATACTATTATAATGTAATAGAGGATGATTTTATATATGTATATACATACATACATATATATATTCATATAAAATGAACATTATAACGTAATGTTCCTTGAGAGTAGGTACTGTTTTGCTTGATTCTATTCACATTAATTCTCAGGACAGGAAGTACCACATACATAGTAAAAACTTAATGAAAGCTTCTTCATCCATTCTCAGCATACAGGTAGGCCTTCCCAATTAGTTGTTTTTGCCTAACTGTGTTTGTTCTGTAAGAGGAGGTGAATAAGAAGGAAGAGTAAGTATATCTATAAATTAAGAAAAAATTAAAGATGTCAATAAAACTAATTTTAAAAGAGAAAGAATACCAGTTCTAATTGAACTACTTTACATAATGTGCTTTAGGGATGTCTGACCCCATGGAGGAAAAAATGAACAGGGAATGAGTACAGATAGGACCTCTAGGAAAGACAATTGTAAACTATACATATTCAGTATAAATTGGAGATTAAAAATTAATAATAATAATAGCTAACATCTATATAAAACTAAAAGGTTATTTACATATTTCACTTAATTTGAAATGAGATTTAATGTTCGAGCCTCAGTTTCTTCATCTATAAAAAGGGAGGGGTTAATCTTCTAGATCCTTTGAAATCTAAATTATTTTTAATCTTTAATCTAACTCAGTAATTAACTGAAGCTAAAGTGAAAGTTTGTGAGAAATTATATGTAAATATTATTTTTAACTATATAACAGTCATCAGATCAGACTAACATGATGTTTTAAGAGGTTGAATGAAAGAGGAACAGCTAAGAATGACCTGGATATTCCATATAATCAGAAAATACTGCGCTATGTAGGAGCACTGTTAACCACCTTGTTATGAAAAGAAACACTTTGTTAATAAATCTTTCCTGATTAGTCTCAGTGATGCACAAATCCTGAGGAAGAAAATCAATACATCTCTAACATGATGTAATTTCAAAATCCCTAGTGAGGAGATGCAAGAGTCCACAATCGATCTCATTTTTATAGGGTTCTACTAAGAAAAGGATGTTAATGATTCCAATTGCATCCTTAAGATTAAAAGGGACAATTTGGTCCCTTTCCCCAAAACAAACTGGTCACCAGCCCGTGAAGAACAATCCATTCAAATTATTGTTGCTTTTATCAAATTTATGGGGTATGTGATTTCTATGTTCACTAAGATTTAGGACCCTTTCTGCCTTTCCAGCCATCTTACACCTTAACCCCCTTCAAATACGCTGCAGTTCAGTGACGCTGGCCTCTTTGGCCATATCTGGACAGGACACTCACTTAAATTATCTGCGTTTTCACTGACTGTCTGCTATGCCTGGAACACTCTACCTTTTCATCCTCACCTCCTAATTTCCCTAGTTTTCTTTGGTCTCAGCTAAGGGTCTACCTTCTGTAAGAAGCCTTTGCCAGGCCTCCTTAGTGCCTTCACTCTGAATTATTGCTGTTCACTTGTTTCAGTTGTGTCCAACTCTTTGTGACTCCATTTGGGGTTTTCTTGGCAAAGATACTGGAATGGTTTGCCATTTATTTCTCTAGCTCATTTTATAGATGGGAAAACTTAAATGAATAGGATTACACTTCTAGTAAGTGTCTGAGGCCAGATTTGAACTCAGAAAGATGTCTTTCTGACTTCAGCCCCAGTGCTGGGACTACCCCCAAATTTATAACATACATATCTTATTTGTACATAATTGTGTTTCTGTTGTCTCTCCCATTAGCATGTAAGCTCCTTGAAAGTAGGGACACTTTTTGCCTGCATATCCCTAGAATTTATATGTATATATATATATATATACGTGTGTGTGTGTGTATGTGTGTGTGTGTGTGCATATACCTGACACATGGTAGATCCTTAATAAAGGTCGATTGACTAACTTGCTGATCTTTTTTCTTTACATAAGTAAAATATGAGAGACATTATTATTTAGTGCATAGTCTATTAGGCTTAGATTCAGGAAGATCTGAATTCACACTTGATAACTGTATAACTGTGGGCATGTCATTTTATCTATATGCCTCAAGCATCTTCTTAGAACTTAAGTCATAGATGGGTTGCAGTTTGAATTAGTGGAAGGAATTCTCCTACAGGGAGTCCCTTGCAATGATGAATTCATAGAGCCTTTGTGTAAGTAGAATATGTGTTATGTGACCTAGTTACATCCTATCCCATATCTATGTCAGATTTTGGAAAGACTCCTCACCAGATCAGTTGGAAAATGATGGATTTCTCAACCATAGCAACTGAAAAAGACCATCTACTAAAACACAGTTTGAGGGAGCTGAGTCATAGAACCTTTCAGTTTATCTCTCCCCTAGGGGACAAGGAGGGAGCTGATTTATGATCTCATTGTTATGGTGTACTGATCAGGAACTCCTTTACCAATGCTGGTCAGCACCTGCTCTATAGCATACCCTAATATCCATGCCTTGATTATTTCTCCCTTAGTAGGTGACAATGAAAGAAACAATCATTTTCTTTCCTTTTTATTAGTTTAATAGTATTTTATTTTTCCCCAGTTACACATCAAGAAAATTTTTAGCATTCAATTTTATGAGATTTTGAGTTGCACATTTTTCTCCATTCCCTTTCTCTCTCCTTTCCCCTCTTCTGAAAATAGTGGGCAGTTTGATATAGTTTATACATATACTATCATGTAAAAATGTTTCCATATTAGTTACAGTTGTGAAAGAGGAAACAGATCAAAAGAAAAAAAACATGAGAAAGAATAAAACAAGTTAAAATATGCTTCCAACTGCATTCTGAGTCCCTCCCTTCTTTATCTGGATATGGATAGCATTTTCCTTCTGAGTCCTTTGTACTTGTCTTGCATCATTGTGTTGCTGAGAAAAACTGAGTCATACATCACACAGTGTTGCTGATACTGTTTACAGTGTTTTCTAGGTTCTTCTCATTTCACGTTGCATTAATTTCTACAGATCTATCCAGTTTTGTTTTTTTCTGAAGTCTTTATGTTCATCATTTCTTACAGCACAATAGTATTCCATTATATTCGTATACCACAACTTGTTCAGTCATTCCCCAAATGATGGGCATCCCCCCAATTTCTAATATTTTTGCCACCATGAAAATGGCTGCTTTAAATATGTTTTCACATGTTTATTTTGTACACATTTCTCTTTTTTTAATCTCGTTGGGTTATAGACCTAGTAGTGGTATTGCTAGACCAAAAGATATGCACAGTTTGGTTGTTCTTTGGGCATAGTTCAAAATTGTTCAACAGAATGAATGGATCAGTTCACAACTCCACAAACTCTCCAAAGAGTGATAGTTTTGTTTCCTCATTGCCTATTCTAATTTCTTCAATTTCTTTTTCTTCTCTTATTGCTAACATTTCTATTACTATATTGAATAATAGTGATAATAATGGGCATCCTTGCTTTACCTCTATTGGGAAGGCTTCTAGCTTATCACCATTACAGATAATGCTTGCTTATGGTTTTAGGTAGATACTGCTTATCATTTTAAGAAATGATCCCTTTATTCCTATGCTCTTTCATATTTTTAATAGGAAAGGATGCTGTATTTTGTCAAAAGCATTTTCAGCATCTGTTGAGATAATCCTATGATTTCTATTGGTTTTGTTATTGATTTGTCAATTTTGATGATAGTTTTCCCAACAATGTTTTGACCTTGCATTCCTTGTATAAATCCCACCTGACCATAGGGTATAATCCTTGCAGTGTATTGCTATAATTACCTTTCTAATATTGTGTTCAAAAATTGTTTTACATCAATATTCATTAGGGAAATTACTTTATATTTTCCTTTCTCTGTTTTAGCTCTTCCTGATTTAGGTATCAGCCCCATATTTGTGTCATAGAAGGAATTTATTAGGACTTCTCCTTTACTGTTTCTCCAAATAGTTTATGTAATTCTGTGATTAATTTTTCTTTAAATGTTTGGTAGGATTCCCTCATGGGCCCATCTGGCCCTGGTTTTTTTTTCTTAGATAGTTCATCAATAGCTTGTTCAGCTATTCAATTTCTTTTCTAAGATGGGGTTATTTTGGCATTCTTTTTCCTGATCTGTTACTCTGGGTGATTTGTATTTTCACAAATACTCATCAAGTTCACGCAGAATGACAAATTTATTGGTATACAATTGGGCAAAATATTTCCTAAATATTGCCTTAATTTATTCTTCATTGGTGTTGATTATACCCTTTGCATTTTTCATATTGGATATTTGCTTTTCTTCTTTTTTTAAATCAAATTAATCAATGATTTTTTATTGGGGTTTTTGTCTTCATAAAACAGCTCCTAAATTTATTTATTAGGTCAATACATTTTTGGTTTTGGTTTTGGTTTTTATTTTCAATCTTATCAACTTGACTGTTGACTTTCAGAATTTCCAATTTGGTACTCAATTGGGAATTTTTTATTTTTCCTTTTTCAGTTTTTTTAGGTGCATGCCCAAAAAGAATTTAGAGAAATAATTTTTCCCCTAAGCACTACTTAGGCAGCATCCCATAAATTTTTATATGTTTTCTCATTGTTTTCATTCTCTTTTAATAAAATTATTAATTGTTTCTGTCATTTGTTCTTTGACTCTTTTATTCTTTGGGATTAGGTTATTTAGTTTCCAGTTAATTTTTAATTTATATTTCCACTGCCTTTGCTAAATGTGATTTTTATTGCAGTATGATCCAAAAAGAATGCAGTTACTATAGAAATAGAAAAGGTAATCATATCTTTTTACATTTGACCTTGAAGTTTTTATGCCCTATTATATTGTCAATATTTGTGTAGGTGCCATGTGCTACTGAGAAAAGTGTATATTCCTTTTGGTTTCAATTCAGTTTTCTCCAAAGGTCTGTCATATCTAACTTTTCTGATATTTTATTTGCTTCCTTAGTTTCTCTCTTTTATTTTTGGTTGGATTTATTGAATTCAGAGAGGGGGCAGTTGAGGTTCCCCACTAGTATACTTTTGCTATCTGTATCTTTCTGTAATTCATTTAACTTCTCATTTAATAATTTGGAAGCTATCTCACTTATATCATAAATTGATATCACTTCATTTTCTGTGGTATCTTTTAGGAAGATGCAGTTTCCTTCCTTATCCCTTTTAATAGATCCATTTTTGCTTTTAATTTGTGTGAGATCAGGATTGATACCCTGGCTTTTTTTTTTTACTTCACATAAACCATAATAGATTCTTACCTTTGCTCCATGTGTGTCTCTGATTCACATATGTTTCTTGTAAACAGCATATTGTAACATTCTGATATTTGATCCACTATATTATCTGCTTCCATTTTATGGGAGAGTTCATCTGATTCACATCCACAGTTGTGATTACTAATTGTGTATTTCCTTCCATCATATTCTTCCTCCTGTTTGTCCTCTCTCTCCTTTTACCCTTTCCCTCCTGACCAGTGTTTTGCTTCTGACACCGCCCTTGATCTTCCCTCCCTTTTGTCAGTCCTCCCTTTCCCTCCCTCCTGCCTTATATAATCTCTTTCCCTCCTACTTCCCTGTTGGGTAAGATAGCTTTCTATATCCAACTGAGTATGTATTTTATTCCCTTCTTGAGTCAATACTAATGAGTAAGGTTCCAGCTATGCTTGTTGCCCCATCTCCCATCTTCCCTTCTGCTGTAATAGGTCTTTTGTGCCTCTTCATGTGAAATAATTTACCTCATTCTATCTCTCCCTTCTTCTGCACCCATTGCACTCCTTTCTCATCCCTTAATTTTTTGTCATTGCCTCAAATTCACCTTATATCCCATATTCTCTCTGTATGTATATTCCTTCTAGCTGTACTATTAGTGATACAATTTTTAAGAATTACAAGTATCATCTTCCCATGTAGGATTATAAACAGTTTATCTCTGTTGAGTCTCTTATGTTTTATTTTCTGTTTTTAATTTCTTATACCTCTCTTGGGTCTTGATATTGGGGATCAAATTTTTGCTTTAGTTCTGGTCTTCTCCTTATGAAAGCTTAAAGTTCTTCTATTTCATTGAAAGATCTTTTTTTTTCCTTTGATGTATTATGCTTAATTTCACTGGGCATGTGATTCTTGGCTGTGGTCTTAGTTCCTTTGCCTTCCAGAATATCATGTTCCATGACATCCATGCTCAAATATTGTAGCTGTCAAGTCCTGTATAATACTTATTTTAACTCCCCATTGTTTGAATTGTTTAATTTTGACCACTTCTAATATTTTTTCACTGACCTGATAGTTTTGAAATTTGACTATAACGTTCTGTGTGATTTTTATTTTGGAATCTCTGTCCTGAGGTGATCTGAGGATTCTTTCAGTGCCTATTTTGCTCTCTGATTTCAGATTATCAGGGCAATTTCCCTTGATAATTTCTTTGAAAGATACTGTCAAGTTCCTCCTTTTGATTATGGCTTTCAGATAGTCCCATGATTTGAATATTGTCTTTCCTGGATCCACTTTCCAGGTCAGTTGTTTTTCCCATTTGGTATTTTACATTTTCTTCCATTTTTTCAATCTTTTAATTTTGTTTGATTAATTCTTGATGTCTCAAAGAGTTATTAGCTTCCATTTACCCAATTTTAACTTTTAAGGTCATGTTTTCCTCAATTAGCTTTTATGCTTTCTTTTCCATTTGGCCAATCGCATTCTTTAAAGAATCATTTTCTTCAGTGGATTTTTGCATTTCCTCTTACATTTGGTCAGTTCTACTTTTTAAGCAGCTTTTGAGACTGTGACTAATATGGAAATATGTTTTACATGAAGGCATATGTATAACCTATATCAAATTGCCTGCAATTTTAGGAATATGGGGAGCGTGGAGAGAAGGAGGGAGAAAAATTCTTTTGCATCTTGCAGTGAGCTAAGGCAATTCCAAAAACCTCATGAGGGAAAACATCCAGAGAAAGAAATATGGAGTCTGAATGCAGATTGAAGTATACCACTCTCTCTGTAAATCAGATTGCATATTGTCTTTGAGGAAGTGTAGGGGAGGAAGGGGGAAAATTTAAAACTTAAAATCTTCTAAAAGTGAATGGTGAAAACTAAAACTAACTAAATAAATATTTTTAAAAATTTAAAAAAAGAACTGATGGACTCAATGCAGATTGAAGCACACTTTTTTCACATTATTCTTTTTGTGTGTGTTTATTTTCCTTTTGATATGTTTCTTTTCCCATAACTGTGACTAATATGGAAATATGTTTTACATGAAAGCACATGTATAACCTATATCAAATTGCCTACCATTTAAGTAATAGGGGAGAGGTGGGGAGAGAGGAAAATTTGAAACTCAAAATCTTGTAAACATGAATGCCAAAAATTGTCTTGACGTATAATTGAAGAAAATAAAATACTATTTTAGAAAGCAATTCTTTTGCATTACTTTTCCCAATTTTTCTTCTACCTGTCATATGATTTTTAAGCTCCTTTTTTGAGCTCCTCCAGAGGTTTCTCTGGGTTTGAGAAAAGTTCCCATTTTTATTTGGGGTTTTGGCTCTGTCTGTTTTGGTGTTGTCTTGTTCTGAGTTTGTGTCTTGGTCTTCCCTGTCACCATAATAACTTTCTACAGTCAGATTATTTTTTTGTTGCTTTTTGCTCACCCTTTTGGGGGGTCTTTTTCCTTTCTTTTAAAATTGATCTCTGTTCTCAGGGTGGAAGGGCCTCTGTCTTAGTCTTCTCATGCCAGTGACTGCAGGCCCTGGCTGTTTACCTGGTGTTAAACTAATTTTGCCTTGAATCCCACAAGGGACCCTCCTGTTTTTGGTGCATTGAGGGGATCTGATTGGGGGGGTGGATGGCACTGCTGGAGTCCATAGATGTTTGACAGCTTACCTAGTGCTGAGCTGGGGTCCTAATGGTGCTGTCTGGCATACCTTGAGGACTGGTGGAGTGTTTCTGTATTTCCACAGGGCTACACTGAAGCACATGAAAGTCTGGCTCCTGGAGGTTGCCTGTTTACTCTGAGCTACTCTAAAGCCCATGTTAGTTCTCAGACATTGAGTCTGCTGGTTCCCGTGGCTATAATAAGGGACACAGGGGCTTCTGGTGACATTTGCCTGCTCTACCACACTCAGAATCTTCCATTGGTTTGCTGAAGTGGGGCTTGCTGCTGACTTGCTGGGAAGCTTCCTGTCTTAGAATGTACTCTCCTTTTACCTAAATGAGACAGATCTTTCCTGGCCATCCTCTCTCAGGCTAAAAGACTCCTCTACTCCATCTTTCTGTGAATTCTATTGTTCCAGGATTTGATCATTTTGCTCTCTGGTCCTAGAATATTGGGGCAGTTTTCCTTGGTAACTTCATGAAAGATGATGTCTAGGCTCTTTTTTGATCATAGCTTTCAGGTAGTCCCATAATTTTTAAATTGTCTCTCCTGGATCTATTTTCCAGGTCAGTTGTTTTTCCAATGAGATAATTCACATTATCCTCCATTTTTTCATTCTTTTGATTTTGTTTTGTAATTTCTTGGTTTCTCATAAAGTCATTAGCTTCTATCTGTTCCATTCCAATTTTTAAAGAACTATTTCTTCAGTGAGCTTTTGACCCTCCAGAAGCAGCCTTCACCAGGTGGCTGCCACTGACCTGAGGCTGAGGTCTGGCCTGAAGTCTAGATTAAGGCCCACGCTGGAGACAGAGCTGGGGTCCAGGTCATGATCCCTTCTCAGTCAAGTAAGAGACCCTTCTCACTGACCTTACAAGTTGCGTTGGGTGTTTATGGGTTGAGAAGTTTGGAAACTACAACAGGCACCAGCGATTCAGTCCTCAAAGCCCTGCTATCTGTATCTGCCAGTGCAGCCCATGACAGACTGCACTCTGCTTCCAGTCCAGTGCAATAGACCCTTTCTGTCCATCTTCCAGATTGTCTTGGGCTAAAAATTTGCTTCATTGTGTCCTTTTGTGGATTCTGCTGCTCCAGGATTTGTATAGAGTCATTTTTGCAGGTTTTTTGAGGGGTTTGGGACAAGAGCTCTAGCAGATCCCTGCTCCTACTGCACCATCTTGGCTACACCTCCCCCCCCCTTCCCGATTTTTGAATTTTTTTAACCCATAATTTAGTACCAAATAAACTTTTAGAACACAAGTTTCCATACATAGAACCAGTAGGGTGCTAATTAAGGTACAGTTGTGTGGGAAGTTGACAAAATACCATTAATGAGGCAACATGTAGTCCCAGGAAAGTCACTCAACATACTAGAAAGAAATATATTTTTCAGAGTAGAGACAAAGGTGAGGGGAAAAGTGGAATTGAGTCCAGCATTAATATGTTACTTCTCCCAACGCTATGACTGACTTTGTTCTCTGCCAAAATGCCATATAGATATGTTCAGCATAACATGCCTTTGTTAAGTACTACTATATACCAGATATTTTGCTATATATTGTAAAATATAAAATGAAAGTGATAGATGGACTTCATAATCTATTCAGGGAGATAAAAAAACATAAAATAATTTAACACAATTCTCACACAAAATAGAATATGGTAAATATAAAGCGGAGAGTCCCTTAGTTATTAATCATGTATTATGTTCATAGCACTGCTCTTGGGTTTGGGGCTTATAGCAGTCATTCATACTCTTAATCTTTTTTTAAGGGGGGGATACAGTCTCTTCCTTGAACTTATTTTAAATAATCTTTATCTTTCTGGATCTGAAGTGACCAAAACCTAAGCTTAGTAAGTTCAGATACATATTTATGTATACATATACATGTTTATGTGTTTCTGTGTGGAGTTAGTGTATATGTGTGTGTGTATACACATATATATTTAGGATTTGTATATTAAATATTATACTTTGATCAGGAAAATATGTATACCACCCTCCAATCCAGTTTGTAAAAATGTTGAATGTAAAGTTATTAGTTTTTACCAATTTCACAAAAGTATTTAGTTCAATATTCTTATACTGGGTAGTTAGATTGTAATAATGGGAGGAATTGTCAATCTGCTGAACATCTGGTGAGGATTTGGCTAATTAGTCCAAGTGGCTGGATGATTTATCAGCCACAAAATGATAGGACAGTCTAGATGGGTACTTGAGACAGTTGCTAAGATCTTCTGAAGAGCTCAATGGAACCAAAAGATGAGGTTTCCTTAAGCACAAGAGCCAATGTCGTACATCCCCAGAGCCAGGAAGACCTGGTCAGTCCTGTCTTTTATGCATATAAACTCTGTGGTCTATATATGGATAAGTCACTTAACCTCATAATGTTCTAGGGAGCTTTGTGAGACTATAAGTTGCAGAGAAGGTGCCAACCTCTATTAGTAGAAAGAGTTTGCTCACTTTAGACCTGTTTTAGTAAAAACATAAGCCTAGTCCCTCTCCCCCATGCATGTTTGACTAAGTGCCTGGCACTTAGTAAAGTAGGCACTTAAAATGCTTTTAGATTGATTAATTTGTGAAAAAAAATATGTTGGTTTCTGTGCACTTAGCTGGAAGGGCGGCAGTTGTTCAGTAATATTAAATCATGATTCTTCAGTTTGGATCATAACAGTAGTATCATGAATAAGATGGAAAAAATTCATATTCTTCCCTTCCTCCTCAAATGACACAGCTGTAATGACTACAAGAAATAAAGTGCCCTAATTACGGAAATAACTTTTTAAGAATTTGGAGGTTTTATTCAAACTATGATTTTAAGTCTTAACTTTTGTTGTTGAGCCATGTCAGTTGTGTCTTACTCTTCCTGACCCCATTTGGGATTTTCCTGGAAAAGATACTGGATTAGTTTTCTATTTCCTTCTTCAGTTCATTTTACCTATGAGGAAACTGAGGCAAACAGAGTTAAATGACTTGCCCAGAGTCATATAACTAGTAAGTATCTAAGGCCGGATTTGAACTTATGAAGATGTCTTCCTGATTCCAAGCCCAGTGCTCTCTTCCACCTAGCTGCTCAGAAGTGCTATATAAATGGTAGTTAATGTCATTATTTCCTTTTTCTCTTCCTTCTCCTGTTCCTCATCACCAGGTATCAGGCATTTTACCAAATGCTGAAGATTGAAAGAAATAACAACTCCTATTCTCAATGCATTTATTTCTGCTATTTCACGTTTCCAACAGCCATTCCTTTCTTCCATCTTACCTATATGACAGATTGACAAAGTTAATTAAATAATCTTTTCATTATGTACTAAAATACACACACACACACACACACACATACACAATTTTTGCAGTTCACAAGAAAACTCAACTTCCCTGGAACCCATCTTAGCATACAGAAAAGGTTCTTAACCTTTTTTTTGAGTCATGAATTCCTTTGTTACTCTGGGAAAATTTGTGGACTCCTCAGAATGTTTTTAAATTAAAAAAGTCAAATTCATATCAAGGAAAAGATTATATTGAAATAAAGATGGAACTTTCCAGGACCAAGTTGGTGCATCAGTCTTCTGAAATCTGTTAAATGGCTCTTGGGAGTGCCCCAATTTAAGATCCCCTAATGTTAGAATAATGAACTTAATCTCTTGTTTGAAGGAGAACACATTCCTTGAGGAGAGATGGGAGAAAGGATCTCCACTCCACTTAGTGAAGCTTCACATTGAATCTAGTTGTTATAAGACTTTAGGAGAGCATTGTTGCCCTGCAGTTGGTCTCTCTCAAAACAAGGTATATCTCTCTCAGGAATTTTGACTAAGTAATACATTTTTAGCACTAGAGTAAAAGGTTTTGTTTAGCTAGGTTTGCTAATCTTTAAATTAACACCCTCTTTAGCACCATTAGTAACAGCTTTTTGGCCTCACTATAGAATTGCCCTGAGCTATGCATGGCTCTCTTTGTGACTCATGTATTACTTAGTAGAGTAGGAAGGCTGTTTTATTTCAGTGCTTCCTGTAAAAGAGGAAAGGAATTCCTCCCTCAGTCCTGTGGGTCTGAGAACAAGTGAGAATATTCTGGAATTCATTTCTGAAATCTTTATTCAATACCCTTTAATAATACGCTTATTAGATGCTTACTTAATCCTGAAAGTCATCTTGGCTGGTCTTAAAACCAGAAAGGCCTGGGTTCATCTACTTCCTCAGACACATAGAAGCAGCATAAACACTAGGTGTCTTAATACAATGTCTTTAACTTTTAGGTGCTCATCCAGACAACTAGCTAAGGATGTGTTAGAGAGAAGACACTGGCCTGCTCTGGTAGAGAGAGTTTCCTCCCCAGAGATTTCCCTTTACCCATGAATTCACAGTTCCAGTCTTCACAGCCTCTCCTTTACCAACTCTCAGATCCCTGACATAGATGAGGTAGCTAGTCTCTGGGTTGGTAAGAAAGGTTCAGTAGATTAAATATGGGCTGGATCCATTTACTGGAAGAATCATTAAGTGAGAATTCATGGGAGCAAAATGGTAATTTCAGAAGGTGAGCTAAGAAATTTGTGGTAAGAACAGACAATATATATCTAACACAGTTTGTTTGGGTTTAGAACTAACTGACTAGATGGATCAAATGATTGTTGATGAATTGATTTAAAGAGGTACTCGGTGTAAAGGAAAATGCAATAATTTTGAAGTTAAAGGACCTGGTTCAGCTGGATTTTAATACTGAATTTGTTACTTTAGTATATTAGTCAAGAAGTGTTTATTAAGTATTTGCTTTGTGCTAGAACAGTGCTAAACACTGGAAATGCAAATACAAAGAACAAAATAATCCATGCTCTCAAGCAGCTTGTATTCTAAAGTTATACTAGTGATATGAGTGTGGGCAAGTGATATGATCTGAGGACACCTTTTTGAACTTTAGCTTTCTCATCTATGAATGGAAAGGAGATGGGAGCAGATCATTTCTAAGGCTCATCTAATCAGCCTAAGTGCTATATTCTGTAGGAAGCCTTTCCCATGTACCTTAACTACTGGATCCTTCCTCTTTTTTTTTTTTTTTTGTTAAATTTTGTTAAATTCAGTTTTATTTTCAGTTCTGAATTCTCTCCCTCTCTCTTCACCTACCTTCATTAAGAAATGACACAATATCACAAATACGTAAAATCAGTGTATTGAATGTGACTTTCTCTGGAGCAATCAGATTATAGGTGAAGGTTTGCTTATAAAAAGAAAGGGAGGGAGGAAGGAAAGAAGGAAAGAAGGAAGGAAGGAAGAAAGGAAGGAAGGAAGGAAGGAAGGAAGGAAGGAAGGAAGGAAGGAAGGAAGGAAGGAAGGAAGGGAGGGAGGGAGAGAGAAAGAAGGAATAGAAAGAAAGAAAAAAGAAAGAAAGAAAGGTGATAGTAAAAGAAAGGTGATATTAAAAATATCCTGCATTCACCATGTTTTAAAGGAAAGAAAGGAGTAAATCTTCATCAATCTGCACTCTGTCCATCAGATTTTTATATGGAGGTAAATGGTGTGTTTCATCACTAGTTCTTTGGAATTGTGGTTGATTACTGTGCTGATTAGAGTGACTTAGTCTTTCAAAGTTAATTTTCTTGAGTACTTTATTGCTATTATATAAATTGTTCACCTGGTTCTACTCATTTCACTTTGTGTCAATTCATACTAGTCTTCACAGATTTTTTTTGAAACCATCTCTTCCTCATTTCTTATACTACAATAATATTTCATTGTATTTATAAACCATAACTTGTTTTTACCATTTTCCAGTAATGGATATTTCCTTAGCTTCTAATCTTTTGCTACCACGAAAAGAGAGGTAATAAATATTTTTATGCATTTGGGTCCTTTTACTCTTTTTTTTTAAAATCTCTTTGAAGTATAGACATGGTAATGGAATTGCTGGGTCAAAGAGTACACACAATTTCATAGCTCTTGGGGCATACTAAATGCTTCCCAGAATGCTTGTTTTGACCATTTCACAGCTCCACCAACAATGTATAAGGATACTTGTTTTACCATAGCTCCTCTAGCATTTCTTGTTGTCCTTTGTCACCTTAACCAACTAGATGAGAGTGAAATGGTACTTTAGAGATGTTTTGATCTGTATTTCTTTAATTATTAATGATTTATAGGTCATTTTCTTCAAATATGCCTATTGATTAGATTTCTCGCTCTTAAAAGTCCCTATTCATATCATTTGACTAACCAATGAGGAAGCCTTCCCTTCTAAAAGGGAGCTATGTCTTCTACTCTCTAGGTATCCTATATATATATATTTAGTTAATTACATGTTCTCTACTCAATTAGAAATGTAATCACTTTGAAGGCAGGGGCTATTTGCCTTTCTGTATATCTCTGCCACTTAGCTTGGTGACTGGAACAGAGTAAGAACTTAATACATGCTTACTAATTGATCAGTCTATGTCATTTTAGTGAGACATCTTTAGTGAAGTGCCATGTGGCTCAATCCTTGACTCAGTTCTGCATATTTATCAATGAATTGAGTAAAAGAATGCTTCCTAAAGTCTTACATACCACAAAATTCAGAGGGAAAGCTAATATATTGGATGACAAAACCAGTATCTACCAAGATTTTAACAGGTTCAAATGGTGGGCTAAGGGTAAAAAATGAAATATAAAAGGTCAAATAGTGAAAAATATTTTCACAAGGACAAGACTGGGGAAATGTGCCTATGAAGTAGTTCATATGAAGATGGTAGCAGTTCTCATGACCTCCAAGCTTCATACATATCCACAATGTGACACAGTATCTCCTCCCCCCACCAAGAAAAATAATAGTCCACCAATAATTTCCTTGCCAGTGAGGGAGGGGTTATAGTCTGTTCTTGTCAGATTGTAGCTGAAGCACTTGGGTTTATAAGGAAAACCCAAGGCTGTAAGATGTCCAGAAAAAGGCATCCAAGATGATAAATTGACTGACAATTGTGGCATATAAAATTTAGTTGAAGGAATTGATCATGTTTAGCTTGGAGAAGTCTTAGGGGACATATGATAACAGTCTCCAAATAAAAGAAGGGTTGGCATATGGAATGCCTGTGCATTCTGTGCCTGGCAGATTCATGGATGATCTGAGGGAGTTACAGGGAGGCAGGCTTAAACTAAACATAAAAAAATGTTATTGCAATTAAAGCTATACAAAAATGAAACAAATCATTCTATGGTATTGGAGAAATGAGAGTAAGACATTGCGAGTAATGTTTTAGATAGAATTTAAGTTGTATTCATGATTTTGGCATGGGCTAAACTAGGTCTCTGACATGGGACTAACTAACCATCAAGAATTTATTATGTATCTACTATGTGTCAGCTATTGGGGATACAAAGACAAAAACAAAATTATCTACCCTCATTGGGCTTCCATTCAATCATAAGAAACATTTTGCACTTATATAAGTACATACAAGGTATTTACAAAAGAAATAAAGGATCTTTTGGAAGAGAAGGAATTAGCAACTGGAGAAATGTGGAAAACTGCTTGCAGATGGTAAAGTTTGACCAGTAGTTTGAAGAAAACCAGAGCTACCCAGAAGTCCCCTTTAATTTACAGGTTTATACATAGGCTGCAGGATGTATTCATAAGTGTTGATGCTGCAGTCTTGACACCTGAGTTTGAATTCTGACTCTGTCACTACCCATGCGACTGTGGACCTCAATGGGTCTCAGTTCACCCAGGTGTATAATGAAGGCTTAAGACTTAAATGATCTCCAATATCTCTTCTAACTCTAGATCTGGGGTTATCCTCTGAGCTCCTATAAAACTTGAATATCATAAAAAATGAATGTAAGAGAGAAAATTCTATATCAAAAATATTTTAATATGAATCTAACAGTAAAAAAGCAAATATAGAGCTCTAAAAAAGAAAATTTCAAAGAAACCCCTTTTCTTTAATTTTCCCAGGAATTTTAATTTTTTTTTTCTAACTGGATTTAAAAGCTCTGATTAAAAACTGTGCTTATTGGACTATAAACCTGGGTAGGCTTCCTGCACTCTACAATCCATGGAAAGTAATTGTTATGAATCATAAATAAAATTAATTCTTAAGTGATAATATATTAGGTGAACCTAGAACATAAAAAAGAAATTATTGGTAAATTTGTTAAGTAGGTAAGAGTTCTTAGCTCTGTATGATCCTATTGCCTAGTAGAAAAATACAATTACAGGATTTCAGAGCTAGAAATCTAAGACATCACCTAAACCAGTCCCCTTATTTCAAAGACAAGGGAAAGAGAAGTTCCAAGAGATTAAGATTGTCCAAGAACACAAAATTGTTAAGTGACAGAGCCAGGATTTGAATCTATATGTCCTGCTACTATTACTGCTCTTTATACTAGAGAAGATTTTCCATTGCTGATGGAGGGTCACTATGGATATCAGAATGTTAAGCAGTAAATGGTCTTTTCATATGTTCCTTTACTACAAATACATCACTTTACAATTATTTTATTTTTCATGCTTTCTTGTGCAGTTATTTTATCTTCGCAAGAACTCTGCAGTAGAAGTATTAATATCTTCATTTTACAGATGAGAAACTGAAATGTAGAGAAACATTATTTATTACCAAAGATGTAAATGAAACCTGATCATTTAAGTCCATTGTATGGACATTTCTATTGGTACAGATATCTGGCTTGTTATAAGAAAACATATGACTGACTGATTTTTTTTCCAGTTTTACTTGTGTACAACAACATATTTTCATATCTTGGTGAACATGAACATATCTTGGTCAGTTACATATAAGATGTCTGTATAGAAAGGCATGTACATTTCAATCCTCTTCTTCAAATAATTGAATTTTAAAAAATCTATAGCAACAACAAGCAATTATTTAAGTCTCTGATCTATGTGAAAATTGTGAATATCCTCTGCCCAGTTTTTAATTGGTAGTCATTTATGCCAGAAACTGTCATCTCAGGTGATGATAATTTATTCCTTTGTTAAAAGTCCTAACACAAAATTCAGTGATTGAATCTCTGAGTCATAACTGAGGTACATTTTTAAGATGTTTTGGTGTTTGCTTAGCAGCCAACTAAGATAAATACGTAATGCAATTATATACATACATACACGTGTATATATATGTACATATGTGGAAATGAATATATTTTACACATCATCCATCAATAGATAGATATACATATGTGAGTATATACACAACACTTTTGACTAAAGTTGTATAAATGATGTTTTAATCTAAATACAACATATCCATTATGTCTCATCTTTTGCCTTTACTCTACCATCTGAGCCTGTTAAGATGCCGGGTCCCAATTATCATCCAGTATTTTAACATTTCCTCCATATTAAATAGAACTGGACAAAGAACCAAACTATGTGATACTCCACTGTATGCATACACATATATGTATATACATATTTCCATGTATACACAAAATATACATATCCATGAAACCCAAACCAATTGTTCCATCTAGTGCAAATACATAATTAACTCACTAATTGACTTTGTTTACACCCAATCAAACAAAAAAAAAAAGGTTGTTCTACTGAATTTTTCACTTTTCAATTGATGGTTATTATGTTGACATTGTCTCAGAGGACTTTAGTTTCTGAGACTGTACTCAATTATTTTCACATATATGCCTTACTAGTATTTTCCTACATACTAACAAACTAACAGGTTAATTTAATGAAAAAAAAATCAAATATTTAATTTGCCATTCAGATACCATTGTATAAGACAAGAAGTGCTAGGTTTATACACAGATGTCATTGTTTGTACACAGAACCCAGTTCTGACACTTGCTACTTCTCTCATATCTGGCAACGCATTTAACTTCTCTATACCTCTGTTTTTTTATCTGTAAAATGAGAGGATTTGACTAGATTGCCTCTAACATCCCTTGTAATTCGGTATCTATGCTTCTCTGACTCTAGGCAAAGAAAATTGGTAGAATATTTTACTTACTGGCTGCTTTCATTTAGTATATATACAGTCAAAATCAATTATGTCTTTAAAATAATTAGGGGATAGGTGAGTGGAGAAGTCCTAAGCAATATGAATTATCTAGTCAGTGTTATATTTATTTACCTTTGGAATTCCAAGAAGATCCAAAATTAAAGTATTTTGAAGGCCAATATAAATGAGTGAGGTTATGCATATACATTTCCCTGAAAAATGGGCAGGGCAACCAATTTAAAATTATAGCTTGGGACAAAAGGAAGAGGAAAATATGAAGACTGGGTGACCATTTATCTAGGAAGTAGGACCTGGGATTCCAGGTATGGGTTAAATTAGATAATTGCTAAGATCTCTTCCAAATAAATAAAAGAATCATTAACTATGAAGTAAGGATCTAATGTGGGAGTATGTTATAAGAGGAAATAAAGACCTTGTACCTATAGAGTACCATGAAAAACTGACAGCTAAAAAGAAGATTGGATTTGTAGCTCGGGTTATTTTATTTAGAAAGATCATATGGCCTAGCAAAGATGTTATTATAATCTGAGAGATTCAATTTGGGGAGACTTTTTGAAAATGTCATTGAGGGGATAGTTGGTGAGTATTTTATGGGAAAGAAAGTAAATTAAAATTCTATAACTAGTGAACCTATCTGAAATAGTCCCAAGTGTGATTATCAAAGACTTAATTTAAAAAGCATGACTTCCTTTTTTGCCTTCATATCTAAGAAAGCACTATATCTTCCAGGAATGGAAAAATTATTTTGTCATTAACCTAACTTATAGCCACAATTAAGGCATGAGAAGAAGGCAAGAAGAATGACCTACTCATGGGTGCCTTGAAACCTATGCAAAGCTATAGAAAAACCTAGGAGTTTTGCCATGGTTTGCCAGCTCTGTCTGATTACTCCCTAGAGACACCCCTTCTCTCAATTTTGTGCATTGAACCTCATGAATTTACAGCTATGGTACCATAGGGGGGAGTTGAGGTAAGGAAATTTTCTCTGCTATATAAAACCACAAGGGAATGCCAAATGTATCCCTACACTATTAAGACACAGGGGACAGTAAATTACTTGTACATTTGGATACATTTTCTTTCTTGGCAAAAACAAATGAGCAGTTAAATGCTTTTAATCGTTTCTATGGCACAATGGCACTTAAGAAGTACTTGTGTGCAGAGGACTCTGCTAAGTAAAAGCTAAAGTCTTTTCCTCTAAGAGATCCATAGTGCTTATATACTGTGTATATAAGTATATATATACATACATATGTATATATACTTATATAAAAATGTATAAGAATTTTTAAGTTAAAATTATTTTTGTAATATCAGAGAATCATCTTCTCAAAAATTTATGGATATGGACCATGTATGAAAAGTAGAAAGTGTTGACTCTACTAGGAAAGCCATTTTAACAGTGAGTAGTTTACAGTGAGAATATGCCTATAAATATTACTTTAATATAGTGTCCTGAAAAGGTATAGGAGGTGTGGAAGGGAGACACTGAAAGCTGAAGGTATCTGGGTAATTTGATTTTAAAATACCAGGATTTGTTTCTAAAAACATGTCTAAGTAGAGCAACACACACACACATGTGCCACACACCTTTCAAATTTGAAGTTCCTGATAAAAGTATAATGAAATTTCAAGTATAATTCTAATCTGTCACTCCTCCCAACCCCCAACACACACTCAAAAATAAACATGTTTTTAAAACTTGGTAACAGAGCTGTGTTCTTCTGCTGGAGGTGGTAGAAAGGTAAATTGCAGGCAGGCATTTACAGTACAAACCACTGATAACCAGAGGTTTATAATGGCAAAGGTGTTTCAGCCTTAACTCTGACTGGGAACTCAGAGGCGGCACTATAATTAAACCTCCTTGCCTTCATTCTCAGACAGGATTACTCCGGGAGACCTTAATCGTAGAACCAGCAGAAGGAAAAGTAACCATCAGCTAGAGCAAGATTTTAAGCTGAGAGCACTTTTCTTTCTGGTCTGCTATGGGAAAGCTCCAAAAAATATTTAATCATGTGTCAGAGAAAGAAATAGAATTAACCCTGATACTGGGTCTTCACCTAGTGTCATTTTCTCCAAGACACACACATACCTTTCTGGGAAATTTAGCCATCTTAAGCTTCTTTCCATTTGGAGTCCGGGAATGGAGAACATTGGCAGACGCTAAGAACCAGCAAGAAATCACCAAATCGAATTTCTCCAGGCAAACTGAGCAAAACAGAGGTGAAGAGGAAATCTTTGAGGCGTGTGGTTCACGGAGGAGGGTGGGGGTGGGGGTGGGGGACGGGGGATGATTCTGGGGCTGGGAAAGGACCAGGAGGACAAGTCTTACTCCTGACTGGCTGGAGTGGTTTTAGAGAGACAAATAGATTGGGCTAATGAGGTGGGAGCTGTCCAACTTTTCAGCAGCTCCTGAGCTCAGAGGTTCAGGCTTTCTGGGTTGTAGAGCAGACTACAAGCAGCTAATGTTGTCGCTGCTGCTCCTGCTGCTTCAAACTGCTCCCGCTCTCAGAGCAGCAGCACCGCCTAAGGAAGGAAGGGGGAACCCTTAGGAAAAGAAGCACAGCTCCACACGCCCCAGTGTCTGACTTGGAGAACCTAAGAGCTTCGCTCTGTCACCACTTCTTTGGATCGTCAGCCCCTTTTATAGTCTCTCCCAGTACTGGAGTTCTTTCTTAGTGTTCCATCTTTTCAGAGACTGGTTGCTCCAGTCTCTTGTGGTTTGCAGTGGGGAGCTCAGCTTTTTCAGCTGCTTTGCTCAAGAAGCAGCCAGAGCAGCAGAAGCAGCAGATTCTCAGAGGCGCACCCGACAGCCAGGTCCATCATCAGAAGCAACCCGGAGACCTAGAGCAAGGATGGAGGCAGAGGGCAGCAGTGTGCCGGCTCAGGCTGGTGGTGGCAGCGAGGGCAGCGATGGGACCAGTGGCGGGACCACATTGAAAGCCCCCAAGCATCTGTGGAGACACGAGCAGCACCATCAATACCAGGTCCGGCAGCATCAATTCCTCCTCTTGCACCCTCATCACCACCACTCTCCACCGCCACCTCCACCCCAGTCCCAGTCCCAGTCTCAGCCTCAATCCCAACCCCAGCCCCAACCCCAATGTCCTTTACAGCAGCAGCAGCCCCCTCCACCTCCACCACCTCCACTGCCACCACCGCCACCACCACCTCCTCCGGGTGCCAGTCGGGGCCGCTATGGGAGCAGCAGCGGCTCCAGCAGGGTCAGGCACAGGGGCTACTCCGACACGGAGCGCTACTTATACTGCAGAGCCATGGACCGAGCATCCTATGCCGTGGAGACCGGACATCGACCAGGCTTAAAAAAATCCAGAATGTCTTGGCCCTCATCCTTCCAGGGACTCAGACGGTGAGTTGGAATTTCCTCTGTATTTCAGTGTCCCTAGAGTGTCTCCATTCCTACCCATTTCCTCCCTCAAACAAGGTCCCCATGAAATCTCTTTTGGGGTCTCTATCTCTAGTTGTAGCTGTTTACCTTGCACTTGGGAGCTTTGCACTGATATGATGAAGAGGGTAGGAGGATGGGCCGGGGGCTGGCAGGAGAGAGAGGTAGAAAGTCTGTCTTGGCTTTTAAGTATAAATCTAGTGAGGATGTAGTTGTGGCTTTTTGTTAACACTCCATCAGAAAGGGTGGTTTAAAAATGTTATCTTCCCTCCCAATTTTCTATGTCCCCACCCCCTTCTCCTAGGTCTCTCCTCTGATCTGTCCTCTGGATTTGAAAGAGCTGGGCTCCTCCCTAGACTAAATAGATCAGGAGCCAGGGGGTAAGCAGGGATATCTGGTGAGGAGGGGGAGACTGCCAGCTCCAGTGGTGGTGGAGAAGGGAGGAAACCAGACTGTTTGGAGTTACCTGCTTAGCCTGCTGAATGAGGAAGGGGCCAGAGCCATAGGAGAAAAGCATGCTGGAGCTGAAATTAAAAGACCAGACAGGAAACTCAAGTTTCTCTTTGACAAGTCGGAAAAGTAAATTGAATGGTGAAAGGAAGAACCAAACACGTGGGTGACTTGGAGAGTTAGAAGGAAATGCTCAGCAGTGCTCAGGAAAGGATGGTTGTTTGGTTCGCGGGCTGCTGCAGTAATCACCCTGTTTGTGTTCAAGGATGTGTGTGTGTGTGTGTGTGTGTGTGTGTGTGTGTGTGTGTGTGTGTGTGTGAGGGGGGTGGAAAGGGAGAGAGGGAGAAAGGGAGAGAGACCTAGTTTTAGCTGTAGAAGACAATATGTGGTAATTAGATTATGGTTTCCTCTGAAAGAAGGTAAATTGATCTGAAAGGAAACGAAAAGCATGCATATGCCAACGGAGCTGTAACAAGGCTATTTTTTTAAGAAAGTGAACAATGACTAGTTAACTTGAAGGGTCACTGAACTCTTTGGGAGAAGATGGATCAGTTTTCCTAACTTAGGTTTAGGGGTGGGAACGGGGATGGAGTGAAGAGTTCTCCCAACCTTTGAACGTGATGGTTTTATTAGCAAAGCAAAAATCCTCTTCCTACTTCTTCATCCCAGAACTCAGGAAATTAATTAATTCTCACTTGCCCTGCAGCAATCCAGATGGAGTCTGTGGGTTGAATGGCCCAAACGCAGGTCTGGGGTGAAATATCAAATATGCAATTTGAATTGAGACTGGACACGGAAATTTAGAAAGCTCAGGTTAGGATGTGCATCTCAATCTGAGATATGCACCAGCTCAGATTGATTGGATGTTTGTAATACTGAGTGGATGTAAGTAGATGTGTGAGTCTGTATAAATGTTGTTTACTCAATAGATAACAGAATCTAGCAGAAAATCTGAGCTCGTGTGCCAACTCAAACCCCCCCCCCCCCAACACACACACACATTCACACACAGAGACTTTCTCTGAGCCTCCTTTGGGACACGTGACCTTGCTTGTGACGTCATTCTGCCCCTTTGGTACTGAAAATTGTAGTTTACTCTTTTCTCCTATTCAGGAGTCTACACAGAGCGGTTTCCATTTGGAATGTTAGGGCGGTTTTTAAGAAATTCTTAAACTAAAACAAAAGTTTCGCTTTTTTTCATCTGTAGCTGAAGAAAGCTAAACTGAGCTTAGCTTTGTTTCTAGAGACAGCATTACCTGACTGAGTGCTATGTTGTGTAGGTCTTTACTGGTATCTTGAAGTATAGAAGCAGCTTTGAAAACCTAGAATAAATGCCTTTGACCCAAAATAGGGGTTGTCTTTTTATATGAATTACATAGAAACTCACTATACTAGTTCACTAGGAGGCAGCCTTTTATAGGGTGAAATCAGGTAAGTCCTGGCCTCAAAGCCTAACTCTGCAAATTAACTAGCTGAGTGATCATATACAAGTTCCTTATCTATAAAATAGAGATAATGTTACCAACCACTGAGAACAGGCATTATTTACCCTTGTAAGCTCTACATACATATGCATTATAATTCAGTATGATTAAAAATTTAAACACTGATTGGCTGCATATTTTTTATTGGTTTCATTTTCAAAGAAGAGGATATGTGTGAGGCAATCTCAAATAAGGAAATTTATGTTAAGTGAGTTAAATATTATGGAATTTTTAATATTTGAATTCACTTTACTTTTATATAGATTTTTACATAATGGCTGATTAATTGAAGATGTCTGTATTTTGGAAGTTTCATGGCCAAACAAAAACTCAAGCTATATATTAATATGTCAATATAGGTGATACTATGGATTTTGAAAATCATTGCTGTCCAAACTGAGCATCTTTGTGTATGAAATTCTTCCTAACACTTATGTATTTTACATATATTCTCTACTAGTAACTACTACTCTTCCTTGATTGTAAGAGAACAGAACAGCTTTAAATAGACAATTTTCTAAAATAAATGGTGCCAGGAAGTTCATAGAAATTGCACTTATTAACAATGTCAGGAAATGCAAAAAAATAAAACATTGAGTTTATCCTGATTGGTGCCTCAGAACATAAAATCCAAATTAACCTTAAGCATTTGGAGATAGTCAAGAAATGACAGGCAGTACAGCTTTGGAAAGCTTTGATAGCTTTTAACTTTCAGCATAATTCCCAGCTGGTACAACAGGGTTGTGCATTCTGTTAAAGTATGAATACCATTTAAAAGTAATGTTCTTTTATAATTCACATATTAAAAAAAAAAAAACAGCATTCCAGGGAACAAGAGGTGGTAGGACTCTTTCATGTTGTTTTCAATGACTTTCCAAATGGACAAGAAAGCCTATACTTTTATTAACATATTTTAACTGCACTATTCAAATGGCAGATTTCAGCTGTCTGTCAAGTTAATGTCTTTGAAAACATCTCATGGATGGATGGACTGATTCCCTGTGGATGTTCATTTAAGAGATGATTTTCTTCTTATTTTTCAGTGACACTCCACAACCAAAGTAAAAAGAGAACTGTTTTTAGCCAGTATAGAAGTATTTGTAGGAATGATTACTATCTCTTCTGAAAATATATCCATTATTAAGCAAATTGATTAAAAATATACAATCTTGATTTCAAGTATAATGTAGAAAATTTAAGGTTGAAAATTCATATAAATAGCAGACATCCTTCATTCATACTCTATAAGTCTTTAGATATTGTGGGAAATAAAAATACTTTGAGGAAATCTTATATTCAAAGTTACGTGTCTAGAAGGATAGGCCTCAAGCTTTTAAGCTCAGTTTAAATGAGGTTTTTAAAAATGAATTTTTGTCATATGACATATACTTACTTCATTAAAATGTGAAAAAAAATTACTGCGCAGCATATTTTGGACTTAGGTGATATTAAATAATAATAATTGGTGACTTCTTAGAATTGATCAGAAATTTAATGGGTTTTGTTTGTCTTATAGATGGACTCTGAGTCTGGTTCTGACTTTACTCTTTATGACTATTTTTTCTCCATGAAAAAAGTGGAATAATATTTTGAAAAAAGCCTGGAGATTCACATTCTCCAGCATCAAATTAATGTTGGGAAACTAAACAGTGCCAGTAATTCCTCAAATGTAACACTTCCTAAATTTCTTTTTTAAATGTCTAGGTGAAAAAAAATGTAAAACCAAGAAAAATGACATTTGAATTAGATATTTTAGAAAAGAAATTGTCTCAGTTGTCTGAAAGATTGTTTCCATGTACCAGATCAAAATTTCATGCCAACCTTAAATACTTTCTTGATTACATACTTTTAAGCTTTTTAAGATGCTAAATATAATTATAAAGAAAATTTATTAGACAGCAATATTATTACAATGCTTAAGTGCTTGACATTTTATTCTATAGAATTCTGTCTTCTTCATGTTGTCATAAATTTTCCAGTAAGAATTCATTTTTTTTAATATGTAACCTAGATTCCAGTGTACACAGTGTCACATATACACACATGTATTCACATATAACCAATTAAAAACTGAAGTATTCAAGTTCTATCTACACCATTTAAGAAAATCAGTTTCTTATTTTGATTTCCTATCTTTTTATTTTTTTCCCTTTTCTTTAACCCTGCTGCTTGGGTACTCAAAAAAAGGTAGGATGGAAAGAGTGTGCATCTTGGAGTCAAAAGACCTGTGAATTGTACTTCTGGTTCCAGTATTAGTTTTGCGAGCCTACACAGTGGTTTATAGTCACTCTGTACTTTCATTCCAGGGGATAATGATACGTATATTATCTGCCTCACAGAGTGATTGGGTGAAAAACATATTGAAACCTTAAGGCATTGTTAAAAAATGTTACTATTGGGAAGTCACAGCCTCAATCAAAAGTTGAATTAAACTACAATTTGTGTACACGTTGCAAACCTATTTGGACAGATAGTTAAAATGGTTATAACTGTTGTGTATAAGGTTGTTATCATATTAGCAAATGCCCATAAGAATGAATTAGCTGAACATTCTGTCATCTTATAAACACAGGTTTAATCAAATGAATAATCTACATAATGCCAGTGTTGATTGACTTCTTAAAATAAATGAATTTTTGATTGATTACTTTGGGTGTCTGTTTATCTTGATATTTTGTAGACTTCTATTTTCTAGTCATTGTTCTGTGATACTGGAGTGTATCATAAAGACCACTTAGATGTCATTCTGGTTTTCTGTCACAGAGCCATCTTTTAACATTCTCTGTTTCCATTTTTTTGGTAAACAGTATTTTTTTTTCCAATTACATGTAAAGATAGTTTTCAGCATTCATTTTTATAAGATTTTGAGTTCCAATTTTTCTCTCTTCCCAAGACAGCAAGTAATCTGATGTGTTATACATGCGCAATCATGGTAAACATCTATAGATGTGATATAAAAAAACATAATAAAAGGGAAAAAACATGAAAAAAATAAAAAGTTAAATAGTATGCTTTGATTTTCATGTAATTCTTTCTCTGGTTGTGGATAGCATTTTCCATCATGAGTCTTTTGGAATTGTCTCAAATCTTTGTATTGCTGAGAAAAGGTAAGTCTATCACAGTTGATCACTGCATAGTATTGCTATTAACTGTGTTCCATATTCTAGTTCTGCCCACTTCACTCAGCATCATTTTATCTAAGTCTTTCCAGGTTTTTCTGAAATAAGCCTGTTCATCATTTCTTGTATAACAACAATACTCCATTGCTTTCATATACCACAACTTGTTCAGCCATTCCATTTTTTTTAAGTCTAGCTCTGAAATCCCTCAGAAAGAGTACTTGGAATAGTAATAATTGATGATAGCTAATATTAAATAATGCTTACTATATACCAGGCACTATGGTAAGCATTTTAGAATTATTTTCTCATTCCATCTTCACAACAATCTTGGGAGGCAGGCATTACTGAAACTGAGGCAAACTGAGGTTAAGTGACTTATCCAAAGTCATACAACTAGTAATTGTATGAGACTAGATTTAAACTCAGGTCCTTCTGACTATTGACCTAGCTCTCTATACTCTGTGCCACCGACCTAGAAGTTTTGCAGTGCGACTTCCTCTATAAACATGTCGTTCCATATTCTAAGCACAATCCCCAAAGCCTGAAATATTGTCAATCACAAAATAACAGATACCATTTAAAGCAAAATTTGGAAAATAAATAAAAGTTTGTTCTGGGAAGGAAGAAATTATAGTTCATCTCCTAGAAATACTTACAAATATGTGGCCATCCAAACACAGTAATGCTTGCATTGTACATTTAAATGAAGCAAGATTGCCTTTGTGTTCCTGGAACAGATAATCTCATTGCCCAAAACTTTGTGTGTTGAAGAGTATATTGCTTTTTCATTGAGCCTAACCAACACCTAAAATGTTACCTTGATATGTTTATAACTTCTTTTTTTAAATTAATTTGTTGAATTTATTCTATTACTTTTGTTTTTTAATGTTTTCAAAGAGTTTATATTCTACATTGTATTACATACTACATTATATTACAAGATTTTTATTCATTCATTTATTTATTTATTTATTTATTTTTAGTTTTCAACATTCATTTCCACAAGATTTGGAGTTCCAATTTTCTCCCTATCTTTCCCCTCCCCCCTATTCAAGATGGCATGCATTCTGATCACCCCTTCCCCAAGTCTGCCCTCCCTTCTATCACTCCTCTGCACCCTTCCCCCTTACTTTTTGTAGACCAAGACAGATTTCTATACCCCATTGCCTATATATCTTATTTCCCAGTTGCATGTAAAAACAATTTTTAATATTTGTTTTTAAAACTTTGAGTTCCAAATTCTCTATCTTTTCCCTCTATGTAGGAATGTAAACAGTCCAACTTTAGTAAGTCCCTTATGATTTATCTCTCTTTCCTGTTTACTTTTTCATGCTTCTCTTGATTCTTGTATTTGAAAGTCAAATTTTTTCTTCAGCTCTGGTCTTTTCATCAAGAGTGCTTGAAAGGTCCTCTATTTCATTGAATGTCAATTTACCCACCGAAATATTATACTCAGTTTTGCTAGGTAGCTGACTCTTCATTTTAATCCTAGCTCCTTTGACCTCTGGAATATCATATTCAAAGCCCTTCGATCCCATAATGTACAAGCTACTAGATTGTGTATTACCCTGATTGTATTTTCATAACACTCATATTGTTTCTTTCTTGCTGCTTGGGATATTTTTTTCTTGGCTGTGGTTGGTAGTCTTTTAATTTCTATATTGCCCTAGAATTCAAATAGGTGAATCAGAAGGGCAGTTTTCCTTGATAATTTCTTGAAAGATGATGTCTAAGCTCTTGTTTTGATCATGGCTTTCAGATAGTCCAATAATTTTAACTTATCTCTCCTAGATCTATTTTCCAAGTCAGTAGTTTTTGCAATGAGATATGTCATGTTATCTTTAATTTTTTTATTCTTTTGGTTCTGTTTTATAATTTTTTTGATTTCTCATAAAGTCATTCACTTCCATTTACTACATTTTAATTTTGAAGGAATTATTTTCATCATTGATCATTTGGACTTCCTTTTCCATTTGGCCAATTCTGTTTTTTAAGGCATTCTTTTCCTCATTTCCTTTTTGGACCTCTTTTGCCATTTGGGTTGGTCTATTTTTTTAAGGTGTTATTTTCTTCAACATTTTTTGGGTCTCCTTTAGCAAGCTGTTGCCTCGTTTTTCATGATTTTCTTGCATCATTCTCATTTCTCTTCCCAATTTTTGCTCTACTTCTCTCACTTGATTTTCAAAATCCTTTTTGAGTTCTTCCATGGCTCCATGGGCTTCCATGACTTCCATTGGCCTGTGACCAATTCATATTTTTCTTGGAGGCATTTGATGGAGGAGCTTTGACTTTGTTGTCTTCTGGTTGTATATTTAGATTTTCCTAGTTACCAAAGTAAGACTCTTTAGTCTGAGGTCTTTGATGCTATTTGTTCATCTTCCAGTCAAACACTTGACTTTTAAACTCTTTATCAAGGTAGGACTCTGCTTCCAGTGGAGGTGTGGTTGGGGGTGGGGGTACTTTTCCAGGCTTCAGGGATTTTGTATCAGCCATTAGATCCCCCACCATCTGTGGGTCCAGAACTCTGGATGCAACCACTACTGCTGCTGCCGCCACTACTGCCACCACCACTGCCACCACCTCTTTTACCCAGGTTGCACAATGTTTTCTCACTGACCTTCTGTGCTGTTTTTGGTGTTTTGTGGGTTGAGGAGCTTGGAAACTGTCACAGCTACCAATGATTTCATCCCCTGAGGCCTGCGTCAGTCAGATTGAGCTCCACTCCTAGCACAGTGTACTATATCCTTCCTGTTAACTTTCCAGGTTGTCTTGGGCTGGAGATTTGTTTCACTCTGTCATTTTGTTGGTTATGTAACTCTAGAATTTATTTTGGGCCATTTTTACAGTTATTTGGAGGAGTTTAGGGGAGAACTCAAGCAGGTCCCTGATTTTACTCCACAATCTTGGCTGTACCCCACTTGTGTTTATAACTTCTTAGCGATGTCATAGACTTCAAAAGGTTGAAAAACACTTGAAATCAATGATATTTTGATGATTAAAGAAAGGACACCAACATATCCTTTCCATATTTTTTTCAAGTTCTCTGGAACAGGTACTAAATCTACATGAGTTACAGACTTTTGATGCACAACGATGTAGCCATGAGGAACAATTTGTGTACTGTTTAGAAGTATAAAAAAGATACTCAAATAGCATATGCTCTCACCTATTAAATAGTCTCATATGTAGGATTCTTGTGACTTTAGTATAATTCTCTTGTAACCAAAACCTACCTATTCAGAACAAAATTGAACTTTGCCCAGGTTACTGAATTGTAGAAATTTGGAGGGCCCTAACTGAACTTATGGTCTTTTAGTAGCTATGAAATATTCACTCAGTACCTACTCAACAATCTTCATTTATTAAATAAAAAGCTTTCACACTTATTTAGCAAGACTGATTAAAATTGGAAACTTCAGGAACCTTCATCCTCAATTTCCACTATCAGTACTTATTTCCAAGTTAGTTAAGCCCTTGTCAAATATCACCCCCTAGCATTAGTCTCAAGGTGTCTCTTCCCTCATGTGTAATATCTATAACATGCGTGTTTCCCACCACTTGCCCCTCATGCAAAAATTGTTAGTTATAGCTCTACCTATAACTAGGAAGTTATTAATCTCTCACTCACTCTCTAAATGTTTCATGGCCCTTCATAGCTGTAATTTAGAGAGCTACAGACTTCTAAAAATAATCACTGAATAAAGCACCAAAGACTGAAATTTGTTTTGCATTTTTATAAATAATTTTTTTCTGATTTTGCTAATTAAGCTAGCTTAATTATTTGTACTTTGAGAAGACAGCTTATTAGTTGTTGTTTTTTAATCAGTATATGTGACACCATGGTGTGGTTGCTTCTGCTAACCACAGACTTTGCAAATCTTATCAATCTCAGATATCAATTTTTGTTTCATACATTTTCATTAAAAAGACCCCAAAATTACAATATTCTGTACAGGCATAGACATTTGTCATGTGAAGAATGATATCAATAATTTGATTTATGAACAATGCACATGTGTCTTTCTGATCATTTCTTAGTATTATCACTTATCCCTTTTTTTCCCCTGTAGTGTCTTAATTTGTATTTGGACTCATAGAAAATGAGGCCCTAGTAGAGTGACCATCACTCTAGCTGTAGAGTATTCCTGGATAGCACAGGAAGCATTCCTAGGCTAGAGAATGTATGGAAAAACATTCTAAAAGACAAGTTTAGTAAAAACCTGTATTAACATAAATCATTATCACAAAGATTTAGGCATATACAAGGGGCCAAGTCATTTCTCCTCCTGCCCCAAAGAATATCAACTCTGTAAAGTGAAAATGATACAATATTTTTAACCTATAACATCAGGATCTATTCTGTCCATACGACTAAAGAATTTCAACTCTATTCTCTCATTATTTTTCAAAATGCATTGTGATCATGTATAGTAGAAAGATCACTAGTTTTTGAGTCAAAGGATCTGAGTTCAAATTCTTTTTGTCCCCATTAATATCTCCTTCCCCTTGGGCAAGTCCCTTAAACTCTCTGGAATATAATTTTTCCATCTTTAACAGATCATTAGACTGTTACACGAGACCATTGAATTAGATATTTCATAAGTCCCTTTCAACTTTCAACCTTGGATCTTCCTCACTTTATGCTAAGGAATTTTTCTCCTTTTTAAGAACTGGAAATCCATATTTTTTCCTCCCAAAGAAGGGAATTTATACCTTCTTGATTTATTAGTCAATCTAACTTTAAACACAAGCACACACACTCACTCCCACACATACACACACATACACAACTTAGTGCTCCTTAAGTGGTGATCAATTTATCATCTAAATGCAATAATCCTATTTTTCTAAATAAAAAAAATGAGATGTATAAAATTATCTGTTTTGCCTTAGTCCATAGAGTACACTTTCAACTGAAATCATTGCAACCCAACATTATCATCATTGTACATATACACATGCATATCTTCTATCAATCTATCATATATCTCTGTCTATATTCACATTATGTACTTAGCTCAAGAAGCATATGCTCATTTTGTGAGTGAAAAGTTTTTGATTTTGTATCTTTAGTGACTCACAATCATTTGTGATCTTTTTCTTTATTGTAACATTTACTGTCTATAATATTTTCCATATTATTGAAATGGATAGAACATTTTAATGATAATTAAGAAAGAAAGGCCTTTTTTTCAAAATTGGGACTATTCTAGAAAATACAAGAGGATCATAAGTCTCTGTTTTATACTAAGTGTTGTGTTGGTACTTCATTTTTGAAGAGGACCATGACATCAGGGAGATGATGACATGACTTGCAGTTGACTTTGATTTGAGTGAGGGAGGATTGTTCAAAGTCACCAGCCTCACTTTCTCCTTCAGAGCCATCTGGGTTCAGTGACCAGATATTCATTAAGATGACTAGAGATGGCCCAGCTTGCAATGGGAAATCCTGGGCCTTTTAGGGTAAGGCATTTTCAGCTTCTTACTTAGAGTGAGGTAATGCCCATTCAGTGAATAGGCCTGTTTAAGAAATGAGTCAAGGGATGGCCCCTTTAATTAGAAAAAGAACTCAAGCTGGGAGGGGAAGATCCTCAGGGTTGCTGTTCCAAAGAGAAACAGTTATGATTGACATTCACTCTAAGACAGGAGGGCCCAAAATGCAACCATTAAGTGCAGCTTGGGCAGGGACTTATTGTGGTCCAATCCATGAGCTTCAGAGTGAACTGGGTTTAAGGCAGTTATTGATCAAGGAGATTAACCTGTCTTAATCAAATTGGGTTTAGTTTCAATTGAAAGGTGCAACTCCACTGATCCTTGTAGCTTTCTTTTTAGGCTTTTTTAAAATCAGTCATTCATGCATAATAGAATTTGGGGGATTGACCCTGGTTAAATAACAAATCAGCAAAGGATTCAATTTTAACAAATGAGAAATATTTAAGATGGCAAAAATTCCCATCCCTCACTTTTATTACTGTTGCCAAGATTTTGAGTTGATTTTTTTCTTATTGAAATGGGAAAAGATTCTTTTTTCCTTCATTTTCAAATATGCTCCTCCTTCAGTCCTCCACAGAGAGCTATCCTTTGTAAAAATGTAACAAGAAAAAGAAAAGGGGAAAATGTTTCAACAAAATTAACAAATATATCTATGGAAAATAATGGCATATGCAGTGTTTCACACCTATAATCCCTCACCTTGGAAGGGATTTTCAACTGTTTTCAAGTCCTTGCCAAGAACTTGCTTTCATCAAAGTGTCTGGATCTTCTTAAGGTATGATCACTTTTTCTTCCAGGTTTAAAAACCTTGAATAGGTCCCTATGGCCTCTAGGATAAAATACAAATTCTCAAGTTTTTTATTTAAAACCCTTCACAATAAGACCTCAGACTTCTTTTCCAGACTTATATTCATTCCACCCATCCTATGTTATTAGATGTTTCCTCACCCTCTTCTCAGAATCTTAATCTTCTCTTAAGGCCAAGCTCAGTTACTAATTTCCTCTATGAAGCCTTCCCAGATTGTGATTTCTCTCTCCCCCTCCACTTCTCTCCCAGGTCTTCAGGCTTCCTCCCACCACCACAAGCATTTACTTACTAATCTGTAAACTCTTCAAAGGTTGGGAATGTTTAGCATTTTGTCTCCAAGACTCCATGTAATCACTTTCTAAATTTGTGTTGAATTGAGTTAGGTTCCAAAGTATTATAAATTGAACCATAGTGGAATTTATGTGTTAGAATCCATTTATTGTTTGTTTTGAAGAGTGTGACAAAGCCCTGTTTCCCCTAATTTTGTGAGCATTTTATTATGTTTGGTTAACTAGATATTTGTTGTTGTATATTATGTTCTTAAATGACTAAAGAGAGGATAGCGATGGCCATGTAAGAGACTCATCACCTGAGAATAAACCTTCTGGGAATGAGATATATCTGGTAGCCTGGGGAGGTAGAGAGAAAAATGGTGTACAGTAGGAGGGTGGAGGTGCTGCAAAGAAATCCAGCAGTTGATTCTGGGTCAGTGAACAAAGCTTATCATCACAGACAAAGTAGGGACAACTTTGACCTCACTATAGATTTTCATTTAGATAGGGATAGGGACTAGCTTGGTGATTTCCCTGGTATAGGGAACGCCCTGGTGAGGGATCTTTCTCTACTAATGCAAGTTAGTACTTTCTGTGCAACTTCCAGTCTCTAAGACTTGCCTAGCCTTTAGCACTGGAGAGCTAAGTGATTTGTCCAACATCACCCAGTCTGATATCAAAGGCAGAATTTGAATTTAAGTCTTCCTGAATTTGAGGTCGCTATTCAACTGTGCCTCTCAGTTTTAATTTACAAGTAATTCAAAGCAACAATTAAGTTAATTGAGTGTTAATGGAAAGAAAGCTTATAAAACTAGGAATTGCAGCTGACATGAAAGAAAGCAATTTGACAAAGGAAGAGACTAACACAGGGGAGGAAAAGAGAGAAAGAGGAAGAGATAAGGAAGAAGTAGAAAGGGGAAGAGGGAGACAAAGAAAAAGAGACAGAGAGAAGGAAGGAGGGAGCGAGGGAGGGAGAGAGAGAGGAGAGACAGAGAGACAGAGTGAGAGAGACAGAGAGAGAGAAAGAGAGAGTGAAAGAGAGAGACAATGAGAGAGAGCTTTTTATAAGCTAAAAAATTATTTTTTTCTGGAATAGAGTTTGTGTGTGTTCATGTATGTATATTAACTAAAGCAAAAAGAAATTTGAGTGTTAGGGATATAATTGATACAGTCATAACAAAGTGAGGGAGTGTTACAGACTGACGGAGCTATGATGATACATAAAAGATATCTTCTAAGTGACTGAATTATTTAATAATAGGCTTAATATAATTTGTTGATTTCCTCTCCTGGGCAATTCATATTCATCTTACTTATTAATTACTTCATGTTATTGATTTATGACTAAAGAGCTGACATTTTATTTATAAGTTATCAAGTTTCGATTTTGTTCTGTATTTTTGCTTCAAACCAGTCCTAACGTAGCCAGACTGTCAAGTCATAGACACGAAATTACCTGGTACCTGCTAGCATCTGACAACAGATGCTAGAGGTTAGGTAGCCTTCTTGGCCAGAGCCGTAAAAGCTTAGTTAAGAATCACCTCAGAACCTTGGCAACAGTAACAGAAAGGGAACACAATTTGTGGTGGCTTGGTATGGGTACTTATGCTTTCCTGGATAGTTTTCATTCATTTGATTTATTAACGACTCAGTGTGATTGTTTTTAGGAAGGCACATGGGAAGATAGTTGGCAGGTTATCAATACCTCTCTTGGTTTGGCATCTTTTACTCTTTAACCCTAGTGTTTTTGATAATTTTTATGTATTTATTTTTAGTTTTGAACATTCACTTTTATGAGATTTTGAGTTCTAAATTTTCCCCTTCTTTTCCTCCCCCCTCCTCAAAATGGCATGTAATATGACATAGGATATATACGAACAACCATATTAAACATATTTCCATGTTGTTCATGTTGTAAAGAAGGGGGAAAAGCCACAAGAAAGAAAAAAAAACAAATAAAAAAAGAGAGAGAAGGTCACATCCTTCAACCTTCATTCAGACTCCATAGTTCTTTCTCTATGTGTGGATAGACTTTTCCACCTTCAATCTTTTGGAATTGCATTGCAGAGAAGAGCTAAGTCTGTCATAGTTGGTCATTACACAATGCTGCTCTTACTGTGTACAATAATTTCCTGGTTCTGCTTACTTTACTCAGCATCAGTTCACTTAAGTCTTTGCAGGTTTTTCTGAAATCTGCCTGCTCATCATTTCTTATGGAACAATAGTATTCCATTACATTCATATATCACAACTTGGTCAGCCATTCCCCAGTTGATTGGCTTCCCCTCAATTTCCAATTCTTTGCCACCACCAAAAGAGCTGCTGTAAATATTTTTGGGATACAAACCTAGAAGTGTTATCACTGGATCAAAGGGTATGCCCTTTTATAGCCCTTTGGGCATAGTTCTAAATAATTCTCCAGAATGGTTGCATCAGTTCACTACTCTTCCCATAATGCGTGTTCCTTAACCCCAGTTTTTTGCCCTTAATAAGTACTTGCTGATTGGTTGATTCATGATTCTTTTGTAAAATGGTGGCAATTTAATTTAATTCAGCAAATTTGGAGTGCTTTCCCAGTGTAAAACACTGCTAGGTGCTACGGAGGATACAGAGAAAAATTAGAAGTAGTCTCTGTCCACAAGGAGATTATAATCTAGTTTTAACTCCATCATATCCTGAAAGAGGAATAAGTGTTAATCACTGATGCTAAATGCATTCCTAAACTGTTTAGCAGTCCCAAGAATCAGAGTGTTTTTACCAACCTATTTGTCCAAAAGAAATCATATTCAAATGATTATTGGATTAGTACTGGATTCTTTCAGGTAAAACTTTGGCTCTATGTTCACATTTTTGGTTTATGTTTCTGAATGTAAGTTTATATAACACTAAAAGGCAGCTAAACTTAGATGAAATCCATCAACAAATCTTGGTTCCAGAGGACAAGTGATGAAACACACATCAGCCTACTACATAAAGAGGTAACTGGGGGGGAGGGAGAGGGATGGGGATTATACAAATGAGGAATGTGACCAATGCTGCCAGATAGAATTGATTTTCCAATTCATTTTGTTTAAATGTTATCCTTTGTAACGAGAGGATTCTGGGTCACAAGTAGCATATCTGAAAATGATTACCATTTAAAAGTACGACATTTTTAAAAGGAAATAAATTTGTAGATAAGTATGGGTTGTCATATTGTATGTGTCTCATCCACAAATCATCAGAAAAGGGGGAAAGGGAGGCACAATTCTCATCTATCATCATTTAAGCTACATCTAGTCACAACTCTCTGAGCAACACAACTTTTGTTCCTTGTATTCATCCAAGTTGTTGATTCACTCTCTGAGTTGTTTCTATGTGGGGCTACTGCGTCCATGTCAAGCAATTCAGTTCAATGGAACATTGTCTTAATGATATATTTTATTAAATTGAATTGGGCTCTTGTTTGACTGAATTGTCTAAATGAAGCATTTAGTTTCTTGTCCTATAGATCCAGCCTCAGTTTGACACCTCGCTTCTAGTTTGGCTTTCCTCACTGCAAGATACGATGAAACTTTTTCATGAGGTCACTAGAATCTTCTAACCTTTAAAAAAAAGTGGGGGGAGCAGTTCTGAACTCCTGAGAAGCAATTATCTATACACATACTGGCACCTACCCAGTCTGGCAGCCTCCTTATTGCTTTGGATGCTGCTAGAATCTAAATATTTCCTTTAAATATTTGATATAGTTAATTAATGAATATCTTGACTCTATTCTCTATTATAAAATCTGCTCATAAATATGAAGACAAGTAAAATGTAGATGGAAGTGGCCCCAATTAGAAATGAATTCTTCAAATGCCATCATGGGGTTAGCTGGGTCACTTTAACCAAGAATATATCTCTCAATTTACCTGTTAAAAAAAAAAAGGTGTCATGTTACTTTACTTATTAGTGTTTTTTTTAATTGTATGAGCCCAGTTATGTATTATTGGTTATTAATTTAACCAGGAAACTTCTACATGCTTTAATATTCTGATTTAGTTAATTTGATATTCTATGAAACCTTATTTGATATTTTTGATAAGTTGTATATGAATGAATATGTTTGCTATGTGCATAAGTATACATACATCTGGAGAGATATGTACACATTTTAATTCATTTCTAAAATTTCACTGCCTTTAAATAATCTAATTGCATCTTTTATATCTTAGCTTAAACTGTTAGTTCAGCGTCTGTCTTCTTCTTTAAGAAACAACAGAGGTATTTTACTTTGAGTCCAGACTTCACTTCAACTCAGTTTGACAATTATTAAAAGCACACAATAAGCAAGGCATTGTGCTAGACACTACAGACATAGTTCTCTTCTGATATTTGAAAGATAAAACATATTACACAGATGATTATGATACAAGGTGGGAAATAAGAGTCAAGGAAACTCAAAATAAGCAAAGAAAATTTGAGAAAGAGAACAACAGTAGTTGATTAGGGATGGTGGAGGGGTAAGAAAGGCTTCATGAAAGAGAAGCACCCTAGACAAGCTATGAAGAAATATAAAGATTTAAAGAGGCAGAAACAAGGAGGGAATATGTTCCAGGTGTGGAAGAAGGCTTTTGCAAATACAGAGATGTGAGTACAAACTTCAAACATATGTAGCAATTTGATTTGGTAGGAATTTTTAGTGCAGGAATAAAAATATTGGAAAATAGGGATGGAAAGACTTTGACAAAATTAGAGAATATCTTAAAAGGCAGGACAATGAATCTATATTTTATTCTTGAGTCAACAGTCATTAAATATTTTTGAGGAAGGGGATGACATGGTTAAATTCTGCCTTGAGAAGATTATTCTAAAGGGAGTAAGAAATGGGCTGGTTAATTGTAAGATTATACCAGATGGTTAGTGGTACACTAACTCAAGCAGTGCCATCTGTCTTCCATCAAAATTTTTGTTGTGAGGTCCAAGGAGGTCATCCATTTATGATGGTGGCTAAAATGTCTATGATGAAGGGACCTCTATAGTCCTATGGAACCCTTCACCACTTTAGTATAGTCCTTTTCCACCATTTTTATGCTGAAGGAATAGTTGTAGCTGTGAACAAGATTGGGGAAGGAATGACAGGAGTCATGCAATCACTGCTGTCTCTTTTGACAGTAACGTTTGTCTTTACTCCTCCCCCCACCACACACACACCCTGGGTTTTGTGGTGAGGGGGAACACTGATGAGGAGGCTCAAGAGCTTATTGCTTAGAAAGGGGCAGGAAGGTCATTGGGCTTCCTTAGAGTAGCTGGCCCTTATCCACTTGAAGTGTTTTTCTTCTAAGATTATTTGGTTCAAATTAAGCCAACTCTCTTCTTTGACTTAACTTCAAATCATGTAAGAAACCAGGTGATAAAAACTTATTAAGGCTAATGGCTCATTTATGTGACAGAACAGCCTTGTGAGGTGGGAAAAAGAGGTGATTACTGATATCCTTGGAGTCAGGAAGGAGTTAAATTCACATCTCATTTCAGATATTTACTGTCTATGTGACCACATCCAAGTAGTTGAGGTTCTTTGACCTTGAATGTCCTCATATATAAAACTAGGATAGTACCTGTAGATTCTACCTCAGAGAGATTTTTGATGATGAAGCGAAAGAATCATTTAAGGCATATTGCAAACTTTAAAGTGTTACAGAAATGTGATTTATTATTATCCACATTTTGCAAATGAATGAAACTGGTGGGGAGGGGTGTGTCAGAGACTTACTTGCCCAGGAGACATAGCTAATAAATATGAAATAAGACTTCAATTCTGGTGCTCATACTCCACTCCAAAAGATCATTCTCTTGCCACTATATTATGCAGCTTCCCAGAGATTGTGCTGTATTTAAAGGACAAACCTTTAAATAAGAAACCTTTTGGGTATTTTGAAAACTGACATACTTTATCTTCATAACTTTATAGAAAACCTCCATAGCATCTCTTCAAATTAAGGATTAGTTTTTCTGGAACAGGTTGTCCCAAAATTTATGTTTTTTTCTCATATACATTCACCTTTATCCTTCTTTCACCATCAGCCACTAAACCCCTTCCCAGGCATCTTGTCCTTCATTTACTTTTGAAGAGTATTTCCAATAGATAAAAGATAAATTCAAATGGAATTAACATAGGTAATTGCTCCTCTCCCTTTTTTTACCTTCAATTATCATGTGTATCACTGATTGAATGGCAAGTATTACAGATACTTCCCTGGGATTTGTGGAAGGAAAAGGTCATATTTAAAAGCCATAAAAACATAACGGCAAAATAAAAACATTTCTCTAGTTAGTCTTCAGTGAAATTTAATGCTATGAATAAATTTTTAAAGACATAAACAGTTTAAAATTAGCTGTCTCCAGGCATAGAAGTAGACGTTTTTTCATTGACAGTTTGACCAGATTATTTATGACGTTAGATAAAGCACAATGAACATTTCCTCCAGTTAAGTTAGCAAGGCCTAAGACCTGAAAAACAGAACTGGCTGATGAAGGTAAGGTAATATTTTCCTGGATTCAGACTAAATTTGTTAGAGTAATTCAACCAGATTTCTCTTTTGACCCCTTTCTAAAATGGCAAAAAAAATGTTTCCTATCTTTTCATTGATTATAAAGACTAATAAACTCTCTATTTCCATAGCCATCATCTGGTATAGCAAACTCATTTTCAGTTCGTTCTATGAATAAGCTTTGAATTCTGCTCTTACTATGTGCTTCCCCAGCTCAAAAATCCACCATGATTTCTTACAAACATGATGTCAGATCTGAACAACTCTGTCTGTCCTTCAGGAAACTCCACTGAGTTGAGATCCAGCATGTTACAGTGGAAAAAATCACTGAACTTGGACCCACAAGAACCGAATTGAAATCTTAGCTCTGCCACCAGCTACCTGCGTGACTATGGCCAAATCACTTAACCTCTTCAATTACCTAGTTTGCAAAATTAAGGTTTTTGGACTAGATGGCCTTCAAGATCTGTTTTGACTCTACCTCTATGCTCCTATGCTCAGTCTGCCCTTTCAGCCCTCTTAAATCAATTATCTTTACTCTCTGATAAAGGTACTACCCTCTGATCAAACAAACCTGCATAAAGCTTCCTTATTTCCACCTCTTATCCTTTTTGATGATCATCTTCCATTCAGTCCAATAGGCATTTATTAAATGCCTATTTGGTATCATTAGGGCAGTAACATGGTACAGTCAATAGAACGATGGACCTGGAATCAAGAAGACTCATCTGCCTGGGTTCAAATCTCTCAGATACTTGCTGGCTGTATGATCTAGGCAAGTCCCTTAACCCTGTTTGCCTCAGTTTCCTCATCTGTAATATGAGCTGGAGAAGGAAATGGCAAACCACTCCAGTATCTTTGCCAAGAAAACCCAAAACGGTGTAATAAAAAATCAGACATGACTGAAATGACCAAACAGCAACAACAAATTCTGTACCAGCTACATTTAGAAAAGGTCCTCATTGCCCTCCTGCATTCCTCCACTTTTAAAATATGGTTTAAGTTACTCCCTTTTTTTTGGATGGCTTCTCTATTTCATCCTATCTCTCTTAGATCACTCCTTTACCTCTTATCTTTTCAGCATCAAGTGCTCTTGACATTGTAAGAGTCTAAGCTCATTGGAACATTGCTTTGTAAACATCTGTATGTCTCTCCCTCCCCCCTTCTGTATTTTATGCAGTTTTAAGGATCTTGTTAATTTCCCAGAAAATTGAGATGATGTCTTTAATTTCCTTTTTTTCTGGCCACCATTCATCTTCTACACCTTCCACTATAATCCAGGTCTGAAGGAGGACACAGTATGTGGAACCTATGTTCAGACAGGTCTATGAACTTGGAGAGATTTTGAATCCAGTATAAATAGGACTGTGTCTCCTCCATTTGTGCACTGAATTATCTAATCTTGAGGATTCTGGCTACCACAAGACTGTTTCTTTTTGGGGGTTAGGGAGAATGAGACTGTAAAAGAGTCCAGAATTTCAAAGATCCTCTAGTGTTAAAACAGAGAGATTGTCATTTGCATTAATTGCCTAAACTGATATAATTATAGATGTTTGAAATATTAAAGGATTAAGTCCTCTCTTCATTACATCTAGAACCCCAAGATGTAAAAGAGGTTCTATAACCACTGTTTGTATCTTATAATATTATATAATAATAATAACAATAGCTAGTATTTATACAGTACTTTACAATTTGTAGAATGCTTTGCAGATGTTATCTTGTTTAATCTTTGCAACAACATTGTGAGGTAGGTGCTATTATCATGCTCATTTTATATATGGGAAAATAGACTGAGAGAATTTAGACATTTTGCCCAAAGTCACATAGGTACCATGTGTCTGAGGCAGAATTTGAACTCAGATTTTCTTGATGCCAAGTTAAACGCTCAGTCTACTGAACTACCTAACTACTATAGATAATATTATGTACTACCATATTTATTATTCTGTTGCCTTGTGTCATGTCCTATTGTTTCTCATCCTGTCATGTCATCTTATAATATTATTTACTATTAACAATAAAAATACTCCTTTTGTATACTTATATATATACACATATTTCAAACACATATATACGTATATATATATATATATTTACTGTATTTATTTTTAGATTATGACATTCATTTCCACAAAATTTTGAGTTCCAATTTTCTCCCCATTTCTACCCACCCCCCACCCCATAACACCTTGCATTCTGATTATCCCTTCCGTCAATGTGCCTTCCCTTCAAGCACACCCCACTCTTCCCTTATCCCCATCTTCTCTCTTTTCTTATAGAGTAAGGTAGCTTTCTATACTCCATTACCTGTATTTCTTATTTCCCAGTTATATGCAATAACAATTCTCAACATTCATTTCTAATACTTTGAATTCCACCTTCTCTCCCTTCCTCCCTCCCCACCCATCCCCACTGAGAAGGCAAGCAATTCAATACAGGCTATATATGCATCGTTTTGCAAAAGACTTCCATAATTGTCATGTTGTGTAAGACTAACTATATTTCCTTCCATCCTACCCTGTCCCCCCTTTATTCTATTCTCTCATTTGACCTTGTCCCGTCCCAAAAGTGTTTTCTCCCTTCTCCCATTTGTCCTCCTTTCTATCATCCCCCTCACCCCACTTGTTCCCTTCTCCCCTACTTTCCTATAGTGTAAGATAGATTTTCATACCAAATTTAGTAAGCATGTTATTCCCTCCTTAAGCCATATGTGAAAAGAGGAAGTTTCACTTTTCCCCTCACCTCCTCCCTTTTCTTCTCCATTGAAAAAGATTTTTTATTTCTTTTTTGAGTGATAATTTGCACCATTCCATTTCTCCCATTCTCCTCCCAATATATTCCTCTCTCATCCCTTAATTTTATTTTTTTATAGATATCATCCCTTCTGATTCAACTCAACCTGTGCTGTGTGTGCGTGTGTGTGTGTGTGTGTGTGTGCGTGCGTGCATATAATCCCTCCAACTACACAAATACTGAGAGAAGTCTCAAGAGTTACAAATATTATCTTTCCATGTAGGAATGTAAACAGTTCAACTTTAGAAAGTCCTCTGTAATTTCTCTTTCCTGTTTACTTTTTCATGCTTCTCTTGATTCTTATGTTTGAAAGTCAAATTTTATATTCAACTCTGGTCTTTTCATCAAGAATGTTTGAAAGTCCTCTATATCATTGAATGACCATTTTTTTCTACTAAAGTATTATACTCATTTTTGCTGGATTCTTGGTGATTCTTGGTTTTAATCCCAGTTTCTTTGACTTCTGAAATATCCTATTCCAAGCCCTTCAATCCCTTCATATAGAACCTGCCAGATCTTGTGTTATCCTGATTGTATTTCCACAATACTTATATTGTTTCTTTCTTGACCACAGTATTCCTAGGAGTTTCTCTTTTCAGGTCTCTTTCAGGAGGTGATCTGTGGATTCTTTCCATATTTATTTTGCTCACTGGTTCTAGAATATCAGGGAAGTTTTCCTTGATAATTTCATGAAAGACCATATTTAAGTTCTTTTTTGATCATGACTTTCAGGGAGTCCCATAATTTTTAAATTATCTCTCCTGGATCTATTTTCCAGGTCAGTTGTTCTTCCAATGAGCTATTTCACATTATCTTCTATTTTTTCATTCTTTTGGTTTTGTTTTGTAACTTCTTGGTTTATCATAAAATCATTAGCTTCCCTCAGCTCCACTCTCATTTTTAAAGAACTATTTTCTTCAGTGAGCTTTTGAACCTCCTTTTCCATTTGGCTAATTCTGCTTTTTAAAACCTTCTCCTCCTCATTGGCTTTTTGGATCTCTTTTTCTAATTGAGTTAATCTATTTTTAAAACCTAGCTATTTAAGTTAGCCTATTTTAAAGTTTTGTTTCAAAGCTCATTTTTAAATTTATTATTTTCTTCAGCATTTTTTGGGGTCTCCTTTCACAAGCTGTTGACTTGCTTTTCAAAATCTTCCATGGCCTGAACCCATTGCATATTCATTTTGGAGATACTGGATGCAGAAACCTTGACTTCCTCTGACAGTTATGCATTGTTCTTCCTCCTCCTAAAAGATGGACAGAAATACCTGTTCACCAAGAAAGTAAACTTCTATGGTCTTATTTTTTTTCCCTTTTGGGGGCATTTTCCCAGCCAGTTACTTGACTTCTGAATCCTTTGTGAAAAGGAGGGTCCATGCTGGGGGGAACCCTGCTCCCCTCTCGCCCAGCTGGGAAAGTCCTCTCACTGACCTTTAAAGCTTTCTTTGGTGCTTAAGGGTTGAGGGATCTGAGACCCTCTCTGCTGGGGATTCTGCCCTGGAGGCCTGTTCTGATCTTGTTCCTCCCAGTGCCATGTGGCTAGGGCTGGGCTCCACTCTGCTCAGTGTCCCATGGGATAGACCTTTCCTGTCGGCCTTACAGATTACCTTTGGCTGGAAATCTCTTTCACTCTGTTGTTCTGTGGTTTCTGCTGCTCTCGAATTTGCTGACAGTCATTTTTACAGGTATTTCATGGCTATGGGGGAAGAGCTAGAGTATGTGTGTCTTTGTACTCCTCCATCTTGATTCTGCCCCCCCCCCATATTTACTTTTCTAAAGGACTTGTTGATGTATTGTCTCATACAAATTTTCATGAAGCTTGCTTATTATGTTATGTGGTTAGTAAGAAAAATTCTATAACTATTTTGTGAAAGAAGAGCTTGAGACACAAAGTAGTTGTTGTAAATACAACTGGGATTAGAATCAACATTTCTTGACTATTAGCTTAGTCAAGACATCACCCATTACATTGTGATGTCATTGGTCATTTTCAAAGATGAAAGCTGACCAACAATCATCATCCCTCGATTAGAGTGTACTGCCTTTCAAAACTGTTTATTTTGTCTTTGGAATATAAGTACCGTGAGGTCAAGAACCATCTTTGCTTTTCTGTTTGTACTCCTGGCATTAAAAGTTTGCCGCACAGTAGGTGCTCAAGAACTCTTTTTTTATTCATTTACTTGTTTGTTTATTCAGAAACTCCAGACACCCATAATTTTACTATATCGCCATTGTATCATTGCTTTGATGGAGGCACATTGGGAAGCAAAGTTGTCCTTATTTTGTGTATCCCCAAGAAATAAAATATGATTTGTAGCTCAATTGAGGCCCACTAGGTTTTATATCAGTTTCAGAGATTTTATGCATACAGTAACTTTAATCAAGGGAAATTAATGAAGACAAAATTTCTGGATGCATTTGTTGCCATTTTTTTCCTGTGAATGTCTCAGAACTTAGCTAAAAGGCTAAAAGAATGTAAAAATGGATGGAATAGATTTAGACTCCAAACACTGGCTCCATGTTGTTGTACTGATGGAATTTTGTTGTAGTGATGGAATTTTTTTTCTCCTTTGTGGTAACAAATCCCAGCTTCTGGTTCAAATGAAATAAGCAAGAATGTGAAATTTTTCCCAGTCATAATCTAGGTAAAGTTCCAGTTTGCTTTGCAAGACCTTACAAGATGAATTGATTACCAAATCAAGTCCTATGGGATTACAAGGAATAACATTTCTATTTGCAGCTTACAAGTTTGCAAAATTGACAAAAAGATAATTTAAATTATGTCTGGTATAAGAAATTCATTTGAAGAGGTGTTACAGATTTTGCTTTTTTATCACAAAACATTACTTTGACTCTCTTGACCTCCCCCTCCTTTTATGGGTGATAACCCACTACCCGGAGGGAGAGAGAAAGAAAAGAAGAAACATGATTAGGTCATTTTTCTTTCTGTAAATATTATCACTGTTAAGCTATAAGTATATTATCTGCAGTCATTTCAGGGATATTAAATGAAGATTTTCTCAGCAATAATAATACTTCCACAGCAGCTAAAGTTCCCTTCTGTTGCAGATTAGAATTCTTCCTCTGCATATTTCAATTTCTTTTCATGATGTGAGAAAAGAATTGATATAATAGAATTCACAATAGTACCATAGGAATGGAAATATTTGCTTGAGTATCTGGAGATAGTGAAAGGAAAGGGGGCAGAGGGAAATTCAAAATGACATTCCAGTGGACTCATTGGATTTCAAATCTCCATGTCTATAAAGGAAGCTGTTAATATTAACACAAAACATACCTGTTCTATATTAGTTTATCTTATTTCAGATGTACCAATACCTTGTTTTAAGTGCAGTGTCCTCTCTTTTGCACATTGTGTAGTACTAACATGTCAGTGGCTTCAGACCAAGGTTCTCTAGATTTTAGGTGCATCAGATATGTCAAAAGCAAAATTGATCACTGATTTTATCCTCCTCACTCTTAAACTCAACAACATCCTTCTCTGATGTTTCATTATGATGAGTGGATGACCGCAGGTTCTCAAAAGTTATGCCAACAGAGCACAAGTGTTCACTGGTCTTATTGAACTAGAAAGGATTTTTCTGAGAAGTGGCCAGGTCAGACAGACTATTTGCCTTCAGCGGACCAGTCTAAGGTCACAAAGACCTGGGCACTAGAGTGCACAGGATCAGGGCATTGAGGTTTTCAGTCATGAGTCATGAAGACTATTGTGAAGAGAGAACTCATGATCTGCATCAGCAGATAGAGACCCCTTCTGACAAAACCACATGGAAGAGTTATTATTTCTATTATAACTCCTCATAATAAAAATTTACTTTAAAAATTTTGTCCTATAGTTTATAATTTGCTTTGATGGCACAGCACCTTTCACATTAGGTGCTTTTATAATTTTTGTCAAATGCAATTGTATTGAATTTCACATAGCTTGTTTCATTTGAGTGCCATGACAGTCTTTGATTTTTGGAAGGGACCTCAGCAATCAATAGAATGCAAGTTCCTGAAGGACAGAGACTGGTTGATTGTTTTGACTTCATATGCTCAGCATCTAGCGCAGTACTTGACCCATAATATACTCTTAAGAAATTCTTGTTAAATAAATTATTGCAAATATCTCATTTTGTGGAAGAGGAAACTAACTGAGTTCTAGGAAGATTGTAGAGCATAGGTTCTTTGTTTGGAGTCCATAAATTTGTTTTTAATATTTTGATAATATTTGTTCTTGTGAACTACTGTTCCTGACCTCATTTGGGGTTTTCTTGGAAGAGATACTGGAGCAGTGTAACATTTTCTTGTCCAGTTTCTTTTACAGATGAAGAAACTGAGGCAAACAGTTTGAGTGACTTATCTAGCGTCACACAGATAGTAAGTGTCTGAGCCAAATTTGAACTCAGAAAGATGACTCTTCCTGACTCCAGGTCCACCATTCTATTCACTGTGCCACCTAGCTGCCCTTTGATAATAGTATTGTAATATAATTCATTCCTTTTGTACTCTTGTGTATTTTATTTTTTTAATTTTAAAAACATGATTCTGAGAAGGGTTCTATAGACTTTACCAGACTTCCAAAGAGTCCATGACATAATATAAGTTAAGAACTACTATTATAGGGTTTAGAACTAAAAGGGACTTTGATGATCATCTAGCCCAACACCCTCCACTTCCCTCCTGAAACACTTTAATAAATGAAATGTAAAAAGTGACTTATCCAAGGTCATACAGGAAGAACATTTTAGACCTTGGTCCTCTGGCTCAAAATCAAAAAGTCAAAGGACTTCTCCAACATTAATTAATAGTAAAGCTAGAATTCAAACTTTATCTGATACTCAACCCAATTCTCTTTCATATTTTAAAAAATACTGTGTTACTGTTTTGTTAATGAAAACATCCAGTATTTATAGAGAGTCATAGCTATTTCATTAAATGAATCCTTATCACTTAATTCTGTCTTCCTCACTTCACACTGTTGATAAGTCTTTTGAGATTTTGCAGATCAGATTCTTTAATTCAGCTTTAAGTCAGCTCTCTGTTTTCTTTTAAATATTTATGCAGGATAATTCCTAAAAGTCCACATTCACTTAGGAAGTATAAACTCAGTTTTTATTCTCAAAATACAGGCAGAGAGACAACTGAATCTTCTCTTCTAAGATGTGGGCAACTTCAAGTTAGAAATCCCATTTCTGGTTTAAGAATATAGTCTACGAAAAATAGTCACAATTTTTTGGAGGGGAGAAAAGAAAAAAAGGAAGAAGAGCTTTACATAAAAATTTTCTTGTATATTTGAAAGCAAAAGTGATTTGTGCACTGCAGATTTACAGTTTCTTGTGCAATTAATTACTTTTTTATTGTAAAATTGTACAGTAAATTATGGAAACACTTGTTTTATTTCATGAGTTAAATTTAAAAAATAAAAGTGATATAGTAGAGTGTTGAACTTGCTGTTAGAAAGATTTAGTTTAAATCTTACTTTGGAAACTTTTTAAGTACTTGGGCATAAACAAGTAATGTAACCTCTATGACCTTAGTTTCCTAATCTGTACAATATGACAAGGGTCAATTTCATGAGCTTTAAAGCCCCTTCTAGCTATCAATCCATTATTCTGTGTTCCTAAGTGCAACTGAAGATTATTAAGTATGTAACAAAATATTTCAAAATTGAAAATATATGAAACACTGACTACTCTGGCCCCCATGCTGCAATAAGATATATTACATTTCATCCCTCTCCCTAGGGTACTCGGGTATTCTTAATGGTGTTAGGGACATGTCCAGTATCTCTATCGTTGGTTCTAGCACCCACCAGTAATGTTATTCCAATTTTAGGCTCCCTTGTACTCCAATTTCATTCATCCACTTAATCAAATTAGCTTTTATAAAAGAATATTTACTTCAACGATATAACAAGAACAAAAATACAACATTCCTGGTGGAGTTGTGAACTGATTAAACCATTCTTGAGAGCAATTTGGAACTGTGTCCAGAGGGATATGAAACTATGCATTCCCTTTGACCTAGCAATGCCATTACTAAGTCTATATTCCCAAAAGAAATAAAAAAAATAAAAGTACTTATATGTACAAAAATATTTACAGCAACTCTTTTTTGATGGTAGGGAGTTGGAAATTAAGGGGATACTCATTAAGTGGGGAATGGCTAAACAAGTTGTGGTATGTGATTGTGATGGAATACTATTGCGCTATAGGAAATTACATAAATGGATGCTGAGTACAGTGAATAAAGCCAGGGAACACTGTACACACTAACAACAATGTTGTAGGATGATCAGCTGTGAATGGCTTAGCTGTTCTCAGCAATACAGTGATCCAAGACAACTCTGAAGGAATTATTATGTAAAATGCTATCCATCTCCAGAGAAAGAACTGATGGTGTCAGAATGAAGATTACGTGGTTTTTTTACTTTACTTTTATTGAAGGTTTTATTTTGGTCTATTTTTATTTCACAATAAAACTATTAGGGAGATATATTTTGCTTGACTACACATGTATAAAGTGTATCAAATTGCTTGCTTTCTAAATGAGGGAGGTGAGGAAGAAGGCAGGGAGAGAGTCTGGTACTCATAATTTTAAACATGAACTTTAAAAATTGTTTTTACATGTAATTGGGAAAAATTAAAATACCAAATAAATATTTTAAATAAAGAAAAAATACAACATTCCCCCAGTCAATGTGTGAGAACATAATCACACGCCTCCTATACCAGCTCAGGCTCTAGAGAGAGGAAGGGTGAAGAGAGTTCCCAGCATAGCTCAGTTCCTATATAGCACAGTCCCACCAAGTTCCAAGTCCAAATCCCAGTCCCTCTCCTGTTCCTAGTTCAAGTCCTGGCATCTTGGATTCTCAGGGATTTCCCAATGGACTCCATGAAATATCTGGTCTGGAATCTTGTCTCCAAGGTTGCCATGTCTCCAATCTGGGGCTGGGAACAATACTGCCTTTGCCTGGAACTGAAAAGGACAAATGAAATAGAATGAATCAAAATCCCAAGACCATTTATTGGGGTCACAAGGCCTAAAAGGAGAAGAGAAGGTAGCTCTTCCTTCCACCTCGCTCAGATCATGGCATCTGCTCTGTGGGTCTTTACCCACTTTGATGCTACAAGAAAGAGAGCAAGATTGTCCGAGTCTGAGAGTTTTAAAGAGTTTAAAGTTCCAGCCATATAGCCAATAGAAAGGGGTTGCTTCCCCTCACACAATAAGGGAACACAATGTCTTCTCCTAGAAACAAAAGTCTTTATCTTAGATCATCTTAGATGACAATCATAAATGGCCTCCTTTCCACTGAAGTCCCTTTTTTTAAAATCAAAACATTATGGATTGCATACAATGTGCAATAGTACTGTGGTGGGCATTGTGGGGAATGCAAAGCAGTGTTGGTAGAATCTCTTTTTTCAATCAATTTATAGTCTAGTAGAAGGGCTAAGACCTAGTCTCTCTGTCAATCCCAGACCAGTATCACCAACTGTTTCCTTGGCGTCTCCAAATCAACCTATCTAAAACAGAACTTATCATGTTTCCCCATGCCTTCTCCTGCTTTCCCTAGTTCTAATATTTAAGGGCATCACTGTTCTCTCAGTCACATGTATTCACAATATAGGAGTAATCAGTTACCAAATATTGGGAACTTTATATCCATAATATTTTTCCTGTCCATTCCTTCTCCCCATGCATGTAGCCACTATTCTAGTTCAGGCCTTTATTACTTCTCACCTGGATTAGTAGAATCACCTCTATTCACCTCCCTGCCTCTGCTTTCTCCTCTCTTCAACCCATCTTCCATACACATGTCAAATTCACATTCCTAAAGACAGGTAATAAATGCTAAGGATGGGAGACACCTTACAGGTCGTCACATCCAACTCTTTCTTTTGACAGATATGGATACTAAGTCTAGAAAACAGCTTGTCTAGGAACATATAGCCAGTTAGATCTTAAGTCAAAGTTCTGACCTAGGTCTTCTTGACTTAGAGTTTAGTGTTCTACTCACCGCACCACAATTCTGGTCTAGCTATGTCACTGCTCTGCTCAAGAAACTTCAGTGCTTCTCTTTTGTCTCTAGGATAAAATGTACAATCCTACTTTTGCCTTTTAAATCCATTGGCAATTTATCTGACTTTGCTTCCCAGTCAAACTGGCTATTTCCCTTACAATGCACATCATCTTCCTCCCTCATGCCTTTGTACAGGTAACTGGCCTTTATGCCTAGAATGTGTTTCCTTGCTCACTTCCACTTCATGGAATTCCTGGTTTCCTTCAAAGTGCAGCTGAGATGCTAATTTTACTGGAATCTTACTTGGATAGTTCCTGTTAATATCATGCAATTTCCAATAATTACTTTGATTTTTTTGTATAGAATTGTTCCATTGGCTGTTTTGTACTCAATTTTGTGAGCTTGTATTGCTTTCCCCCTGTAGAAAGCAAACTCTTTGAGCACAGCATGGTTACAAGACCCAGGTTCAAGTCTCATTTCTGACACATACTGGCTGTATATTAGGCAATCCTCTAAGACTCCAAGTTGCAGAGAAAGTGCTGACCTTCATTTGTAGAAGGAGTTTCTTCTTCCAGAAGTTCCCAACACCAATGATGTCATTGTTCCAGGCACTATTCTTGTCCTCCTTGAGATACTATTTTGCCTTTTTGCTTTCATATCTCCAGGGCTTTGAACACTATCGTCATCACCATCATTGTCTTCATCATCATCATTCACATTTACATAGTGCTTACTATGTGCCAGGCACTGTAAAAAATGCTTTCCAATTATTTCTCAACTGGTCCTCAAAATAGCTCTTTGAGGTAGGTTCTATAATAATTATTACCTTCATTTAACAGATGAGGAAACTGAAGCAAACAGAAGATATTTACCCATGAATATATGGCTAATAAATATCTGAAAGTGGATTTGCCTCATCTTCCTGACTCCAGGCCTGGTAATCTGTCCACTGTGCTACCTAGATGTATATTGTAGGTGCTTAATAAATACTTGTTGAATGTTTAAACAAGTGCAGGCATGTGCACATGGAAAGTGAGCTAGAAGCAGGTTTTTGAATGTCATTTTATATTTGACCCAGGAAGAGACAGGGAACCATTAGAGTTTATTGAGTACAAGGCAGTAACAAGGTTGGATCTGCTTCAGAAAGCTCACTTTGGTGGCTGAGTGGTTAATGGACTAGAATGTGGAGAGGTTTGTGACTGGCACATCAACCAGCAAGCCATGAGAAGGGATGAGGAGGTGAGGACCTGAACCAGGATGATGAAAATACCAGAGGATGGAATGGGATATAAAGGATAAATGTTACAAAAAGTAAAATTGACAGGTCATTGTAACAGATAGGATATAGGGGATTGAGAGTGAAGAATGGAGGGTGATACTTAGGTTGAGATCATAGGGGATGGGCAGTACTGCCTTTGATAGTAATAGGGAAGTTTGGAAGAGGAGAAAGTTTGGAGGGGGGTAGAGATGAGTTCCATTTTGTACATATAGTGCTTAAAATGTCTACTGGACAACCAGTTTGAGATGTCTGATAGGCAGTTGAAAAGATGAGACTAGAGGTCAGTAGAGAGGTTAAGGCTAGATAAATATATTTGAGGATCATTTGAGGAATATATGAGAGCTGAAGTCACCAAGTAAAGTAATGTGAACTTATGTGGATATCCTTCCTCATGTGTCTTTGACATATGGAGAATACAAATACAACACATAAGCTTTACATTAGTTATTCCTTGATCTCAGGACATGACTAGTTATTTTCCTGTTTGAGTTCATGTTTTTCTGATGACATCCTTTATGGTGTCCCCCTCACCCTACCATATTTCTTTTTAATATGTTACAGCCTACTCATGTCCACCATGCACTTCTCTAATATCCTTTGGATCATTAACTATAGTTCTTTGGAAACTATAGTGTCATACTTATCACAGGTGTACATTAGTGGGAGCTGTTATAGAGGTATGAAGATAGACCTGTGTGCTTCAGGGAGAAAGCTAGGTTAATCAACTAGACAGGGCCCAAGGAGATATGTGTTTGCCTAAGGTTTCCTACTGGCATTTTAGAGATCTAACTCAGAATCTGGATCAATGAAAGACAACCTAAGTTTTGTGATCCTTCATGTGCCCCTTTTTGTGGATGATGCCATCTTCATTCAAGTTCTAGAACATTTTATTTGTGCATAAAGTCAGAGGAAATTATAATGCCTCCTAAATACAACACAATATCAGAGTTTGGATTAGGTATCCATATAACTGAATGAAGAATTCTTATTATCTGGACTTAAATATGTGTGTGCACACACATATGAATGGATAATATATAGAGCTTCTCTATTATCTATCTATCCTTGCATATATATATGCTTGTAGATACATCTATAGGTATCTATAAATATATATATATATATATCTGTAGATGTTTTGATAGATATATATTTATAGATACTTATATGCTTTTCTATGTATGCTATTGTATATATTAGAAAATACTGTAAATGGATGATCAATTGGTCTCATAATTGAAGAGAAAGATAAAAGAAGGTTAACTTTCCTTTGGAAAAGTTATTTTACTGACTCCAAGTTTGATCTAACAAGTCAGAAAAGTGGGATGAGCATTTTATGTGCTTTAGAGACCTTAAAGTTAGAAATCATTACCAGTCTTTGTGGTTAATAGGAAATGTGTTCAAAAAAGATGAAAATCAGATTAACAGAAGAGGTATCTACCAAAAGATGGCAAAAAACATATCTAGGCCAACCAACAGATCACTTAGCAATAATGTGCAGAGAGAATGCAAATTCTATGGTCATTGCTAAGGTCTTTTAGCAAAGTGAAATCAAGAAACTTGGAGAAATAGGAAGTATCATGAAGGAGGAGCAAGACCTGAAGGCTCTGTATAGGTGGTCATTTCACTGGGCTAGAGACTCACTTTGATAAATCACTTATGCCCTTTGATTTCTACCACCATGGCTGGAACTTTGAAATGCTGGCGTTGAAGGGCTATAGAGAAACAAATAGTGATGGTAGTTTTCCTTCTTTTTGCAAACTCTGTTAGGAATAGCCTTTCACTTAGAACTTAGCATGTAGTACCTTAATACTGTACCTTAATAAGGTCACAGTGACCTTAAAGAGTACTCTATAAACATGGTAGGTAGAACTGGCCTTGAACTCAGAGCATCTGAGTTCAAATACTCACACAGACACATGAATTGCGTGACCCTAGACAAGTTGCTCAGCCTCTGTAAGTCTCCCTTTTTTCGTGTATAAGGGGAGGGGAATATAGAACCTACCTCACAAGACTGTTGTGAAACTCAAAACAGATAATATTCATGAAATGTTCCAGGTGTCTTAAACGTCTATATGAAAACAAACTGCTTTCTTCATCGTCAGTTTCATAATCACAACAATCCTTTATCAGGAAAGCAGTCCCAGGATGGCATCTATGCCACATTCATCATGAGAGCTGCATCCCTTCTAATGTCCTCTTACTTTAAAACCAAACAAAACACAGATTCTTCTAGTTTCTTTGAGGTATCCTGCTTCCATTGCTAGATTTATCATTTCCTGTATTGACCCAATTTTACTTCTCACAGATGCAAAAACATATGTGTTTGATGCTACCAGCTTGACTTTCACAATGGAACAGAAGCAATAAGGAAAAAGTGTTCCTACTTGTCTACACAGTAGGTAATGCTGCCTCTTTCTTGGAAAGAATATAGCTGGAAATTGCACCTTTCACTTTCCTTTCCATTTGGTTGGTTGATTGTCCTTCATTCTTGAAGAGGACCAAAATGGGGACCACATTGGGGTCAAGGTATAGCATGTCCAACTGTGGCTGATCAGATCAATACAAACTGAGAAGTCTCTACCTTATCAAAACCCCAAAGCCAGATTAAGGAGAAAAGGCTGCAGATGAATTGCTTTTGGTCCTCCATCCTGGACTTCCCAGGATGGGATGCTTGCATAATGAAGTTTTATTAATATGGTCAGTATAAAAGCAGTCAGCTTTTTAGGACCCTCATGTACATAATGTGGTGGGTCCTTCATTACTTCTTTCTTTCCACAGCCCTCCTATTTTCAAAAAAAACAAAGATTCATTATGCATTCCTCTTACACTGTTTTGCAACCAGTTTTTCAGGATATAATGCTGGGGCTTATCAAAGCCCCTTTAGTGAGTCATGACCAATCAGGACCTATGTCATCTCCCTATCATGGGTAATTATGGCCTGATCCCTCTAAGCAATTAGGGTCCCTACCAATAACTACTCAAATTAGAACCTTTTTTGCAATTTGCCCTAGTCAAGAGTGATCTGTTGTATTCTCTCTAGCTTTGCCCTTTTCAGTTTTCATCTCTGGGCGTAGGGAATGGTCATCTCTCAGGTATATGGTCACATGTGCATTTCTGCTAGCATGTAAATGAATCAAGCAAGGTTGGGAAGCAGGGTCTCTGTTATCTGCTTGGCTACAGAATTATTAATAAATGGGTTTTTTCTCTGTTAGGCAACCTCAGTCAGGAGAATCATCTGAGACACGTTGCTCACCTCTGGGTACCTGGTTGCACTGTTAAGCAGGAACCTAATTTAGCTGCCATGGTATCTTCAGATGTACCTTGTATCTGAGCCATCTGAGAAATAAGGAATAATTTTCAAAGAAAATTACAGTCATTTATGTTTTCCAGATACTTCCTATGCAATATCTTTGCTTTTTTCTTTTTTTTAGCTACTTTCTCATGTTAAATTAAACAATTTCCCAGACTTTCCATTATTCTGTGTAATCACCATGGAACAAACCTTTGCTTTCTTAGTTCTGGGTTCAATACTTAATGGCATTATTGCAATTTGGAACAGATGACAAAAATTATTCTTTATCATGAAGAAAAATCCTTTATTTCTGGGTCAGGGATTATGGGTTTTAGATTTAACAATTACATCTCAGCGACAAGGTGAAAACATCACTTTGGAGATTAATCAATGGCTGGCAGAAAACCTTTAAATTGTAATTAAAGAAAATTCAGGAGAATACAGAACATCTAGAAACAATTAAGGGCTAAGTATGAATAAACCTTTTTTTCTTATGTATCACTAGGTTTGATAATGTGTCGCAAATAAAATTATTTTTGGCATTTGTAAACAAAGAATCACAGAATCTCAAAGTTGGAAGAGACCTAGAGACCATCAGTCCAGCCCATGCTTAGAATCACAGATTTGAAGCTTCAAAATGTAATCCCATCTCTTTACATTTAAAGAAACTGAGACAGAGTTTAAGTGACTTGCCTAAGGTCACACAGTTCATAACAGAGTCAGAATTTGAACCCAAATCTTCTGACTTGCAATCTAGTGATTTCCACTGAACCATGCTATCTCCTGCAGGGATCTCATCTGCAACATCACTGACAAGTGATATCCCACCTCCATTTGAAAACCTCCAGTGATGAAAAACATATCACATTCTGAAGCAGACCATTTCTTCCCTCCTTCCTTCCTCCCTTCCTTCCTTCCTTCCTTCCTTTCTTCTTTGTTTCCTTCCTTTCTTTTCTTCTCACTATTTTTACAATTCTGATCATTAGGAAGTTTTTTCTCATGTTGACTTGAAATCTACCTTTCCACCATTACTATATCTACTATGATTCTGCCTCCCTATGTCAAGCAAAACAAGTCTAATCCCTTATTCACATATTAATTCATTAGACAAACATATATCTTCAACATGACAGCCTTACAAATACTTGAAGACAGTTATATTTTCCCTGTCCATCATCTCTTCTCCAGGATTAACACATAAAAATGATGCCATACAGGAATAGGCTGAAGGAACTAAGTCCTTAATTATAGTTACCCTCATTTAGACATTCTGCAGTTATGAATGTATGCAATTCATAGAAGTCTTTCCTATAAAATGGGACTTGGAACTGAATACAGTTATCTATATTTAGTTTAATGAGGACAGTGTACCATGTCTTATTACTTCCAACTTTCTGACAAACTGTTTCTACTAATTCAGCTAACATTTGTATTCATTTCTTTGGCTGCCATCTCAGACCATTGATTAACATTGACCTCAGAATGCACGAAAATACCCATTTCTGCTTCACATAATCTTGGTTATATAACCATGCCTTCCCCATCTCATACTTATGCCATCATATATTTAAACCCAATTGTAGGACTTTGATAATCTTTATCCAATTTCATTTTATTGGATTAAGTCCACTATTCTAGTCTTTTGGAATCTTTCTGGTTCTTATTTTCCTACTAGTACATTAAATTTAACTCTCAGTATCATAGCATTCACAAATTTCATAATAATGTTATCTATGTCTTTGGCCAAGATTTTTTAAGAGCCAGTGACAGATCTCTGGTATACTCCAGTACAAACTTCTGTCCAGTTTGACATCAATCTAATCAATGATTTTAAATGGATTTTAAAAGAGGCAAGTGACCTTACCCAAACTGTACACATCTCTCCATCTTATTCATGGAAATCTTCTGAGTGACTTAGTCAAAAAAGCTTAGCTGTAATGCAGGCAGTCAGTATGTGTAGTATTTATCTCATGTAGTCTACTAGTTCCTCTGGAAATAAAAGTAGTGAGGTTACTCTGCTAAAGTCTGTATTTGAAGAACCGATGTGGGCTCTTAGTGATCATCATTTTCTTTTCAAAGTGTTCCATTGAAGTTTCTTCAATATATTCTAGATCAGGGGTAGGGAACCTATGGTCTCAAGATCAGATGTGGGCTTCTAGGTCCCCAGGTATGGCCTTTTGACTGAGTCCAAGTTTTACAGAACAAATCCTTTTATTAAGGGAATTTTTTCTGTGAAGTTTGGATTCAGTCAAAGGGCCACACTTGAGGACCTTCAGGGCCACATGGGGCCTCAAGGCCACAGCTTCCCCCACCCTATTTTAGACCTTAATGCTATAAATATTTCATTAGCAAAGGAGCCAAAATCAATGCTTCATAGAATGTACCAAGAATCATTGAGCTGATTTCCTTCCTTAAATGTAAGCCTGTCTACCAGTATTATTCTCTCACCTGTGCTATTACTCATCACAATGCAGAATTTAAGAAGAGATGAAAAGTATAAAGACTTGAATCTAGCCATTTCTCTTATATGTGAATGACAGTTACCTAAATCAAGGCCTTTGGAGAGTGACAGAAGTTCTCTAAAATGGCTGGAGATAATGGCACTCAAGGAATATAAAGAAAGATATGGTTACATATATCTTTCAGAAATGGAAAACAAATTGACATTTTAAGATATATTATTCTGGCTTCATATCAAAGTCAATAATGATTTATTTATTTTTATTTGAAATTTCATCCTGAAATTTCATTTTCATTTAGTAGTGTGGCTTCAGACCTTAGGGAAGACAGTCACTTTATAATTACCTTCTGACTTTGGGGGGTGGGAGGAGGCAAGGGTAGCTCTGGGAAAGCCTTCCAAATAAGACTTTTAGGAGCTCATCTGACTTTTTCCTAAATATGAACTGGATGGTTAGACAGCTTGGAACTTTGGAAAGAATGCTAGGTTTGAAGTCAGAGACTTTGGTTTGAAACCTTTCCTCTGCCATTTACTGCTTATGTGACTGTGGACTAGCCATTCTCAGTTTCTTCATCTACAAAATGAGAGGGTTGGACTAAGTCACCTCCTAGATACTTTCCAGATCTAACCATATGAATAATAGTTAAATTCTAGTTTCTAATGTAAAATAGACACTCATTAAAAACAACAGTAACAATGACAACAACAAATTTAAAACCACCAAAATGCAGTTAGAGACTTTTAGAAATAATTGACATGGGGACAAGGGGATGGCATTTCATCAGTTAAAAGATTTCTAATTGTGGAAACTTTTCATGATACACGCTGGCAACTTATTTCTAACTTCCAATGGAGAAAAGAATGAGGAGGAAGGATCAGCATCCATATAACATCTATGTGCCAGACATTGTGCTAAGTGCTTTTTACAAATATTATCTCATTTGAGTCTCAGAACAACCCTGAGAGATAGGTGCTATTATTATCTTCATTTTATAGCTGAGGAAACTGAGGCAAATAGAGGTAAGGTGATTTTCTCAGGGACATATAGATAGTGTCTGAATTCAGATTTGAACTCAAATCATCCTGACTCCACACTCAGCGCTCTAGCCACAGGGCCACCAGCTGCCTCTTAAAATCTGTGGTGTTTCCTGAGCCACTGACAAGCTAAATGACCTGCCCAGAGTTGTATGGCTAGTAGGTGTCAAAGGCAGGGTCTACAAGGGTTGTAGGTTCATATGAACATAGGACTAGAAGGGATGTGAGGTTCAATAAAGTCCAGCTCACTGATTTTAGGTATGAAGATATGGAAACACAGAGAGGTTAAGTTACTTGACCAGGTCACATAATTAGTAAATCTCTGAGGTGAGATTTGATTTTCCTGACCTCATCTGGTACTATTCCATCTAGCTGCCTCTTGAAAGGGAATTGATAATATAATAAAATAAAACTTAAAGAAATCACACCATGTGTTTCTAGTTCAATTCTAGTTTGTGTAATAACAGAGATAGACAGACAGACTGACTGACAGAAAGACAGATAGATAGATAGATAGATTTCTCTACCAAAGAATCCCCCAGAGAGGCACCATTTCACCCATTGATTAATAGCCAGTTTAAGCATTTATTAGGTTCTAAGTACTAACGGTACAAAGAAAGACAAAAAAATAGTCCCTTAACTCACAGATTAATAAGAGAGACAACATGCAAATAAATATGTACAAATAAGATAACAATAATTATATTTTAATTTAGAGATATCCTTAGAGTAAATAAACCAGAATTAAGGGGGATCAAGAGAAGTTTCTTGTAGAAGGTGAGGCTTTAGCAGGGACTTGAAGAAGACCAGGTTATAATGGAGTTAGAGATGAGGAAGCTATTACAGAAAGATATCCACTAGGGATAGTTAGAGTTACCTCCATATGTTGATGTGGCTGAGTGGATGGAGCGCTGGACCAGGAATCAAGACGACTCATCTTCTTGAGTTCAAATTCATCCTCAAATTCTAGTTATGTGATCCTGGGCAAGTTGTTTCACTGTGTTAGCCTCAGCTTCCTCATCTGTAAAATGAGCTGGAGAAAGAAATAGCCAACCACTCCAGTATCATTGCCAAGAAAACCTCAAAGGGTGTCATGAAAAGTTAGACACGGCAGAAAATGACTAAACAAGTACCTTTTGAACTCACATCCTATGGGATAGAATGATTATTGAAAAGTTTGTTGTTTGTTTGTTTTTTGGAAAGAGTAGCTCATCAGTGATTGAACCAAGAATCCATGCTCTCCTCTCAGAAGAATTATACAGATTACCCCCACTGCAGCCTAAGAAGCTAATAACGAGCAGTCTATTCAGCACTAGAGAAGCCAGTGACAAGGTTGTTGTATTTAGCCCTGTGTTGCTCTCCATTGTAGACTCTTTTGCTCTCTCCTTAGCATCACATACTCCCCAGTTCGATAACATAGCCTGAAGTCTTATATAGCCTCGTGTACCAAGGAAATCCTCTGGGAAAACCTAGCAACCCTTCAACAGAGAAATGAAAAACAGCTATGAGGACTGTGTTAACCCATCATTATTCAAAGGAAAATCTCTTCAATGAAATTGAATGTAGAAGGTGGTGCCAGTCTGTTGGCTCAGTCATTCCCATTCAAATCACAAGAAATAACTCCATAATTAGCAGTCTTTTTAATCATGGAGGATGATTACAAGTACTTTGTACTTGTAGGCTCATATTCTAAATTTTATTAATGCTTGGGCAGCACATGAGTAGGAAACTCATCTTGGTTTTTTTTTTTTTTTTTGCTCTCTTGTGTCATAATGGATTCTTTTTCTTTTTCAAATAACCATGAGGGAAAAAGGAAGAATGGTCAATGAATGGTCCTATGAAACACAAATTAAGAGCTTGCTTATTTTCAGAAAGAGAGTATTGTGACTGACAGGGCAGAGACGTGCTTAACCTAGCTTGCCAAAATCATTGATCTGCTAATAAATTTTCAAAAGTTTGTGGCTAACTGGGAGACAAAAGTATGTTAGTCTACAGATTCTGTGATAGTAATGCAAAGAAAAAAGGCATATTTATAGGCTTGTGTGGGTAGTTGGGAAATGAAGGGGAAATATTTTAAAATTCTCTCAGCCCTCTGAAAGTTCCAGGCTCCATGCTGGCTTTGCCTTAAGCCACGAAACCTAGGCATTTGGGAATGAACTTCTTAGAAAGACAATCTGATAGGTGACTTGGAACATCATACTATTTGGGGGATGTGCACAGCTTGAACTCCAACATTATTGAAAAGAATGAAAATCTTTTTTCCCTGAAGGGCTTCGGAGAATAAGATATTTTGGTTAATCTCAGCATCCTGCAGATTCAGACGAATGACCCTGTGCTATGAGATGTTCCCATGAATCCAGCGCATGGATGACTCACTGTTCCAGGAAACTAACTGGGCTTTCAACACTGTTAAAACTTCCTTCCTCAGTTGTTATTTGGAATTTTTTCTCCCTTCAGTTTCATCTTTGTCAGAGTGACGTTTTTAAAACAACGTAGTGTTGTTATTTTGGGTTTTTTAAGAATTAGAAAATGACCCCCACAAATCACAATGGCAAAGCTATACTAAATTTGAGATGTTATTTATACCCAAGCTTTGAAAGAGAAAAACATTTAATTTCTGGAGTAAAAACATATGGCCTTTGGGGAACTAAATGGTGTTAAACGTTTGTAGTTTCAGTGAGAATTCACGAGTGGAACAGAGATTAATTTAGATAAATACTAGACTGCTAAGAAGAATATGAGAAATCCATTCCCCAAATGATTTGATGGATTTCTGTTATGTTCACATGATACCACCATGACCAGGAAATTCAAACAATTGGTTAAATCAACAACTGCTCAAGTAGTTGCTGGACTGACATGAGTGTTCCCATGGAGTTTTACACCTATTTTGAACTGGCTGAATTTAAAGAAACCTAAAGAATAATGGGAATGCAAATTAAATGTAGGACAATATATGTGTGTAATATATACATGTATATATACATACACTTATGCATGTGAATGTATACATGTGTGTTCATATACACATGCATATATTTAGTTATGCACATACACATAGATCATTTGGGAGGCATGTGGGGTATGCTATTTGTCATTATGACAGAAACTTTCACCTATGGTAAGAATAATGGTAGCAGTTGTCCTTTATTCTCAAAAAGAACCAAAATGACTTTCCCATGCTAGAGTCAAGTTTCCATGTGTCCAACTGTGGCTGATCGGACCAGTATGAACTTGGAAGGTTCTACCACAGGTCAGACACAAATAGTTCATATGAACCTTGGAAGTGGAGATACAAGAGATAACGTCTCAATAAATATCCCTTTTACTTTTACAAACTTTTACAAAGAACATTTATACCACAAAATGTATATGTGCATATATGCATACATGCTCTAACATATATACATATGCATATGTACACATACACATACATCTTTAACATGTATACATGTACTTTTCCAAAGAACATTTACACTACAATATGTAAATATGTATGTATGTGTGTATACAAATGTATATATTATATATGTTTTAACTTTAACAGGACACTACTAACATTCACTCTTCTGTTTCATTGGTGCCATTGCTTCTGCAAGCTGTCTTTAGATTGTTATCACCTCTGCGTATGGTGTTCCTTTGACTTTGTTCTGTGTCCATTCCATGCCACTTTATACAAATCTTGCCATATTTCTCTGATTTTTTCATAGTTCTCATTCCTTTTTGGTGCTAAAATACTGTATCATTTTCATACACTGTAATCACTTTAGCCATTCCCCAGTTGTTGGGCACACATCTTACTGACAGTTCTTTGTTATCATAAATAATGCTACGATATTTTTGCTGCTATCAGTATTTTCCCTGAGGATACAAGTACTGGGTCAAAACATATGAGACAATTTAGTAACTTTTCTTGCATAATTCCAAATTCTTTTCCAACGCATTTAAAGTGATTCACAGGTCTATCAGAAGAGAGTTATCTCTCTCCCCACAACCCCTTCACCCATGAGTTCTCCTGTCTTTTATCTTGTTTCTTCTTGTTGAATGTGAGGCCAGGACCTCAGGGTTCTACTGTTCACATACATCAAATGCTTGTATATTGATAAATTGTCTTCACAGACAAAATGTTCCCAAAGCCTTAATACAGTTTTATCTGTAATAACTCTCTGTTAGAAATCTATCAGAGAGCTCTCTCTGGCTCTCCCTCCATGAATGTATATAATTCCCTCTTTCTATGTGTGTGTGCATGAGTATGTATTATATGTAGCATGACTGTATTTATCCCAATTCCCTATAGATTTTTCACATTGTATACTTGTTAGAGATATGTAATGCAAAATTGTTTACACATACCTATAATATATACATATATATTATAGGTGTGTGTAAACAATTTTGCATATATGTATATATATAATATGTGTACAACCATATATACTCCTGTGTGTGTATATATATATGAATGTATGTATGTATGTACATATACCTACATATATAGTATGTTTATAGATAGATATAGATATAAGCATCACTGACTCTTGGATTCATAGAATAAGAATTTTAGGGCTTGAAAGGGACCTTAGAGGCCAATCCAATCCTTTTAGAATTTTGAAAACTGGAACCCAGATAAATTAAGTTGGCCAAAGGCAATACAGGTGATTAATGACTGGGCCAGGAGTAGATCACTGTTCTTTAAACTATTCTGTGTTAATACATTTTAATTTCTTTTCATATAAATCATCGTATAAAAACATACAATCTTAAATAAAGCATAGTTGTTTAGAAATAGACATGACCACATTAACTAAGAATCATCCAGTTCATAATTTCTCCTTATCTCATTCATGTTTAGCAAGAAGCATGCATATTTCTCAATACACACATATATATGCATGCACTAACTCCAACTTTTGCACTTATATAACTATCTCTTTGCTTATTATCCAGCCTGACTGGGTAGAAGATTCTTCCTGAAAGTAATATGCCTTGTATATCATATAGTTTTGGATGGAGTAATGAATGAACAAATAGAGAGACTAAGGTGAATTAGTTGGGCTGAAATTTGTCATAAGAATTGTTTGGTAAAAACTCAGTAGAATTCAGTTTAATAAATATTTATTGAATGCCTATATATGTCGATTCTGCTTCTCCATTTGAAATACAACTCTGTGTGTGTGTGTGTGTGTGTGTGTGTGTGTGTGTGAATTTTGCCCTTCCAGGTGAGCAAACTTCCTCTACCATTTCTAGTTGACACCTTTTTTCTTTTTTATGTTAATGATCTTTCTGGGGCACTGAGAGATTAAGTCACTTGCCAGTGTTCACAGAGTTAACTTGTCTCAGAGGCAGAATTTGCTTTAGAATTTGTATAGAATGGGTAATGTAAAAATTAGTGAATATCCAACAAATTACCCTGGGTGTGTAATTTTATGATTAGGAAGAGTCTCCATTGATACTGACTTAATTAATATAGAGAAATACAATTGCTATGGGTCTTAGTTTCCTTATTGTAAAATTAGGAGATTGGTCTAGATGTTATCTAAAACATCCAGTTAAATCAAAGCTCCAACTTTTATCCTCAAGAACAACTACAACTTTTTCATTGATTCAACTACCATCTTCTTTATTCTTAGGTGAATGTGATAAGATAGTATACATTCATACAAAAAAATATATATATATTAAGTGCCTATTGTATGCAATGCACTGTCCTGGGTGCTGGAGAGAAACAACATTTAAGAAAAACAAATTCTCACTCTTATGGAGCTTACAGTCTAATAAAAGGATGACAGACACAAATAACTGTAATATATGTTATTTTACATTAAGTAAGTATGTTAGAGAATTGAGAAGCAAGGTGCTATATGAAGTAGAAAAAGCCTTTGACAGTAGAGATAATGAAAGTCCCATGGACAAAATGACATTGAGTTGAGCTTTGTAACATAGAGGATAGAGTGTTGAAATTGGAGTCTGGAAAATTTAGTTCAAATCCTCTTCAGATGGTAGCTGTGAACCTGGGTAAATCACCTAGTCTCTTGTACCCTTAATTTCCTCATCTAAAAAATGGGAATAATAATAGCACCTACCCTTGAGAGTTGCTGTGAGGACAAATTGAGGTGACACATGTGAAGTGCTTTGCAAACATTAAAAGTATTATTGAATGCTATTTTTAAATGTATTTATTTTAAATTTATGGAATAAAACACGTATTTCCATAACAGTAAAATAAAAAAGATTACACATGAACCTGCAAATATATTATGTACAACTTGCTATTGGTTTAAATAAATAATAAAGTTATCTTGTAAATTTCCTTTTTTCTTTTTTTTCTTTCTTCCCTTCCCTCCCACCCTACAGATGGCTACCATAGACTCAAATAAGTTTATGTATGTATGTGTGTATATATATATATATGTGTGTGTGTGTGTGTGTATGTATATGTATGTGTGTTTATATAAGTATATGTATACACACATACATACACACATAAATACATAAACATGTATATGTAAAATTATTCTATACATATTTCTATTTAACAGTTCTTTCTCTGGATGCAGATAACATCTTCATATGTCCTTTGTAATTAATTTGCCTAGTTATTTGCTCAAAGTCATTCTTAAAACAATATTGTTGTAACTGTATATAGTATCCTCTTGGTTCTGTGAGTTTCATTCTTCATTATTTTGTGTATTTCCTTATTTTTCTAAGGTCATTGAACTCATCATTTCTTATAGCACAGTAGTATTCTATCACTATCATATACCACAACTTGTTTGGTCATACCCTAATTGATGGGCATCCCAGTGCTAGCTTTAAATGATGCATATGAATCCAAAATGAGAAAGGAGTAAGGATGGACATTCCAGGTAGTGAGAACAATATGAACAAGGGCATGGAGAAGGCAAAATGTAAGACAAAGTCAGGAGATATTTAGGGGGATAGAACATAGCCCAGTTTTATTAGCATATAGAATGCATGCAGAGGAATAATGAGATAAGGTAGGGAAATACTGTATTGTGGAAAGGCATCAATGTCAGATATAAAGGAGTGTGGACAATACTCATTAGATATTAGAAGCCAGGGAAGATTTTTGAGCAGAATAGTGACATAGTCACTATGCATAAGGAAATTTATTCTAGAAGCATTGTAACAAAATAGTGAATTGACTTAGGAGTTATGGTACCTATCAGGAGAAAATTACAAGAGTCCATGTGTTTTATAATAAGAATCTGTAATTGGTTGATGGCAGAAGGAACAGAGAGGAAGGACCAACTACTTGATGAAATAAGAAAAAGAAACAAGTATAGAGGAAATATAATTAGCTTGATATTAGATGTAATGAGTTTGAGATGCCCATGGGACATCCAGGTCAAGATGTCCTTTTTGTTGAGAAATGAACATCTGGATCCTGTGAGTGATGTCAGGGCTAACAATGTGGATTTGGGAGCTGTATGCATAGAAGTAAAGATCCCATAGAATAGTAGAGATTGAGCCCTGAAGAACTTTAATTCAATCTCTTCACTGATCCATACAGACTGTGCGACACAGAAGAAGTAGCCTGATCTCTCCATGCTTTACCTCAGTGCTTTCTAATAAAACTCTGAGTTGTAGGGCAGATGCTGGTCTGCTTTGATGGAGGGAGTTTCCTTATTGGGACATCCTACACCAATAAAATTATAGGCCTATACTCCCTCAATAAAAAAGGTACAGCACCTTGTACAATGTTTTGCCTATAATAGACATTTATAAAATGTTTGTTGAATTAAATTAATATAGAATATTTCTATTTTGTTAGCTTCAGATGCTATTTGAAAATTATTTTGTTAAGAATATAGGAGACGAGGACACAAACAACATTCAATAAATTTTTATTGAAGCAAATTCCAAGTGTTAAGTTTAAATTTTTCTATCTCAATCATCTTTATCTATGGATGGGGTTCTTAACCCAGGGTCCATGATTTTTTAAAAAATTGCCAACTGTATTCCCCTGTAATTGATCTCCTTCATGATGTATTTTATTTTATACATTTAAGAATATTCTTCTGAGGGAAAGGTCAATGAGTTTCAAACTGACAATTACATTTAAAAAATGGTTACAAACTCCAGTCTATGGGATATCAAATAACTGATCTGCATGAATGTTTCACTTTATAATTATTTCTTTTGGAATTGTGAATTTTTTATTCATTCCTATTAAATGCTGTCTTACCAGTTTTAATTCATTATTCTAAGTTGTTGAAGTCCTTTGTAAATCTGAAATCTTATCAAATATGTGACTTATTTTTCCAAACTGTGATTTCTACAGATTTAACAAGCATGCTATGATGCAGTGTATTCCTTTGATTCAAAATTGTTGATTAGCGTGGTGTCCAAAATAGCTTTGGGGGACACTCTACCAGACACCTCCCTCCAAGTTGACATCAATCTCTAATTCTCCTCTGATTCATACATGGGCTACAAGAATTTTTATGGTCATCTCTTTACTTACACTTAACCTGAGCACTTAAATAAAGACAATCAAGTAACATATGGAACACTGATTCTTCCTACCCATCAGCCTTTGTTCCCTTTGGCTAAAACTTCTGTGCATTTTTTGACTTGAGTTTTAGCAAAAATTTCAATACAGATAGTTTGGTTCACAGTTGTGTGCCAACTCATAGATGGTTGAACATGAAGACAAAGGTTGTTCACTAAGAATAACACAAATTAATATCTGAAAAGTAATCTAAGAACTATGTCATTCAATATACCTTCTGTCCTCTTTTCTGCTATTTCTCTCCCACTGTTATCAGGAAAGTAGAAGAAGGCCACATAAAACCAACAGCCACATGAGTTTTGTGCACAGTATTTTTGTTACAGGGGAGAGGTGGAACAACTGGCAGCCAGATTCTACTGATGAGGATACTTTTGAGAAAGTAGTAGAGAACTCAAGGTCATCTTTACAACACAATGAGGTATCAAAATAAGATTAGGCTATTTACGGAGAATTGTTTTCCTTTACAACATGTTAAACAGTTGAAAAGCACATTCCTCCCCCTTGCACTTGGAGGCTATGAGTCTTCATTCCATAAGTCCTCTTGGGGGTTGAAGATACCATTTTTGACATAACTTAGTAGGAAGTACTTTAGAAGAAGATCCTAAAGATAGGGCATAGGCCAGCTGGAGAAAGGGACAAAATCAGCAGGAAACAACATAGTCAAACCAGTACTGTGCAGAAGATCACTATCAGTCAAGACAGAGCTTACACATCCCTAGAACAGAGGAGGAAGACCTCAAGAAGTTTGAGTTTAGCTTCTTGCATCCCCCACATTTTATTTTCTTAATTCTCTGGGAAAGAAACACTTGCCTGGAAAGAGTACTGTTCTTCACCTGAAGATTTCTTTTATTTTGGGCACATGAGAATCCTGTCTCCCTTGGAGCCTGTCAATAATATCTTGACATTTCTGATAGGTATAGAAGAGATGTAAACTGTCTATACATTGCTAATATAATTGTTTGTAAAGCCAAAGTTTTATTCAGTTTTGGTTCAACAAGTCCCATATCTTACCAGATGATAAGTTATATCAATCCTCCCCCAACATCCCCCCTCCACAGTGAATTTATATCTTGTTTGCATTTGCCAAATTGATTATTTATTTGAAAGAGTGTAGACTAAGAGAACCTGAAAAATGGGGGAATATTATTCCGTCTATTTGACACCCAGTTTTAGAAGATAAGCATTGTGAAGTCATTCTGTCTGCACAGATTTCTCTGGGGTTTATTTTTAATACCCTAGTGACAATCCCGCTTAGCTTTTCTTGACAACTTTTGAGTGGAGTTAAGGAAAGAATTTGGACCACTTTGTTCTTGGGTCCCCACCAGGCTACATATTCAATGCAGAATTACACCGTGCTTTGGGCTATTTAATATGCATCATTGATTTGAAAGATGATGATTATTGAAGAGAGCTAGGGGTCTTCTTTGAAAGGAGCATTACACTTGCATTTCAGTTCCTCTGGAGGAAAAAATCGAAAGTGAAGTTATTCAGAGTAATGTGAGTTTGAAAAGTGATACATTTCACTGATGGTATTCAAATGACAATAGCCATGCACCTATGTTAGGAAAACTTAGCATATGGAATGAAATCACAATATAGCATCTGTGAACAGAAGGAGTCTGGGCATCTTCACAAAGTTATAGGACAAAGTCACAGGTTGTATCTGTGGGGAGTTATACAGGAATGAGGAAGTTTGGGTTCTTTTTTTTTAAATTTTAATTTAATTTGTATTATATTTCAAGTTCCGAACTGTTTCCCTCTCTCCCCACCTCACACTCGATAAGGTCACCATCTGACACAAATATAGATAGATAGATAAATAGAGAGATAGAGGTTATCTATTTTAGTTATGCTATATATCTATATCTATATATAAACATATATGCAAAACCAGACAGTACATACTTCTTCTTATCAGTTCTTTCTCTCTGAAGGTGGATACCTTCTTCCTTCATAGGTCCTTTGTAGTTGATTTGAGTATTTATAATACTCAGAATAACTTCGTAATTCACAGTTATTCTTCGAAGAGTACTGCTGTTGCAATATATAACATTCCCTTGGTTCTTCTCACCTCACTCTTCATTATTTCATGAAATTCTTTCCTTTTTTTTCCCCAAAATCAACCTGCTATAATGTTAATGGGAAAGTAAGATTTTCCCCACCCATTAATAGGCCTCATATGGAACCCATTGGGGAAGGGACTTGCCTAAGGAGGAGCTTGTTTAGGGGGAGATTTGCTTGTAGAAAGACTTCCACACCTTTTGGTACTAAGTTGATTAGGCACTGAGTCACAAGGGTTATAATGCCTTCTGCCTCTGAGAAGTGTACATATACCCTGAGTTGATATTTTATTTTGGGGGTTTACTTACGAGAAGGACTATTTGATTCCCTGGTCGAGACTCTGAGTAGCTGTATATTCAGGACCCCCTACTGCTCAGATGTAAAGGCTCTCTTGACCAGTAGTATATGTAAAGCGTATGGCAAAATTGCTTTGATTCAGGCAGTTGGAGCCCTGTCTGTTGGTCTTTATGCTAATTTCTCTGCTTGTATTTTCTCTACTTGTATTTTCTTTCATGTTCAGAGTGCTGACTTTTCCCCTGAACTAGTGACTGTAATTAAAGAAGATTGTTGACCCCTTAAAAGTTGCTTTCCTTTAAGAAAAGCAGATCCAAGGACCTGTGCTAGCAGGCTCTGCTGGGTATGCTAGGATGTTTGCTGTTACACCTGCTCATCATTTCTTACAGTACAATAATAGTCCATCACATCATATACCATATCTTGGTATATTTATGGCCATCCCCGCAATTTCTAGTTCTTTACCACCAGAGAGTTACTGTAAATATTTTAGAACATAGAGATTTGTTTCCTTTTACTCTCATCACCTTGTGAAACAGATTCAATAGTGGGATTGCTGGGTCAAAGGGTACACAGTTTTATAAATCTTAGCATAATTCCAGATTTCTCTCCAAAATGTTTGGATCAGTTCACAGTTCCATCAATAGTGAATTGGTGTCCCAATTTTTCCACATCCCCTTCAACATTTGTCATTTTCCCCTTCTATAATTCTAGGTAATCTGATAGATGGGAGATGATATCTCAAAATCATTTTAATTTACATTTTTCTGATTAATAACAATTTAGAGCAGCTTCATATGACTATATATAGCTTTGATTCCTTTATCCCAAAACTGCCTGTTCATATCCTTTGACCAATGACTTTAGGGTCTAAGGAAGGCAATTGCTTGATTCTCCCTTACTAGGAAGTTTTTTGCTTCTTTTTTCTTCATTACTTCTTTTACTAATCTTCTGTCCCCTCCTCTGCCCTGCTTTGTTGAATTATTTTTCTTAAACATTGTTCCAAGTTCTTTTATAAGGGGAGTGGGGAGTGAAAAGATCCTTGCACACCTTGATGTAGGCATAAGCCTACAGGAACACTCTTGTAATTTTCTGCTGGGTTTCAGGGCAACTCATCTATGGGGGATCTAGATGCTCATAAAGAATTATTAATTTGAGAAATACCTATAAACCGATGAGAGCACCATGGAAAGGAATTAATTCATGGCTACATATTCCTTTGGAGGATGCGAGGTAGTAATAATAGTAGTCATTTATTGTTATTGTGCAGTCATTTCAGTCAAGTCCAACTCTTTGTGACTCAAGTTGGGTCACAAAGATACTTGAAGTGGTTTTCCATTTATTTCTCCAGCTCATTCTAGCTTAGTTTCAATTGAGGCAAACAGGGTTAAGTGAATTGCCCAGGGTCGAGTGACTTGCCCCGGTCACACAGTTATTAAGTGTCTGAATTTAAGTCTATGAACTCATAAAGATGAGTCTTCCTCATGTCAGACCCAGTGCCACCTAGTTGCCCAGAGGGAGTCAGGGAAATGGTTAATTAGCTGCTATACTGAATGAACTGCCTGACATTATGTGCCTTTTCCATGTCCCTGTATACATGCTGTATATGCTAAATTCCATAAAAAGAACCTACAGTTCCCCCCTTATAATATTTCCTTCTCCAAACTCCCTTGAGGAGTTCATTTTAGTTTTAATTAGGAACTAATGATAATTTAGGTTTTGATAAGTTGGAACACCTGAAATGCTTTAAAATAGGATGAAAGTGGACAGCTTTAGCCTTCCTTAAATCTCTTTGAGAAGTCCTATACTTCTGTTTCAGTTAGAACCATACTGCACACATTATTTCTGGTTATTTTGTCATTAGGAGGGAGTTAAACATGATTCCCTGGCTTGTATCATTTCCTGTTTTTCATCACAGTCTGTGATCTTTTAGGACACAAATCTATTTTTATAGTACAATTACGTACTGTAAAAAGTGATTCATTGTAGATTCTCCATTCGGCAATTAGCATGTTGTTGGCACTAAATCAATTGCTACTACAATAATAATTATTCACTTTAATGAGTAAAATAATTGTTTCTAGTTATAGAATTTATAGAGGTACTTTTAGTTTAAAAAATCAGCTGTGTGTGTACAGAATATAATGAGCAATCCTCCACACTTCAGCACTTTCTTCTTCAATTGGATAGAGAGAGCTCTTAATTAAATCTCACTGTATTACTCTTTATTGCAGAACACTAGAAATATAAAGCACGATACAATTTTTAATGTGAGTGAAATGTTTTGATTTCTATTTTAATACCAGTCATTTAAATCCCTTTTGGATGCTTTAACCTTAATTGCTTTTTTAAAATCATATTAATATATATAATTAAACATCAGAAAGTATCCTCAGTTTAGACTGCTAGAATTTAAGAATGTTCTTTTCTTTTGAGGACTGACTAAATTAGGAAAGCACATTTACTAAAGGCTGAGTAACATAATCTCTACCCTCATGGAGCTTACTATTAAAAAGAAACAACAAATATAAAGGAGTGATGATGAGGGAGAGGTGTTTTGGTTTGAAAGGTTATTGGAATGATGAGTAGGGACTAAGAGAGTGACTTGGCACATCCTTCCTAGTAACAATGGCCATAGTGATTTGATTACAGTTTGAAGAGAAAGAGGTGGAAAACAAAGAGGATGGGTACACTTTTGCAGTAGGATGCCAAGATGATGGCCAAGGTGGAGGATGAAATATGGCTAAGCCATCTAGTCACATGAGTTTTTACTCACAAACTCACCAATCAGAATTTGGAGCCAGCTAAATTACAGAGACTAGTTCCATTGGAAATTAATCAAGATTTTATCACTCCTTTCACCAGAGATTTCTCTGAATCAGGTGACATTGAATACCTTTGATTCAGGCCAGAAGGAAAAGAAAAGATAGAAGAATATAGATCTGTGGGGGGTAGATGGAAACCAAACACTCCTTTATCTCAGTTCCAGCAAAGACAATCTTGGAAGCAAACAAGCAAAGAAAATTCTCATGGGAAGAAGAACGGAGATTTCCATAGAAGCCAGGCAGATAAGAGGCACCTCTTGTATTTCAGCAGGAAATCCAGGGAAATTCATCAGCAAATTCTTTCAACATGGTTGCCATTTTGTAATTCTCTATTTTAGCCCAAGTTTAATCCTAGGGATCCTGTGTTCAGTTCTTCAAAAGAAAAAAAAATGCTAGGAAATGACAAATCTACATGATATTGCCTAGGAATTCAAGATGTCCAATTCCTATTTGCTTGTACAATTCCAGCACTTACCAAAGACAATATAAGTACTAACAAATCTGTTTTCTTTCTCTTTTGATTAAAATCATAGGATCATTGATTGAGGTCTGGAGGGGAGAATGGGAAGATACCTCATAGACTATTGCAACTCCCTTATTTTATAGATGATAAAAATGAGAACAAGGGATTGGAGATAAAATATCCATGGTCACATAAATGGTTTTTGTTGTTCAGTCATTCAATTATGTCTGACTCTTCATGACCCCTTGGAACTTAGCATGCCAGGCCCTTCTATCCTCCCCTGTCTCTGAAAGTCTAAACAAGTTCATGTCCATTGTTTCCATGACGCTATCTAGCCATCTCATCCTCTGCTGCCCATTTTTCCTTTTTGCCTTCAATCTTTCCCAACATCAAGGTCTTTTCCAGTGAATCTCATCTTGTCATTATGTGGCCAAAATATTTTAGTATTTGATCTTCAGTAGGTAACTTAATCAAGTTCAATTCCTCCTCAAACTCCAGGTTTAGTACTTCATTCCTAGGACCACACTACCTCCCCAGCCTTCCTCAATTTACTACTTCTAAAATTCTCAATCAAGATTAGGAGAGAAGTAATACCTCCAGGCAAACGTCTGTTAGTCAAACTCTCTCAAAGAGAAAGCAAGTTAAAGTTCCATTAGACTAAAAGAAAAATAATGAAAAAAGTAAATGAAAGGACAGTAAGATCTGGTCACCAAGATAAACTGGTCTATTATTGATTATACTTGGAAGAAAAATAGCCCAACTCCCTGGGGAATGGATGGAAATACTAACCATCAGTAAACTAGCATTATAGCCTTATATATAGCATTATATTGCTTAAAATAGACAGTACTTCTACTAGCATTCATCTCTGAAGATAGTTAAAAGGAGTATCAGTCAACCACCAAAGTTACAGAAGGGTGTTGGGGAAAAGGTCTCCTCTTGTCTAGTCTAGAGTTTCATGGTTATGAGTCAAAGGTATCATTCAAATGCTTTGCTCTGGATTGACTCAATATCTAGATGAATAATTGAATATATGGGCAACTAGGTGGTACTAGAGCGTCAAGCCTGGACTCAGAAAGACTCATTTTCCTGAGTTCAAATCTGGTCTCAGACACTTCCTGGTTGGGTGACCCTGGGCAAGTCACTTAGCCCTATTTTTCTCAGCTTCCTCATCTGTAAAATGAGCTGGAGAAGGAAATTGCAGATGATGCCAGTATATTTGTGAAGAAAACTCCACATGGGTCACAGAGTCAGACACAACTTAAAAATGACTGAACGACAGAGTTTGAATGTGTACATACATACATACATGCACAAACATATATATTCATATACAGTGTATGTCTGTATATACATAATTATGTGTATGGCTATTTATATTTTTTTAAGTATTTTATTTTTCCCAATTGGAAAATTTAAAGATAATTTACATATATATGTATATGTGTGTATATACACACATATATGTGTATATGCACACACACACACACAGTGAGTGTGTCAACTAGACCAAACTGGCCTCTAACCTGTGGATGGCTGGAGCTAACCAGAGTGGACTAGAAACAGGAGAGTCAGGAATCAAACAGAAGTTTAATTTCAAAGTGAGGGAAATGTCTTGCAAGCAAGGAAACAAGGACACATGTGCTGGAGCACCTTTGGTGGAAGGGACCCAAGGAAATGTGTGGAGATCTCAGTACTTATACCAATGGCTCCACAGTAAGCTGTAGCCCTGACATGGAAGGGGTAACAGCAACTACATGACGAGTTTGATTCACAGCAGGGCTTCCTGACCAGAACCTGGATATAACGTGACAGCTCAGATGACACCTGGTGCTGGACAAATCAATGCAATAGTTCAGTGATTTTGCCAGAGGGCGAGATCATCCAGAGCTGAGGGCAAAGGATGGTTGTTATGGCAAGCTCAGGACACAGCTTGCTCACTGGGCCTTAGCTCTGGAAAACAGGGTGTTTCCTCATATCTAACTCCTCTCTCTCTCTCTGTCATACACATACACACGCACAAACACATATATACACATGAATATATACACACATATATACACATATACATACACACATATACATATGTATACATGAGTATATACACATAAATACACATATATACACACATGCATATATACATGTATACATACAAATATGCATGTATGCATGAGTATATATACATATATACATGTGTGTGTTCCTTGGATATTTTTATATTATATAGCCAGTCTTGTTTTGCAAAGCACTATGGTTTCCAATCCTGCCCCTGACACATACTGGCTGTTTGCATCAGACTTGGTCACTTTACTTTCCACTACCCCTGACAATTCTTTAAGACTCTAAGTGGCAGAGAATATGCCCCCCTGAATTGGTAGAAGGAATTTCTTCATCTAGGAATTCCCTGTAGGAAGGAAATCCAAGTTCCAGTCCCAGTCCCAGTCCCAGCCTGTCCCAGGGAAGTGTGCTGTGATAGACAGTCTTTAGCATCAAGTAAGAAGGTGGGATGAGGGCAAGAGTTCTGCTTCCAATAACAATACAAGCCATGTAGTCACTAGTCAGGGGCCCACATGCCTGTACTCGGAACTGGACTTGTTCATCAGCAGGAAAAAGCCTGAAAGGTTTGAGCTGCAATTTATTTATAATTCTTCCCACATGCTGGAGTGTGGTCTCTGATAAAGACAAATCTGAGGCCTCTCTGTCATGTGTTTGAGGGATGCAAGGATTTTTTTTATGCAGTCTGGTGAATCAGCCTTTCAAAGCAAAATAAAAGATGGTTATTTGGAATATGGCACTCCATAATAAAATATTCTAAAACTAGATTAGAAGGAAAGGCACCATGATGATATCAGAGGAGTCATAAAATGTTCTAAATTGTGGTATGCTCATGTCATCGGGTCACTGATGTAAAACTTGAAGGGTCTGTACTGCCATCTCGTCCAAGCCGCTCCTTTTTTATATTTGGGAAGAGTGAGACTCAGAGAGGTTGTAACTTTCTCAGTACGTATTCCAAGGCTTTTGTCCTTTAAATCCAAATCCAGCGTTCTTTACATTTTATTAACTCATTACATGAAAATTATACTTTTAAAAAATACAGTCCTCTAGATCCTCTGAAAGATGAAGGGAAAGTTTATAGCTTACATGAGAGTAGTGAGTCTTTGAAACCTAGGGCTGAAAAGAAAGGAATGTTGTCTAGTGTTCGTTGTCTGTCTAGACACTGGCTTGACCAGTGACTGGGAACCAAGACTAGGGCCACAAGAGGGGCAGGTTCCAAATGAAAGAATTCAGTCTGAGGAGGAGGGGACGTGAAGTTAACCTGGACTAGAAGGACAACTTTATGATTGGACGAATGAGATGAATAGGAAAATCTGACTAACGAAAACCATATCAATTGACCCAGTTAGAAGATACAATCAAGAGGACATCTCTTCCAGAGATAATACCACAGAAATTCTGGAGCAGGAATTCTTTAGCTGTTTTGTGTCATGGACTCCTTTGACAGTCTAGTGATGCCTGTGGACACTTTCTTAGAATAATGCTTTTAAATATAGAAAATAAATAGAATTACAAAGAAAAGCAATTATATTAGTTAAAGATGTCTTTTTTTCTCATCAGAGTTCCTAATTCTTCTGAAACATATCAGTGAGTCCCTTGGGGAATCCATAGACCTGAAGCTACAAGCCCTGATTTAAAGCAAGGATACCCCCCAGAGAAAGGAGGAGTTAGCACAGGGCCTGAAACTTCAAAGGAAGAGATAGATTTGTGACCTACAGAAGGAACATTTTTTATTGTATTGTGATAAGGAGTAATAGTAGGATCCTCTCCAGGTCTCCAAGTACCACTGGTGGAGCTTGAGTCATTCTATGAGAGGACTAACTGGAGGAATAACAAGGAGAGATGCCTTACTTACTAAGCCTTAGACTCTATCTGTTAGTTGAAGGAAAGAGAAGTAGATGTTATGGAACTGACATCAGGATCAGTATATTTAGATCTGAAAGAGATTTACAATCCCCTCTTGTCCAATCCCTCATTTTGCAGAGAGGAAACTGAGACCCAGGGAGGTTAAACCACTAATACTATCCATTGATCAATCTACTTGTATTTATTAAGCATCTACTCTGTTTCAGAGATTGTGCTAGATGAATGGGGTCTAAGTTCAAATGAATGAAATAATCTTTATCAGAAATGAGCTGGGGGCAGCAAGGTGGGGCAGTGAAGATCACTGGCCCTGGAGTCATAAGGACCTGAGTTTAAATCTGGCCTTAAACATTTGACACTTACTAGCTGTGCGACCTTGAGCAAGTCACTTAATCCCAATTGCCTTGCCTTCTCCCCTTCAAAAAAAAAAAAAAAAAAAAGAAATGAGCTTGCAAGAGACTTGAACAAGTAGTAAAAACCAGATAGGAATTTGGAACTCAGGTGCCCTGATTCTAAAAACCAGTGATCTTTCTATTTAATTATGGTGCTTCTTAGCCTCACTGCTCTAAAAGTCAAGCAGCATCATGAGGCTGGGATACTGAGGAAAGTCAGCAGTGACTTTCTTCTCTCCGGGTCTGTGAATTGAGGTACACTGGTATTTTTTATAAAACATATGGAATGTATACCTTTCCCTCATATCTGGGAAAAAAGAGGTATATCATGCTATAAGCAAATCAGATATATGAAATTCAGATTTATGGAATAAGTGAAATGAAGGAGAGGATGAGAGAACCTCAGGTGTTTCTTTATTGCACAGGTTGTTCACAGGATGATTTCCATGAGTACAGAGGCCAGATATTGCTACTACTTACCCCATCCCTGTTAGGTGATGGAAGAGAGGGGAGAAGTGAGTGAAAGCTCTCACCTATCCATAGATTTCTGTAGGTGACAGGATAAATAGCTGGCATTCCCAATACCCACAGCTCTACAAGCCAACTGTGCCAACACTATTTCCAATCAATCCCCCTATCATACCACCCGTCCTTGTAACCATTTGGCATCATTCTTAATCAGCACAATACAGGAGGAAAATTACTGCCTCTAAAGTCAGAAGACTTGCATTCAAAGCTTGCCACTGATATTTTTCTTTGTGACTTTAGGCAAGTCAAAATCCTCCAGCCTTCGGCTCCACATCTCTAAACTAAGGGAACTGAATCAAATCATAGGTTCTCTCAGTTACCTTCTCATCCAAGAATTTGGGAGACATTATTCACTCTTTAAAACCATAAAAGCCCTAAAAATCAAATACCCATTAGATTATAAAGCTGAAAGAAACATTAGGGATTATCTAGTCAATACCTCTTATTTTTATAAATAAGAAAACTCAGCTATGGGTAACTAAAGTAACTTGCCTGGGATCATATTCTGATTTTTTTCTGTTCCACCAGTACTACATTTAAAGTATGGTTTCACTTTTAAAAACAATGAATGCAAACATTTGCAAAATGAGAGTATTTGACTTGCACAACTCTAAGTCCCCTTTGAGCTCCTGCATTCTGCAGTTCTCAAAAAGTTGTCTTTTTTGTCTCTTTTTCCATCCAAGTTTGAACAGGGGTAAAGAGGTCCTTTCTGTGAGGATAGAAGTATTTTCGAGTACTCATAATATCTGCAAGCAATCTGGACTTGTTTTAAAAAAGCAAAGGATGGGCAACATGCTTGTCACAGACATTCTGATATTTATTCTTTGCCCTATTTAAAAAAAAAAAACTGCCACTAGAGAAGAAAGTGTTTCACTGTTATTCTCCCATGATTCCTTTCCTTTGAAATTGACACTAAATCTAAGATTTGTTTAACATTTCATGAGTTTTGGAAATGAAATGCACAAATGCACTGCATAGAAGAAAATTCCTGGTGTATTAAGCAGGGGCCACATTTGTACTGGAGTAAGGTAATTACACAATGACTTGCCTGTGCATTCTTCACTATTCAGAAAAATCTTTCCTGTTCTTGTTTCTCCCATTGACACATGAGAGATTTTTGTTTTTAATTGTCTTATTCATTGATGGGGAGAAAAAAGAGACTCTTATAATAATACATTTTTGTCACATTAATGGGACAATTATTACCTTTATTTTTTTTCTCCCACTAAAACAGTCTCTAGGAGATGGTATTTTCCTCTGTACCTGAAAGACGAGTTTGATTGGCAGGAGATTCAGTAGACTGAAAGAGCAAAGGTATTTTTGCTTGTAGGATTCCAATATGGAGAATAAAAACTGGTATAATTTGTTATTTTTCCACTGTTGATTTGGAAAAATAAAGCCAAAATTTCAGTCAAGAGCAGAGGGCTAAGCTACATCATACCCAAGGTTCCTTCCATTGCATTCATTCCATTGCACTGCCTGATTTCATTCTAGGATTTCTGAGTGTTAGCAGATGGAGAATTAAGGGTGCTAAGGTACTATTCCTTTCTTTACCCAGGTTTTAGGGCCACTTCATCTCATTTTCAAGGAAAAGGCCCAATTTTGGTCTTTCTATTTCAATATATGACAACATATGTCATATCATATGTCTTGTCAACATATGACAAGACTAACTTCAATTTAAAGGAGTCCAGGGAAAGTGATCCTAAAGCCCATAGGTTGTTAATCTGCTTCCCAATCTCAGGAATCCAGAAAGTAATTAGTTTGAATAGTAGGTTATAGTAATTATCATTTTGTCACTATTTTGACTTTTTGGTTACATGCAATAAATAGAAAGTTAGATATGCACTTATGTAAAACGATTTTTTTTTTCTTTTCTCCAGTTTGCTGGTGGGTGCAACAGGGTAAGGTATCTCTCTAATTGAATGGCTACAATGATATCTTCTATTTTATTTTGTTTTCTAAGATTGTGTTAAGAATGTTAATAGTGTTAACAAAGCATTTGCAATAAGATAATATCCAAGGCAAGTACTCATTACAGTAATAATTGCGTAATTTTAGTCTTTAGAGAATGGCAGAATGTAGTGATGATGAAGACCTCTTAATTTTTCTAGGAACTCCTTTCCATGTACAGCATGTCCTTGGAGTGTATTCCTCAATGCTTTATTAAATCTAATTTCAAAGGCATAGCTATCACCATTTCCCTTGGACGCTTTGGTTTGAACGTTTTTCATAATATTCATTCTAGGTTTCCTTTCCCTAATTTCCTTTCATCACTCATTTTGGCATTCATACCTTCTAACTACTTCTTATTACACAAGTATTTTTTTTTCCTTTATCTTCCATAGACTTGATAGGCACCCTGGTGGACAGAGAGAGTAACTAAGAAACTTGAACTTTGTTTCAGGTTAGTAACTTGGCAAGTCACCCCAGAAATCAATACCGTTCTTCCCTCTGAGTGGGCATACTCCAGCATCCTTTCTGCTGAAAACCTAAGATCTTCTATCAAAGGTTCTACATGAGAACTAGAAGAAAGCTTGGAAGTCATGTGGTTCTAATTCTATCATTTTATTGAAAAGAAAACTGGTCAAGAGAGGCAAAGTGATTTCAGGGCCTGTACAGGCAGCAAGTAACAAAGTGGAGATTCACACTCATCTGTTCAGACTCCAAATCCAGAGTATCAGACGATCCTTGCACTTCTGTCATAGAAAATCCTAGAACTTCAAATGTTGTCTCAACACCAATCACTTGGGAATTTGCTTCCCCTAACTGGAGATTGCTGTGCTACACAGTTCCCAATCTTGCCTTCATTTGCCTATCCACCTATAAATTGAGTGGAAAATCAGTAGTAGATTAAAGCCATTTTCTCATGTTGAATGAAAATTGCTCTTTATGGAATATTTTTCAGTATTCTTCAATGTGCTGAGGTATAGACTAAGCCTCTCAGGTCATTATTTACCATATTTGTGTAATTAAAATATGTCTAAGAGGCAAGTGTTTTCCCCTTATGATGCCACCCCAACAAGATTTTGTTTTGTTTTATTTTCCCTTTTATTCCTCCTCTTGCCTTTGTATAAAAGATATAAAGAAAGGTATGATGAGGACTCTTAGAAAGTAATTACAAGGTGTTGAGTCCAGTGTGAAGAATGCTTTATCTTGACCACTCAAATACAGACAGGGAAGGGATTTTGTCTTCACTTTGTCACTTTATATTCATCACAGATTCCCAATTGATTACCCGTAAAATCACTTACAAGAATTAGCAGCAGTGGGATGAGATTATCTCCTTCGACACAGTTTTAGGGATTCTTTTACTACTTCCCAAATTGGTCATAGTGTAGACAAAGTCTTAGTGTTTAGGTGCAATCCTGTTAAAGAGACAAAGAGAGATAGAAAGAAAAAGACAGATGGAGGCAGGTGAGACAGACAGAAACAGAGAGGTAAAAGACAATCAGAGACAGACAGGCAAGTAGACAGGCAGAAGAGGAAAACAGGTGAGGCTGGAAAAAAATTGCCAAGACAAGGAGTAAGCATTATTAATGCAAGTGGGTCTCCTGATCAAGGGTAGATGGAATATTTAAGATTTTGGCTTAATTTTCTATAGTTATTTTCATAAAAAGTGGTACAATGGAAAGATTTGGGATCTGAGGACCTAGGTTTGAAATTCATCTCTGCTATTTATTACTTGTGTGACCTTATTTCCTCATCTATAAACTGAGTTAGGAGTGAGAAGTGCCTGATGACCTCAAAAGTTGCTTTCAGTCTAAATCAGCAATCCTAAATACAACCAAGGTTTGTTTGTTTTCCCCTGCTAGGTCGAAATGTTTCCCTCACCTAATCCAGCAACATTTAAAATTATATTGGAAACTTCAAAAAAAAAGTGCATAGGTTTTTTTCTGCCTGTTCTATTGAAGAGGCACCCTGCTTTGCTAGCATTTGGAAAGGCTACAAGAAGCATGGGTAAATGATGAAAAAAGGTCTGGAATTTATGGGCCAGGTTGTTCATACCTTGTCCAAGTTGGCTTACATTCAGCAAATAGTGAAGGAGCCATCTGTTTATTCAGATTTTTGCTTGAGTGGCCCTCTTGTGGTTATTTTTCCTAGAAACTGGAGCTTTTAGTTTAACCCCTTTTTATTATCAATAAGAAGTAAAAAAAACAAAATGGTTGTTAATAGCCTCTGTGAGATATTCTTCTATTCCAGAATATTAGCTAGCTTTAGGCATGGCCACTGAAAATAAAGATTCCCCTCCTACTCCATCTCTCCTTCCCTCCCTTTCTCTTTTTTCCATCCTTCCCTCCATCCTCTCTTTCTTCTTGCCTGCCTGCCGTCCTTCCTCTCTCTCTCTCTCTCTCTCTCTCTCTCTCTCTCTCTCTCTCTCTCTCTCTCTCTCTCTCTCTCTTTCCCCCCCCTCCTCTTTTCTGTTGAATATGCATCCTTTTGCCTAGAATTATCCCAGGTATTTCTTTAGTTGCCCAGAATTTTTAAATTTATGAGATGTTGCCTAAATGTGAACCAAACAGATGAATTCCAAAAAAAACCATTTACTAAACTCCTATTTTGCATAATGATAGGCTTCACTGCAGTTTTAGCTCATTTTTAGGAATGATACAGTAATTCAACAAAACCTTCTCTTAAAGAATGAAATAGGGTTGATCAAGTTTGAAGGCATAGCTAAATCAAGGCTGAAAAAGAATCTTCCAATACTCATCATCATACAAAAAAAAATACTAATGCATTTTTGAATTTTAGAGACCAAATTGTTAATTAGATATTACCCATAGGAGTCAATGGTCCCACAAAAATAGCAAAGACGGAAAATAAGCATTTGTGAAGCACTTAATCTTAGTCAGGTACTGTGCTCAGCTTGGGGAATACGAAGAAAGCAAATACTCAATCCCTCTCAAGATTTTACGTTCTACTAGGGGAAGTAACATACAAAATGCTGTCCACAGATATGTGTGTATATTATATATGTGGGGGGTTGTATGTATATGTATGTATGTGTGTGTGTGTTTGTGTATGTTGAGTGAAAATATGAGGTAATCTTAGAGGAAAGTTACGAACAACAGGGAGGTGAAAGGGGATGGGAAAGACCTTTTGCAGAAAGAGAGATTTGAGCTGAGTCTTAAAGGACTCTAAGGAAAATGAAAAGAAAAATCATCTCTCACCAGCCCCAAGTTCATTTTACCTTCAGTGGCTCTCCATTACCAAGAGAGCCTCTCCCAAAGAGGAAATGCCTTCCTTCCCAAAGAATCAAAAGATATGCTGTTCAGACTAGTCTCCCAAGGAGCAGATTCCTTTCCCCTAAAACACCACTGGAACATGGTGAGTCTCTGAAGACACTCCTTACACAAGGAGTATACTACATACAAGTAACTCTAATCTTTAAATTGAAAAAAGGAGCTTTGCATTGCTATATTAAATTATCATGCTCCTAGAAAAACAAAACCACATTTTTTAAAGCAGAGTACTTTCCCCCAATGAAATCCAATGAGTACAAGTCTAAAAAACAATAGACGTGGATCTGGAGTCGGGAGGTGTGGGTTTAAATTCCTGTTCCAGTTTCGGTTCTTTGATCCAATGCAAGTTTGGTGTCAGTTTTGTTGTCTATTACATTGTGATCAATAACACCTGCACTACCAACTTCATAGAATTGTTGTGAAGAAAGTGCTTTTTTTAAACTGTAAAATACTGTAAAATATCAGTTATTATAATCCTAATGTGCCCTGCCTCCAGCTCCTCCTGCACCACCTACTGCCTTGAAGTATACATTTTAAATGATATATTTGAAATTTAAAGAAAGCAATGAAATTTCAGGGAAAAATTCTTATTCTCTTATATCAGGTTCTAGAACTATCCTTTTCTTAATAAAATAAAATCAGTTGACTTTGAAAAAAGTAGACTTCTCAGTCCCAGCTGATTTAGCCATGAAATATGCTACAAAATACTTGTCTGACTTTGTACAGGTCACTTGCCTCTAAGAATACATTTTTTTTTAGCTTTCTGAAAACTCTAAAAAATATACCTGTAAAATGAGAGGATTAGCCTAGAACATTTCTATGATCCTTTCTAATGGCAGCAGTCCTATTATAACTACTATAGCATTGGGGGTTCTGAAGAACAAAAGGAAATTGCCCATTTTCTAAAGCTTCTGTTAGTGATTCTCATCAGATGCTAAAGCCTTGGCTTCCAAAAGTATTAAATTTAGTCAGAATCACAATAACCAAAAATTATATCATGTATGAGGTCATTTGACATAGCGAAATACCCCAAGGCAGTTCTCTACCATCTGAGCTTTTTAAATTCAAACAACAAAAAATGATCAATATCTTCCCTCAAAACTGGTGGTGTGTGTATGCGTGTGTGTGTGTGTGTGTGTGTGTGTGTGTGTGTGTGTGTGTGAAAGAAAGCAAAAAATAGCTTCAGGAATGAAAAGTGCCAAGTTTTTATCACTGAACACATTTTCACAGCTCAGTTAACCCCTGGCCTTCCCTTCAGAAAAGAGCTATTTATAATGGATACCCATGGATCCAATATCACTCCATTGAGAACAGGGGCACCACATTAATTACATGGTAAGAGAGACTAAAAAGCTGTGCTTTAACTATGATTCACTTTAAAGTGAACCTTTCTGACTCTACAACCAGGTGTTCTTTTATGTATTTAGTAAATGAATGATCAGTGCCATCATTATACAAAACCATCCTTATAACCCCCAAATATTAGCAAGTTCTTATTTGTGATCAGGGCAGTGGGACGGACTTTGCTTGGGTTTTTACTAACTTGGCACATGACTATGGTTTCAGAAGGGACTTTCAGATATAGACTTTTGTCAAATTTGCCATATGGAATTACTGGGCTCACAGTGCTATGAATTTCTCTTGGCTCTGGGCCTGATTTGGCGATTATCAGTGCTATCCAGGATTTTCTCCGCTGGAGACAGTGCTCAGAATAAACTGTTATCTCAGAAAAACAGAAAGTTGAAAATCAGGGACATCTTAATGGCTACTTCCATTTGCAGGAAGGCATAGTAGCTTGTGGAGAACTTTACAGGGACCATCAAAGAAAGGTTCAGATACCTCCTCAAGCCTAATTTAGTGGTTTGACTGCTTGAGCTGAATTCTGGTGATATGGAATAAGTATATTGTTGTGTCCAGTGCCCTTACAGTCCCAAAAACTGTGGGTTGATACATAACAGATTTTGGCTGAAGCCTGAATTATCCCTGATCCTGAGAGTCCAGATCTGAACTGCCCTGGGGCAAAGTCATAGTGAAATACAGTACATCTACCATATCTCACCAATAGTATGAACAATCTAGTCAGTATATAAAGAAATTTGCTAAGTTCCTCCTTGGGAAAAATAAAAAGATCCTTTGTTACAAAAAGTCCTTCTCATTCAGAATGGAGGACCACTGAACTTCCTGATCTCATCAGCAATCATTAAACATTTTTAATGATCCACTTGGATTGTTTCAGGATTGATTTTTGTCATAGCACATTCAGATGGTCAGAAAATTTAGCTCCCCAACTCTATAGGACAGTAAATAGAGCACTCTGGACCTGGACAGTCAATCAGTCCTGATCTCATTCATTGAATATCAGGCATAATCTTAGATAGAAAGAAAGAAGGAAAGAAAGGGAAGGGAAGGAAAGAAAGGAAAGGAAGGAAGGAAGGAAGGAAGGAAGGAAGGAAGGAAGGAAGGAAGGAAGGAAGGAAGGAAGGAAAGAAGTTCCACAATTGATAAATAGTCAAAGGATATGAACAGGCAGTTTTCAGAGGAAGAAATTAAAGCTATCTATAGTCATATGAAAAAGTGCTCTAAATCACTATTGATTAGAGAGATGCAAATCAAAACAACTCTGAGGTACCACATCACACCTATCAGATTGGCAAACATGACAGAACAGGAAGATGATAAATGCTGGATAAGCTTGGAATACTAATTCATTGTTGATGGAGCTGTAAGCTGATCCAATCATTCTGGAGAGCAATTTGGAACTATGCCCAAACTATGCTACAAAAATGTGCATATCCTTTGACCCAGAAATATTTCTTCCAGGACTGTATCCCCAAGAGATCATAAAAATGGGAAAGGGTTCCACATGTACAAAAATATTTACAGCAGCACTCTTTGTGGTGGCCAAAAACTGGAAATCAAGGGGATGCCCATAAATTGGGGAATGGCTGAATAAATTATGGTATATAAATGTATACACTATAAGAAATGATGAACAGGAAGACTTCAGAGAGGCCTGGAAAGACTTATATGATCTGATGCTGAGTGAAAGGAGCAGAACCAGAACTTTGTGCACAGCAACGACCACAATGTGCGAGAGCTTTTTCTAGTAGACTTGGAACTTCATTGAAATGTAAGATCTGATGCTGAGTGAAAGGAGCAGAACCAGAACTTTGTGCACAGCAACGACCACAATGTGCGAGAGCTTTTTCTAGTAGACTTGGAACTTCATTGAAATGTAAGAACTTAAAAAAAATTCCCAATGGTCTTTTAAGGCAAAATGCCTTCCTCATGCAGAGAAAGAACTGGGGAATTCATTCTCAGAATGCAGCAGATCATTTTCTTTTGTATTACATTTTAGTTTGTTATATGGTTTCTCCTGTTCATTTTAATTCTTCTATACAGCACGACTATGGTGAAAATATACTTAATAGAACTGTATGTGTAGAACCTATATAAAATTGTATGCTGTCTCGGGGAGGGAGTGGGGAGGTAGGGGAAAAAATCTAAGTTATATGGTAGTGATTGTAGAACACTGAAAATAAATAAAATTAATAAAAAATTTTAAAAAAGAAATGAAGGAAGAAAGGGAGAGAGGAAAAGAGAAATGAAGGAATGGAAGGCAGGAGGAAGAAGAAAGGAAGGGAACAAAGGAATGAAGGAAGTAAAGGGAAGAAGGAAGAATAAGAGATGGATAGATAGAGAAGGAAAGGGGGAGAAAGAGAGAGAAAACAAGTCATAGAAGCATACATTTATAGATGGAAGGAACCTTAGAGACAATCTAGTCTAAACCCCTCATTTTAGATATGAGGATACTGAGGCCTGGAGAGGTGCCATGCCTTGGCCAAGGCAAGAAATGCTGCAAGTGGCAGGGTTAGGATTTGAACTTCCCTCCTCTGACTCTTTTTCCTTGTACCCTGAGAAGTAAAGCAGAAATCGAGACCCAAGAAACTGATGTATCTTAGTACTTATTTTAATTAAACTAGTTCATTAGTTGCCTTTAATTCTGATGTGAATTGAAATTAGTAGGAAAGTGAAAGTTTCCTCCACCAGATCAGAAAGTCTAAAACTGAGTGTTTATTTATCTGTACGTGTGTTTGTCTTCCTTGAGTAGAATGCAGGCTTCTCGAGGTCTGGAACTATCTCATTTTTGGATCTGCAGGCTAAAGCAATGTCTTCTACCTAGAAGATGCTTAATAAATGCTCATTGAATGAATGAATAGCAAATAAGGCTTGAAAAGTTATATACATATATATGTGTATATATACATACATATGTATGTGTGTATATATATATATGTATATACATATATATATACATATACACACACACACACACACACACACACACACACCCCTATATATATATATTTAAGGCTCAGAGGTTAAATGACTTGTTCATGATAACAGCTAAGTTCCTGAGGTGACATTTGAACTCAGGGGTCTCCGCTCTCCCTCTCTCCAATATGCCATGATACCTTTCTAAAATGGAAATGTTATCTGAGTTCTTTCATTCTGTTCTATTTCATTTCTTGTTTTTTTTTCTTGTTGTTGTTCTTGATCCAGGGAGCAGTGCTTCCCTCAGGATGGGACTAATACATAGAATACATTCCCTCCTTTTAATCACAGAGATGACTCATCACACGGCTCACAAAACAGAGCCGATTACAGGATATTTTTGGTTAAACAGTGCTTTTCAATATTTAGGGTTGAACTATCATTTCATGCATCTTCCACAGAGATGACCAGGATACAAAATATATTAGGAATTGTAAGAAATGTATCATGCCATTCATATACCTCTTGACGGTTAAATAAAAAGGGCTAGCAGTTGTACAAAGAGACAAGTAAGTCCTACACGGCTTGTTCATGCACATATATGACATTTTACCAGAGCCATTAAGGCTTGGTCAGTTTCAGAGAATACACGGAAATGTCGTGCTTTATGTTAAACATGCCCATTTTTATTCAAACCACATCCTGTACAAGGAATATGCTATGAGTCATACAAACTCTGACTAGACTGCTCATATAAGGTGATTTGGAAGATGACAGGATTCAGAGTGATTTTTGCAGAGATGGATAATGCTTCCAACACATATAGGTATACATTTTGATCACTGGAAAAATTTAACTTCTTAAGGGCCATATGAGTGGCCTGTAGAGTCCCTATGTGACATTTAAACATTGACCTGGGCTCACACAATCCCTCTAACTGCTACTGCTTTCCCTCCCACATTAAAACAAAAGTTATATGTAAATTATTTTGTGTAAATCTTGAGTCTATATGTATACATACACCCATATATTGTCTCCCACCAATAGAATGTAAGTTACATAACAGACATTTTTCATTTTGATCTTCCTATCCCCAGTGTCTAACAGAGAACTGACACATAGTAGGGATTTAATAAATGCCTTGTTCATTGATTGATTCATTATAAAAGCTCATTAACAAAGAAACAGAGTCCTCAAAAAATTGACCTGACTTTGGGTTCTCTTCTAAGTTAACAAGGATTTTTTTTTTTTTACTGCCAAGGTGAAAAGCAAGAGAGAGAAATGGCCCCAAGTAAACTGGACTTGGGTGATGATCAGCTTGTGAAAAAGCAATCTAGAACTACCTGGCTTTTTCCATGTAATATTATCAATACAGGCCCTCTGACTAAGCAATAGATAGGAGATAAAGAGCATATGGTTTCTGGAGTCAGCCCTGCCACTCAATTGCTGTGTGAACTTAAATAAATTAAATATTAAGTTAATGTAGAATTAATAATTAGATTAATAAGTTCATTAGCCTTCCTTTTCCTCAGTTTCTTTATTTTTGAAAAAGCAGGTTTGTGAAATTTATTGTTTATCAAATATCCAGGAATAGCTTGCTGCCTAGGTGACAAGGATTCCTATTATCCTATCAACAACTTCCATCATGGTGTGGTGTCAGTTATTAAATCAGTCTTTTTGACTAAATGCCCAACAGCATTCAGGACACTGGAATGAGTTCTGTGATGACTTAGCTATGCTAAGTGCCATATTCACACCTAGGACTCCCTTCCTCCTCATCAGCATCATCTGTGGAAACACTTTCAGAGCTCAATCCTAACTACTGTCCCCTCCATGAAGCCTTCCCTGGTATTCCCAGATGAAAAATGTTCCTTCCCTCACACATTTTCCTTTACTATTTTACTTTGGTCTCTCCTTTGCCCTATCACAATCCACTTTGTGTATGTGTTGCATCCCATTAGACTGTACACATCTTGAGAGCAAAGACTCTGTCACATCCACCTGTGTATCCCCAATGCCTACCACATAGTGAGTATTTACATTGAGTTGAATTGAATTACCTGGAATTGAAAGCACAGCTAGAGAGAAAGACTTGTGGGAATGGAGCTTTCACATCGCTCGCTTGGTAGCCACATCAACTAGTAAACCAACAAGCATTTAATAAGTGCCTACTATGTGTCAGACATACAAATACATAGTTGTGACATTCTGAGTACAAAAAGATAAAAATTAAACAGTTTCTGCCCTCAAGTAGCTCACTTTCTACTAGAGGTGAACAAAAATGTACTTCATTTACAAAATAAACACAAGTTAATTTGGAAGAAAAAGGCACTAGCAGCTGGAAACACTAAGAGAAGCCTCAAGAATAAGAAGATGGCATATGAACTAAGTTTTCAAAGAAGCCAGCCATCCAAAGAGGCAGAAGTGAAAAAGGAGCGGACTCCAGGCATGGGAAACAGCTCTGGCAAGGCACAGAGACAGAAAAGGAATCTTGTGTGTTAGGCACAGAAAGAAGGCCCATTTGCTTGGATTGTAGAGTGGACAAAGAACAATGATGACGTCTAAGGAAAGGATGGAGTCAAGTTGTGAAGTCTTCAGTGCCAAATAGAATACTTCATATTTTATCCTAAAAATGATGGGAAGTCGCTGGGGCTTTTTAAACAGGGGAGTGACATGGTAGGGCAAGTGTTTCAGAAATATCCATTTGTGAATTTTGTGGAGGATGTATTAATGAGGGCAAGATTTAAAACAAGGACACCAACAGAGAGGTCACTGCAATAATCCAATCTAGAATTTAGGAGAGCTTGAACTAGGGTGGTGGCCATATCAGTAGAGAAGAAGGGATGGATATGAGATATCCTTTGGTTATAAAATTGACCAGAATAGGCAACTGCTTGGATATTTAGGATGAGGGAGAACAAAGGGTCAAAGATTACTTCAAAGTTATGAATGTTTTTCAGGTTTGGGTTTTTAGAGTGAAAGGAAGAGTTTAAGAGGTGATAAAGGAGAATTAGAGGAGTACCATGGACATCCAAATCCTTCAGATGAAAGTCTTTGGGAGATTATAAGGAACAGCCAGCATAAAGGTAGAAAATACTATTTCAGAAACTATGTTTTATTCACTATCTCTGGGAATCCTTCAATTTACAGGAGGAAAGACATAATGAAATGAGTGTTCATATTCCTCTTACAGCAAAAAAAGAAAGAAATAAATAAAAAGAAAAGCAATTCTATGAGAGTCACTTGTCACTATGCAGACAATATTCCCAATTCATGAGAAGATTGCTAAAAATAAAACAATCCTTAAAATACAGGTTTTGAATGTTAGCTTTATTTTTTTTTACTGTGAAAAGGGCTTCTCCTGCTATTTATACCTCATCTACACAAGCCAGTTTTGCAGTAGCCAACTCATCATCAACATGACTCATATTTCCTTAAGCCCTGACACCATATGTTTCTCTAAGTAAAACTCTTTTTTCAAGTATTTTTTCCCATATAATTACTGAGGTAGGAAGATGGAGTTGCATTATAAGAAGTCATTTAAAAGACTTCTTTCCTCTGAATGAACTTTAGAAAGCCTAGAAATCTTCATATTCAGCCATCAAAAATGCCTTAAATCCTACCTTATGTGTATTCCATTAGATAAAGTAATGGGTAAAAATTACAAAAGGTAATTGTTATGCTAATCTCACAACTGAGGAAAGGCAGAATTCACAAAGAGCTTAGCAAGGAGACATTTTTACCAATGAAACGAATGGTGATATCCTGTAATATGAAGTTCAGGTAAAGATGTATGAGGGAAATAGAGCAGAATGCTAGACTCCTGGCTGCCTTGTCCTAATCTGTGCACCATCTTAGGGGCTACATGGAGATTTTGCTACTTAGCTTTCTCAACTTCAAAATTTGAGATCCTAACTATCTGTAAACACTATTTTCTTCCACAACTCAAAGACTAATGAGATGAACTTCAGCAAGCACAAGTAATTTTTAAGATTCCTTTTTAAAAGGTACTGTATAATCATAATAATAGCTAATACTTATATATTGTCTTAAGATTTATAAAGCACTATACATTTTATATATGTACAAATATATATGCATATACATGTAGACATACATTATATATGTATGAACATATTTATTACATATCCATGTATGCATATGTGTACATGTGTATGTATATATGTGTGTATATATCTATAGGGATACAGATAGTGATCAAATTTTATTTGGGTCTCACAATAACCCTAGTTGGGAGGCAGGTGCTCTTATGTCCATTTTGCAGATGAGTAAATATAGGCTGATGGAGGTTAAGAGGAAGGAAAGAAGGAAGGAAGAAAGGGAGGAAGAAAGGAGGGAAGAAAAGGAAGGAAGGAAGAGAGGGAGGGAAGAAAGAAGGAAGGAAGGAAGGAAGGAAGGAAGGAAGGAAGGAAGGAAGGAAGGAAGGAAGGAAGGAAGGAAGGAAGGAAGGGAAGGAGAAAGGGAGGGAGGAAGGTCTTATTAAGCACCTACTGTGCACCAGACTTTGTGCTAAGTTCTTGACAAATATAATTTCACTTAATTCTCACAACAACCCTGGGAGGTAAGTGTTATTGTTATCTCTGTTTTACAGCTGAGGAAATTGGGACAAAGGTTAAGTGACTTTCCCAGGGTTATATTGCTAGTAAATGTCCGAGGTTCATTTGAGCTAAGGTCTTCCTGACTACACTTCCAACGCTCTGCCCACTTAGTTACCTAACTGCCATAGGGAGGATATAAATTCAGGTCTTCCCAAGGTAGCTAGATGGTACAGTAGATAAAGCATTGGACCAGGAGTCAGGAAAATATGAGTTCAAATTCAGCCTTAAACACTTACTACCTATGTGACAGTGCCCTAGTCACTTAATCTCTCTCTGCCCTGGGAAAGAACTTAACTTAAAAAAAACCTTCTCCCACTGTATCCTGGGCTATCTCCAGTTGTTCTGATCTATATCTTGCCCCTGGACCCAGATGGTTCTGGAGGAGAAAGTGAGGCTGGTGACTTTGCATAGCCCTCTTTCCCTTAAATCCAATTCATTTTCAGGTCATGGCAAATGACTGACATCATGGTCCTCTTCAAGAATGGAAGACAAACAAAAGCAGCCTCAGTTTCCCAACCTATAAATTAGGGATAATAACAACACCTCCCTCCCAGGGTGGTTGTGAGAAATCAAAGGAAATATTCTTTGTAAAGTGCTTTGCAGACCTTAAAGCACTATGTAAATGCTGCTGTAAATGTCCAACTCTCAGTTCCACATTCCATATTACCTCTCATATAAGATAAAAGCATGAAGTGTATTCTTGTTTTTTTTATTAAATTTATTTGTTTATTCATAGTTTTCAACATTAATTTCCATAAAATTTTGAGTTCCAAATTTTCTCCCCATCTCTCCCCTCCCCCCATAATGCCTTACATTCTGATTACCCCTTCCCTTAATGTACACTCCCTTCTATGACATCCCTCCCTTCCATTATCCCCATCTTCTCTCTTTTCTTGTAGGGCAAGATAGATTTCTATACCCTATTACCTGTATTTCTTATTTCCCAGTTGTATACAAAAGCAATTCTCAATATTTATTCCTAAAACTTTGAGTTCTAACTTCTCTTCCTTCCTCCCTCCCCACCCATCCCCACTGGGAAGGCAAGAGATTCAATATAGACTATATATGTGTAGCTTTGCAGAAGACTTCCATAATAGTCATGTTGTGTAAGACTAAGTATATTTCCCACCATCCTATCCTGCTCCCCATTTCTTCTATTCTTTCTTTTGACCTTGTCCCTCCCCAAAAGTGTTTGCTTCTAATTGCTCCCTCCTCCCATTTGCCCTTCTTTCTATCATCCCCCTTACCCCACTGTTTATCCCCTTCTCCCCTACTTTCCTGTAGGGTAAGATAGATTTTCATACCAAATTGAATGATCATGTTATTCCCTCCCTAAGCCAAATGTGAAGAGAGTAAGCTTCACTTTTTGCCTCTCACCTCTTCCCTTTTCTCCTCCAATGAGAAAGCTTCTTCTTGTCTCTTTTATGAGACTAATTTGCCCCATTCCATTTCTCCTTTTCTCCTCCCAACATATTCCTCTCTCATCCCATACTTTTAATTTTTTAGATATCATCCCTTCTTAGTCAACTCACCCTGTGCTCTCTGTCTATATGTGAGTTGTGTGTGTGTGTATGTGTGTGTGTGTGTTTGTGTGTGTGTGTAATCTCTCCGACTACCCAAATACTGAGAAAAGTCTCAAGAGTCACAAATATTATCTTTCCATGTAGGAATGTAAACAGTTCAACTTTAGTAAGTCCCTTATGATTTCTCTTTCCTGTTTACCTTTTCATGCTTCTCTTGATTCTTGTGTTTGAAAGTCAAATTTTCTATTCAGTTCTGATCTTTTCATCAAGATTGCTTGAAAGTGCTCTATTTCACTGAAAGACCATTTTTCCCCTGAAGTATTATACTCACTTTTGCTGGGTAAGTGAGTCTTGGTTTTAGTCCTAGTTCCTTTGACTTCTGGAATATCATATTCCAAGCCCTTCAATCCCTGAATGTAGAAGCTGTTAGATCTTGTGTTATCCTGATTGTATTCCCACAATACTCAAATTGTTTCTTTCTGGCTGCTTGCAATATTTTCTCTTTGATCTAGGAACTCTGGAATTTGGCTACAATATTCCTAGGAGTTTCTCTTTTCTGGTTTCTTTCAGGAGATGATTGGTAGATTCTTTCAATATTTATTTTGCTCTCTGGTTCTAGAATATCAGGGCAGTTTTCCTTGAAAATTTCATGGAAATGTTCTTCATAGTTTCATAGGGTTTTTTTTTTTTGATCATGGCTTTCAGGTAGTCCCATAATTTTTAAATTGTTTCTCCTGGATCTCTTTTCCAGGTCAGTTGTTTTTCCAATGAGATATTTCACATTATCTTCTATTTTTCATTCTTTTGGTTGTGTTTTGCAATTTCTTGGTTTCTCATAAAATCATTAGCTTCCATCTGCTCCATTCTGGTTTTTAAAGAACTATTTTCTTCAGTGAGCTTTTGAACCTCTTTTTTCCATTTGGCTAATTTTGCTTTTTAAAGCCTTCTTCTCCTTGTTAGCTTTTTGGACCTTTTTTTCCAATTGAGTTAGCCTATTTTCAAAGGTGTTATTTTCTTCAGTATTTTTGGGGATCTCCTTTAGCAAGCTGTTGACTCGCTTTGCATGATTTTCTTGCATCTCTCTCATTTCTCTTCCCAATTTTTCCTCTTTCTCTCTTACTTGATTTTCAAAATCTTTTTTGAGCTCTTCCATCAACTGAGACCATTGCATATTTATTTTGGAGGCTTTGGATGTGGAAGCCTTGACTTCCTCTTATGGTAAATATACTTCTTCCTCATCTGAAAGGATGGAAGAAAATACTTGTTCACCAAGAAAGTAACTTTCTATAGTCTTATTTTTTTCCCTTTTTGGGGTCTTTTCCCAGCCAGTTACTTGACTTTTGAGTCCTTTGTCAAGAGGAGGGTATACTCTGGGGACCTGCAAGTTCTCAGTTCTTCCAAGGTGGCACAATCAAAGGAGAGGAGTTTAGTCCTCTCCTGGCCAGTACACTGGTCTGGGAGCAACCAAAAACTTTTCTGCCCAGGATCTGGGAGTAGAAATCCCTCTCTACAACCGTCTCCAGCTCCACCAGGCCAACCAGTACTCCTCCTCACCCTAGTACAGTTCTCAGGGCTGAGATTCAGATCAGCTGCTCAGTTCCCCCAAGGGCTACAAAAATGGTTGCAGCAGCTGCAGTGGCAGCAGCCTGGGGTCCAGACCAAGCTCCATTCTGGGTGAAGGAACTTTCTCACTGACCTTTGAAGCTGTCTGTGGTATCCATGAGCCAAGAAATCTGGGAACTGCTGCTGCTGGTGGCTCCCTGAAGCCCACTCTGGGCCTTGTCCCTGCCATGCCATGGTGCCAGGTTGGGCTGTGCTGTGCTCTTCACTTATGCTATAGAGCCTTCCTGTCAGACCTACAGGCTGTCTTGGGCTGGAAATCTCTTTCACTCTGTCATTCTGTGACTTCTGCTGCTCTAGGATTTATTTAGAGTCATTTTTTACAGGTATTTTATGGGCTATGGGGGGAGCTTCTCATGTATTCTTTTTAATATAGGAAGAACGTTCTCAGTTTCCAAAATAAATAGTTAACATTAATTAGCGACTATTATTCTGCTACTGCTTAAAAGTCTACTTGAAGACTTAAAACAGGTAAATATTTTCAAGATGAGGTGGATTCCTTATGTATGGTTGATGAAAATTAATATATATTTGTGTTTTAGAGATTCAGTTTTAATACTGTAAGTTATAGATGAGTTATAGATCTGCCTTAATGGAGTGAGTTTTCACACCAAGAATTCTCTTCAGGGATAAAACCACAGGTCCAGATTAAAAAGAAATGTTAAAAATAGTTTTTAACATACTCTTTAATTCACAGCTCTTTGTATTCGAAAGTAATACTTATAAAGTTACTCCTTTTAGAGAGAGGGAAATATGCACAGAGGTGGTAAATCACCAGTTCTTAGTCCTCATAGCTCAGGAATTCCTATTTCTAGATACTATGCTCAGTCACTTAAGTTTCTATCTTTTATTTTCATTTAGATCAACAGCGAAAAGAAAATGTGGTTTATATATGTTACTAATCTCTGTCCTCAGTACTGTCATTTCCTATGGCCTTCACCGATGTCCTTTCTCTTTTCAAGGAATCATGACATTCTTGGGTAAAGGTACTTCATATCTCTTGTAGTCTAACCTTCTACCCTAAATTGCAATCTTTTCTATAAGATACATGGCACATCCAACTTCCATTTGACAATTTTCATCAATGGGAAGATCACTATCTCACAAAACTATCCATTCCACTTTTGAATGACTAATTTTTAGAATATTCATCCTTTACTTTCTTTTAACTTCTACTCTTTGGTCTTAGTATTAGAGCTATATAAAGACCCACTTAGGTGAAGACAGTTACCAGGAATGATTGATTCTCTTTGTCCATCCTCCTTCCCTCAAAATCGTTTATTTTCTACATAAAATATCTCCCATTCCTTTAAACAGTTGTCATATGGCCTCCTCATAGTACTCTCACCATTCCATCACACTCTCCTCTTTAGCTAAGTATTAAGTATCTCTAGAATTGGAAAGGGCCTTAGACATCATTGGGTCCAACCCTTTAATCTTACAGCTGAGGAAACTGAAGCCTAGAGAAGAAAAAACACTTGCCCAGATTTCCACAGCCAGTGTAAGGCTGTGTAAGGTGTAAAGTAACAAGGCTCAGACTCATCTGGGACTTCTGTTGCTATTTCCACTCTGCCATATCTACTTTCTTCTTCAAGCTGTCAATTCTGTTTTCAAATTGTAAAGTGCCAAGGTACAATTCTTGTCATCCCAACAATTACTTTCTAAAAATTTCTTATAGTGGAGCTGGGGATACAAAGAAAAAAATATAAACAGTCCAAGTCTCCAAGGAGCTTACATCCAAACTGAATGCAGTAATATAGATATGATCTGAATAGTGCTGAGTACAATAAATAAATCAATAATCAATCAACTATTAAGCATCTGTTATGCACCTCATATGGGCTAAGTGCTGGAGAGAAAAAAAGATAAAAGTAAAACAACCCCTTCCTTCAATAAGCATGCTTTATAATGGAGGATACCACATTCACATTTATAGATGGGTAAGCAGATACAAGATAACCTTGGAGTGAAAAGGCGTAGCAACTGTGGGAAACCACATAAAAGCTTTATGCAAAAGATGGTATTTCAGATGAGTCTTGAAAGAAACCAGGGATTCTAAAATAGAATTAAGGAGGAGATACATGGTTGATAGCCTACAAAGGTGCAGGATCTGGAGGTAAAGCATAGCATGTGAAGATAGCAAGAAGGTCAGTATGGTGAGGCTTTTGAGTGTGTGGAAGGAAGCATATCTTACATGTATAAGAAGATGTGGTCATTGAAATAATCCATTTTACACCTCACACTGCAATCTATCTCTTGTTCATTCATAAACCTCTCCATCAATCTGACAGGTCATATATTCCATGTTCTTCAAATTTTCTTATGCAATCTCTCTTAATATCTAGATCATGTATCCATTTTGATCATATTCTGGTAAATGGCATAAGATATTGGTCTATGCCCAATTTCTATCAGATTGCCTTTCAATTCTCCCAACAATTTTTACCAAATAATGAATTTTTATCCTAAATTTAAGTCCCTACACTTGTCAAATACAGGAGTATTATACTTATTTACTACTATAAATTGTATGTCTCCTCTATTCAACTGCCCTATCTTTCTATTTCTTAGCCAGTACCAGACAGTTTTGATAATCACTCCCTTATAATGTGGTTTAAGATGTAGTACTACTTAAACTCCTTTATTTACATTTTTTTCATTCTTCCAAATGAATTTTATTATTTTTTTAACTCAGCCAAATATTTTTGGTAATTTAATTGAGATGACATTAATATATAAATTAGTTTAGAGAAAATTGTCATTTGTATTATATTGGCCCTGCTTACCCATGAACAATTAATATTTCTCCAATTATTTAAATCTGACCTTATCTGTATGAACAGTTTTTTATAGTTTTTTATATATGCATGTTGGGGTATTAATGCTAACCATATCTAGGCTGACAAAAGGGGGAAAGAAAGAAAGTTAGTTGATAACATTATTATTTATTTAAAAGTAGTAGTGGGTACATTTGCAGTCTCATGTACAACGATCTTATTTTTTATTTTATTATGTTAATGGAAATGTTTGTTTTATTTCTTAAGTTAAGAAAATCTAATAAAAAAGATGTTGGAAGTAGGATGGGACCAACATACGAAGACGTTTAAATGTCAAACAAAGTAGTTAACATTTTATCCTGGATGTTACATGGAAACAGTAGAATTTATTGATTGTGGTGGTGATGACGGGCTCAGAACTGCATTTTAGGGAACGTATTTTGACAGTTGTTTGAAGGGTAGCCTAAAGTAGAAAGAAACTTGAGAAAAGGAGATAAATAAGCAGGTTACTGCACTACTTCAGGAGAGAGATGATGGGAATTTGAATGAACTAGGATAGTGGCCCTCTGTGTGAATGAAGAGGAGAAAATTTACCTAAGAAATATTGTTGTCTATTACTTTCTTTCTTCTGGAGGTTCTACTCCCATTAACACAGCTAGACAACATTAGAGGCTTTGGCAGGTAAATCAAACTGTCAGCTCATATTCTACATTTCTATACGCTATTTAAAGTCCTTCCCTAGTATGCCTAACTAATATTTTTTAACATATATACAAAGTAGAAGCGAGTAGATGTGTGACATGGAGTTAATAAACTGTTTCAAATGACACATAAATCAGGAACAAGTATACATAATCCAAATTGATGTTATGTTATATTGATCAAAAATGAAAGAGAGCAATTGAAAAGCCCAGATTACATTTTACACATCAGGAAAGTGCAGAAAATGCTTCTGTGCTTGTATAATTGGATAGGTAAACCTCAAGTGATATCTGAAAGCAGGAAAAAGGAATGAATTAAAACTAACCATTGAAACCTGGCATTGAATCGAAGGAAGGAGGTATTCTACTTAGTGCAATTTGTCCCAAATGAATATTGTCCTTCCCCTGGTCCTTCTTCTGGAAGATGTAATTGTCATTCCTGTGGCATTCCTAGCCTCAGAATCATCCTGCTGTCTCTGAAAGCCTCCTGCCTGTGTCCAAGATGACACTCTATGTAATTACAAGTTTCCATTAGAATTCAGAGCTGCTAAGAAGGATGCTCTCCAATGCAGATTATGAGTTTCTTCTTTCTACCATGTAACTGTATTCAGTACCCATTGCATCTGCTCCTCAGTTACACAGGCAGCAGGGATCCTGACGACTGGCCTTTCCCATATGGCAAAAAATTTCTATTCCTCCTTTCCTTCCCTCTTTATCTGTAGGTATTCTGGACAATCATGTCATGATGACAAGTTTTTAGCTAACAATAAAGCGAGATAAAAATAAAACCGGATGTCAATAAAAAGCTAATAGAGTGCATTATCTTGTAAAAGCATTATGAAATACATTCCTATATGCAAAGAGACCTTAATGCTACCTTAAAGAAATAGGATTACTTTTAATTGAGCCCCCACATGTGATTATTTTGCATCTCTCTTTCAAACATGAAAATTATTCTGTCATCAACAAGCTTTTGGGTGAATGGCACTCTCCTAGGTGCTAAATGGTTTACAGAAACATATCTTCTAATTGCCTGCCCACATAGCTTCATGATAGGGAAAAGCAGGAAGTTTTATTAGCAGTAATTTTAGCACTCATGGAAGAAAATTGTATATAAAATGCTAGAGTTTCTTCCTTTCCCCAAATATTTGCTGCATAGAAGGGGAACAACTAGGAAGAGGAAATGATCCCAGACATTCAGAGAGATGGGCCAGAGGGATTTTGCCAGCTACAAATGCGACCTAACACCCTAGAAGTGTGGGAAAGTCTTATTTTTAATCCTGGTTATTTGAGAACTACTATCCATTCAATAATTTGATTAACTAAATATTCAATAAATAAGTACTAATTCAAAGCAATTTGCAAAGAGTTGTAGACGGTGTAGTGGAAAAAGCATAAGATTTAGTCTGTTAGGCAACACATATTTATTAAGTTCTCACTATGTACCAAGAACTGTGCTAAATTTTGGAAATACAAATACAAGTTGGAGGAAAGATGGTTCTTCCCTCAATACTACATTCTAAGAGAGGAAAGCAATATATTAAAAATAGTTTAAAAGAGAGAAGGGAGACAAAGGTACCATGCTGGGGAGTATAGCTTGAAAAGTCCGGTGTGCAGCCTAGAGACAAATGGATCCAGGTTTCAATCCTAGTTTTAGATCTGGCTTGGGGAAATCACTTCTTCCCTTTGGTCTGGAAAATGAGGAGTGAAGTGGATTAGATATCCTGTAAGACTCCTTCCAACTCTAGATCCATGATCTAAGGAATGGATGGATGGATGGATTGGTAAACATTTATTCTTATTATAACAGTAACGGAGATGCAAATTGAAAAGAGCATAATAGTCCCTGCTCTCAGGGAGCTCATATTCTAAATGGAGAAGGTGACACATAAAAAAAAATTCAGGGCCAAGGAAGATGGAAAGGCCTGAAGTGTTGGAGGATCTGGAGGGTAGAGAGGTGGGGAGATGTTAAAACTTGATAGTTCTCCATTTGACCAAAAGAATTGATGATTCCCTTCTCATCCAATCAGTGTGATAATTCAAGCAGCTCATACTGATCCTGACTTATAGGGTCAGGGAGGGAGAAAAAGGAAAGTAGGGAAGAAGGCTTCCCCAATAAAAATCTATTATCTATGATTCTCTAATATGTACAATGCAAAAAGTAGTGTAATGAGGGCAAAGGAGAGATCAAAACAGGATGTTCCAGGGTAATTCGAGGAGGGATGACTACCATAGTCATCAGGAAGGACTTTGGAATAGATAATTTGGAAAGTCCTTTCTAGCTCTTAGAAACATTCTCTCATTCTTTTATTCTAATTAAAATATATGATTAATATAGGACTATCTTTAGCAATTAGGAAAGTGTCATAATTACTGAACAGTGATAGTAACATCAAAGTAATCATTTTAACCAAATCCAGAAAGATAAAATATAGGATGCAAAAATTAATTGTACTAATTATACTTCAGTAATGATAATGACTGCACTGACATTTAAATGGTACTTTAAAGTTTTCCAAGCATTTCACTTACATCATTTGAACCTCATCACAATCTTGGGGTGTCAGTACAAGAAGTCTTTTTATTCTCATTTTGCAGATGATCAAATGGAGGCTCAGAGAAAGTTGAATGACACCTCTGTGCTTACGTAACTAGTAATGGCTCATGCCTAACCTTTATGTAACACTTGAAGGTTTGCAAAGAATTTTACATATATTATCTCATTTTATCCTTACAATCCTCATAGGTAGGCGCTATTATCTTCATCTAACAGATGGAAAAACTGAGACTGAGAAGTTAAGTGACTTGCCAAATTCACAAAAATAGTGGTTTTCAAAGAGGGTATTTGGGCTCAGGTCTTGAAAGCCTTGGCTCACAGATTTCAAACTGGAAGGGACCCTGGAGGCCATCTAGTGCAGCTTCTCATTTTATACATGAAAAACTTAAGATGTTAAGTATTTTGTTGGGGTTTCATGTCTGGTAAATATCAAAGGTAGGATTTGAACCCAGTCTTCCTGAGTTCAAGTTTAATGTTCTATATCCCCTGGCTCCATGCTGTGTTTTAGGATTTTTAACCCTTTCTATGAGTTCAGTTATTAGATCAATTTACCATCAATGAAGGAATCACTGAAGTAACTACTAAGCTCCCAGCCCTTGGTTATGTGTTTAGGAAAATATAAGAAAAATATAATAAGTAGGCCTTGTTTCCCACAAGTTGACAGTCTGGGAGGGAAGACTAAACTTACATAAGGAAAACAATGAGAGAAGAATGAAGTTGGTATATCAGCTGCTCCAACTCAATATAGAATTGGAAAGAGTTGGAAAGACTTTGTGAACTGGCCCACAGAAGAAGAGGAAGATTTAGTTGAGATGGAAAGGAAGAGACCACACAGATGTCATCCTTAGGAACCAATAACTGAGTGCATTAATGGAACAGCCAGGAGACTAGACTGACCAAAACAGAATGCATATAGAAAGACATTGTGTGATATGGTGGAAGTGATAAAATGGAATGGAAGATCATAGAGGACCTTAAATGGTATCGTTAAGTTCTAGAGAAGGAGAATCACATAATAAAAGCACTATCTCAGAAATGCTCATCTGAAAGTAGCATTCAGTTAATATTTGAAGTAGAGAAGACAGGGAGGGACCATAGAGATCTATTAAGGAACTCTTACAGTAATTGGTGTTTAAAGGGTTGTGTTTAAAGGGATTAAGATAATTTGAAGACAGAGGAAGGGACAAATCTGAGAAGAAATTTAATGAATGAATCAATAGGACATAACAAGTGAATCCTGGTATGGGACAAATGAGAGGAAAAATTATATTTGGGTCTTTCCTCCTCGAGAACATTTCAGAGGCAACACTAAAGGTAAATGACCAGCTAAGTGGAACAGTGGATAGAGCACCAGGTCTAGAATCAGGAAGACTCATCTTCCTGAGTTCCAATCTGGCCTCAGACATTTACTATCTGTGTGACCCTGGGCAAGTCACTTAATCCCGTTTGCCTCAGTTTCCTCATCTTCAAGATGATCTGGAGAAGGAAATGGCAAACCATTTTGGTATCTTTGCCAAGAAAACTCCAAATGGGATTACGAAGATTCAGATGTGACTGAAATGACCAAACAAAAACAGCTAATAGTAAAATTCCACTGAGTTAATGGTGGTAACAGATCATAGTTAGCCTTGAATAAACTAAAGATGCCAAGAGTCATCTTCAACTCTTTCCTTTTACAATGGAGAAAAATAAGGTCTACAGAAGTACAATGACTTGTCCTAGTTTACTCAGATACTAAGCAAAAAGGTGGAATTTGAATCTAGGATCATAGAGCTAGAGTTAGAAAGAACCTGAAAGTCCTCCTTAAAACCCCTCTTTTACAGATGTAAAAACTGAGGCTTGGCTTCGTTAAATGAATAGTTTAAAATTTGTTGGTGTTGTTCAGTGATTTTCAGTTGTGTCCAACTCTTTGTGGCACTGTTTGGGGTTTTCTTGGTGAAAATATTGGAGTGGTTTGCCATTTTCTTCTCTAGCTCATTTTTTAGATAAGGAAACTGAGTCAAACAGGGTTAAGTAACTCATCCAGGGTCACACAGCTAGTGAGTATCTCAGACCAGATTTGAACTCAGATCTTCCTGAGAACAGGTCCTGAAACTCAACTTCTATGAATAGCTCTTGGTCATATATCATTCAAAGGGATGAATAAAACCAGGTCCCTTGACTCCAAATCCATTGTACATCTTATGGCCAACAGAGAGTTAGAAATATGGGACTGGTGCTCAGACAAGGCAGCAAGCATGTATTAAGCATCTACTGTGTGCCAGATATACATGGCAAAGGATCAGAGGGTAATGTTGCCATGTAGCTCTAGGGTAGGAAAAAGTTTTTTGGGACATGATAACTATACTTAGGTTTTCACAAACTATTACTTTGTAATCTGGTCCTCTATGGCCTGGCTGTCCTGGGCTCTCTTGCTAAGCAAAGGTATGCCTGGAGGGGTATTCTTGGAAGCTCTGGCCCTAGGGTGGGGGGAAGATCCACAGGGAAGATTCTCACCTGCTCTTCAACTGGAGATAGGCAGAAGCCTCTTTTGTCTGGAGCATCTCAGAAAGTTCTACTAATGTCCTGCTCAAAAGGTGGTGAAATGCAATCAGTTGATTCTCAGTTTGTTTCCTTACTTTTAAAAGCAGATTTTCTGTTCTACCTCCTTGTTCCCCTCAAAAAGAGGTCATATTATTTCATTGCTGTTTTCCAAAACTGAAAGAGCTATCCTCCCACCTAAATCATAAAGACCATATGGCCATCCACTTACTCTCATGTTTTATCAGGACAAGGGGAGAATCCAGGATTTCAGTGATCCAATTTCTTGTGTTATTTGTGGGGAAATCATGCTACTGTGATGAGTTCTTTGATTCATAGGCTGAGATGAGAAGACCTTTTTAGGTTTTTCCACTGTTGAAATCAGAAGCAGAGATCAAAATGTTCCAATAACCATGGGAGGCTTTTGCTTATACAGTAAAACAAAGAAACAGTGTAAACTTCTGTCTGTCTTTTTGGCACAGGAAGACGACAAAGTTAAATGGGGTCTGGCTCATCTAGACTCTGAGGTTTTAGTGTTATGGGTACTTTACTATGTTCTCATGATTTGAAAACTGGTAACCCACATACAAACAGTAACTCTTTGACTCAGCTTGACATTTCCAAAGAATGTCAAACACTAAAGATTGTATAGTGTGTGTGTGTGTTGGTCAGTAATTGAGATTTCATCAGGAATTCCCCTGTGTGGAATCGGTCTGAAATAATATAGATGAAATTTAGTAACATAGTCTTAGAGACCTGCCTGAAGTCTCTAAGAAATCAAGTGATTTGTCGAGGTTCATGGAGCTAAGCTAGCATGTGTCACAGATAAAACCTGAACCCAGATCTTCCTGCCTATAAGACTCCATATCTATCTATCTATCTATCTATCTATCTATCTATCTATCTGTGTATATATGTACATGCATATATGTCAATAAGCATTATGTACATTTAACATTAAATGCCATTTATGACATGTGATATATCAATATTCAATAAAATTTAAACCACAAATTGATTTCATTCTTATATACCAACTATTAATTTTATATATATATATGCCATTTATATCATAGTGGAAGGATACATATAGTAAAGTGTTTGTGTATATACATACTCTCTAAACTATCACATGTATTAATACATATATGTGTGTGTGTGTTATTTGATTGGGGATTTTTTGGTTAGTTATTTTGGACTTGACTTCTGATTTTATGAGTGTAGGAAGTTTCTGGTGATAAGTCCTCTCTGCAATTTACCCTTATAGAGGTGCCTTGTTTCCTGAAAGGTTGTGACTTGCTAAAGGCTACACAATCAGTATCTAGCAGAAGAAGAACTTGGACCCAGGTCTTCCTTACTCTGAGACCAGCTAGTTTTCCATTATGAGATTCTGCCTCTCAAACTATAAAGATAGGTAGATAAATGTTAAACATATAGATAAGTGCAAGCTAGCTAGAGACATGAGAGGTAGAAATATAGAAAGACAGACAGATAGACCTAATAGATGATAGATGATAGATTTTGTGCTTGTCTACAAATTCAAAAGACAGATGGATAAGTTATAGAAAGATACATGATAGATGATAGACCACTGGTAGTTGAATGAAAGACTGATAGATGCTAAGTAGATATTAGAGAGATAGATAATAGATTTGTTTTATATATATAAGAAGTTAAAATGATATATATTAATTAATATGATTTTTTAGGATTTGATTTGAAAAAGATAAGGTGAATTTATTCATTCTTTAAATATATATACACATATATGCATATGTATATTTATATGTGTATATTTTATATGTGTATAATGGCTCTGCACTGCGAGAGGAAATTTAGGACCTCCTCAAACCAATGAAATCATTGGTTTAGTTGTGTTGTTTTTAAATCTTAACAACATGTGTTTCTGTATAAAAATAGTATAGTTTATATATTATTATTATATATAATGTACATTTATTTATCATAGTTACTGGTCACTAGAATTTTCTTTTAGAATTTGATACAGATAAAATAAGTTTACCTATTACTTTAAGTTGGGATACCTTTGGAGTATTGATTCCAAATAAGAAGTGCTACAACCCCTAATAGATCACCCACTAGGTATCAGCAGAGAAGATTGCCTTTGCCAGGATACAGCTGATGCCATCCATGCTATTGTCTTCTCAACTAAAAGTAGCCATGCTGCTACAGTGATACAACTCATTCTCTGGGCTTGGTTGTTTTATTTTTTTTTTTATCTCCTGGCTAACTTCCCACTTGGGGAATCATTTGCAAGTCAGCTCCTCTGAGTGAGATAGTCCTAATAAGTTTTCGTTGCCTTGGCTCTGTTGTGCTGAAGAATTCTGCCCACACAGTGTCTGGTAACTAAATCCTCTTCTAGGATTACATGAGTGTCTTTCTGATCCAGCACTTTGGGTACTAGTTCAAAACAGTTGTCACTTTCATTGTATCACCAAGAGACCATGGATCTCTGATGAGAGACCATAGCTCTCTATATGCCTTAGATAAGAATAGGAGGAACTAAAAAACTATAGAACTGGTTAAGATAAGTAAAGAAGGCACTGATGAGAAATATCCCTCACCTAATCTGGGTAGACTTGTATCTGAGAGTATGTTTCTGATTTCCTACCTGTGCCTAATAGAGGGTGTATCAGTAAAGATTATGTCCTGGGAATGGCCTGTAGCTAAGCATTTGGCAGAAGCACAGGTCAAGAATAGAAGTGGGGAATCTTCAGCCTCAAGGCTGGTCTCATGAGGTCCTCAAGGTCCTCAAGTGTGGCCATTTGACTGAATCCAAACTTCACAGAACAAATCCCCTTAATAAAAAGATTTGTTCTGTAAAACTTGGACTCAGCCAAAAGACTGTACCTGAGGACCTAGAAGGCCACATATATATGGCCTCAAGGCCGCTGGTTCCCCACCCCTGTCAAAAACATGCCCCTCTGACATATTAAGTGCCAAGAAGATCTAATGGCATCAAGGAGTAGTGAGCTTCCCATCCCCAAATTCCAGAATTGGAAGGTACCTCATTTGTCATCTTCTCTAGCCTTTCTATAGAAAGAAGTCCCTTTCCAATACCCATTTGGAATCAGACCTAGGATGACAATATATCTAATGTCCAGATAAGCTGGAAAAGACTTCATTTGGAAAATAATATATACGCATACTGGTTGCATTACATCATCATGCAGAGGCTGAACCATCACATCAGTGTTTAATAAATCATAATCACATGTTTTAGAAAGCATTTTTCCCATGCAGTAGATCAATCAACAAGCCAATCAACAAACATTTATCATATGCCTATTTTGCTAATGGTGGATGACTTCAGAGTCAAAACAACCTACGTTCAAGTCTCATCTGTGATGTATACTAGTTATTTGACCCTGGAGAGATGGGTCAAATGTCTCAGTGTCCCTCTCCACAGAAAGTGGGTATGCCATGGTCAGGAATATTAAATTTGGTTGTATCCCCTTCAGTTCTTATCGCAGCGTCCTACACATAGTGGGCACTCAGGCACTAATTCACTTAGCATTGATAGTGGTGGTGACCAGAGGGTGTAGTGTTGTCATTAATATTCTTTAAAATATTCTGTTGACCTGTCCCTTCTTCTCTCTCCACCCCTTCTTGTCGTTACTTTACAGGCTTATTACAAGAATCAAATGAAATAATTTACGTGTAAATGATTTGAGAAACACTATTCCCAAGCAAAGTATTATGATGAAGATTTTGCCTAGAGTGTCCACTTATCTAAAAGAGATTAACACCTAGATGGGGGTTCATAGCTGCTGAAAGAGGAAAAGAATCATTTACAACAACCAACATCCCTTTCTAGAGACAGGGAGAGATCATGATGTTCTAGAGTTAGAATTCAGTTCAGGAAACATTTATCAACCTTCCTTCTTTGAGTCATGGAAGATGCCCTAGGCATTGGGACTATAAAAATAAAAAAAAAATATCCTCCCTTTCCCCAAAAAAAATGAAATCAAGCAGTGAGAGAGAAATATATGGGAGGAGAAAGGGAGAAATGGAATGGGGCAAATTGTCTCTCATAAAAGAGGCAAGCGAAAGACTTTTTTAGTTTGGGGAAAAAGAGGGGAGGTGAGAGAAAAACATGAAGTTTACTCTCATCACATTCCACTAAAGGAAGGAATAAAATGCACACTCATTTTGGTATGAAAACCTATCTTACAATACAGGAAGGTGGGGGACAAGGGGATAAACAGGGTGAGGGGGACGATGGAAGGGAGGGCATGGGGAGGAGGGTACAATTTGAGGTCGACACTCACAGGGAGGGACAGGATCAAAAGAGAGAATAGAAATAATTGGAAGCAGGATAGGATGGAGGGAAATATGGTTAGTCTTATACAACATGACTATTATGGAAGTCATTTGCAAAACTACACAGATTTGGCCTATATTGAATTGCTTGCCTTCCAAAGGGAGGGGCTGGGAAGGGAGGGAGGAAAAGAAGTTGGAACTCAAAGTTTTAGGAATAACTGTCAAGTACTGTTCTTGCCGCTAGGAAATAAGAAATACAGGTAAAGAGGTATAGAAAGTTATTTGGCCCAACAGGACAGAGGAGAGGATGGAGACAAGGGCAGAGAGGAATGATGGAGGAGAGAGCGGAGTGGTGATGGGGGCAATTGGAATGCTCGGTGTTTTGGGGTGGGGGGAGGGGACAAGGGGGGAGAAAATTTGGAGCCCAAACATTCTGTGAAAATGAATGTTAAAAGTGAAATAAATAAATAAATTTAAAATAAAAAATTAAAAAAAGAATATATATATATATATATATATACATATATACACATATATGTATATATATATATATACATACATATATATATATATATGTATATATATATATCCTCCCTTTAAGAAATCTGCATTCTTCTTGAGGGAAACAAGATGCATACCTCTAAGTGAACACTAATTGTATACCAAAAAAAGTAATTTTGGTGAGGGAGCGGCAGTGATAACCATTGGGAATTCAAGAAATACTTTTTATAGGAGGTGGCACACTTTTGTTCCCCATTGAATGAAGCTGAGGATTCAAAGAGGTGGAGGTGAGAAGGAAGAGCAGTCTAGAAATGAAATTATGCCCCCCACCATGTGCCCATGCAAAGTCATGGAGGTAGGAAATTGAATGCAAGTAGATCTACTTGGGTAAAATCAAGAGAGCTTTGGGCTTAAGAAGGAGGAATGTGCAATGTCTGAAAAGATAGGTTGGAGTCATATTGTGAAGGATTCTAAATGCCAAACTGAAAAGTTCCTATTTTTATACTGGCGCTAATAAAAGATCAAGGCTTAGATTTGCCTGATACTTACCAGCCTCGTGATCATAAACATGTTACTTAACCTTCTTCAACCCCAATTGCCAGGTCTCTATACATTTTGTCATGTTGTGTGTGCATACATACAGATATATGAATATATACATACATGAAAATATACACATATGAATATATACATATATATTTAAGGAATTAATAAATTCATCTTATTTTTATCAGATTTTTATTGTTGTCTTGGTAAATAAATATAAAATATTCTAGTTATCTGCTTTATAAATTCACAGTTATAAGAACAAGGCACATACAATTCAAAGCAATCAATCAGGTATACTGTGGTGCTTTATTATTCACTAGTTAAAGGAGAGAAAAAAGCAAATGAAAAGGGTGACTGATGCAGTGAAAGAAAGATTGAGAAATAGATATAGTTTAATAGGAAAAGGAAGACAGAAAAAAATGAAGAGATTGAGAGACACCTATAGTGACTGACTGAGAAACAGGCACAGACAGTAGCAAAGAAAATCTTGGGTGGTCCTTAAGAATCTCATCTTACACTCTTTTAAAATACTGGAGAAAGTTTTCAAAGCCATGCTGTATTTTCACAAGTATTTGCAAAAAGAATATGAATTTCTTTCTCTCCTCTGAACATATGTATCAAAAGGTAAAATGGATTGAGTCCATTCCACAGCCCAAAGTATTTTTATCTGTTATTATCTTTCCTTTATAACACAGGAAAGACTATGATTTCTGTTGTTTAGTTGTTTTCAGTTGTGTTCGACTCTTTGTAACCCCATTTGGGATTCTCACGACAGAGATACTGGAGTGGTTTACCACTTCCTTCTCCAGCTCATTTTTAGGTGAGGAAACTGGGGTAAACACTGACTTACCCAGGGTCACATAGCTGGTAAGTATCTGAGGTCAGATTTGAATTTAGGAAGATGAGTCTTCCTGACTTCAGGCTCCATAGTCAATCCACTGCACAACCTAGCTGCCCAGGAAGAATTACAGCTAGCAAGAGCTCTAAAGATCCTGCAGGGGAACTTTAGAAAATTCTTGATGTGTGATTAATCAATTTTATAGTTAAAATTTTAGCTTAAGAATGATGGTGATGGTTAATTCTAATTGGATTTCTTAGCCATAAAATCACCTGCCAGTACCATTTTACAGAGTAATGTACTATAAGACACAATACACAATCAGCAACAATCCACGATAAGGAAAAACATAGACCTCACTTGAGAATTAACTGACACCAAGGAAATCAATCTGAATAGAATCTCTAGTTTCACATGTTATTTTACTGTAGTGTGTTCTCTCTCTCTCTGTCTCTCTCTCCATATATATGTGTGTGTGTATACACGCTATATACATACATACTATATAAACACATATGTAGTATGTATGTATGTAGGGTGTATATATTTACATATATCCTCATACATATGTATGTATATACACACATGTATATATGTATATACATTTACACACATATTGTTCTCCTCGTTCTGCTGTCTTTGCTTTCTTCACTTTGCACTAGTTCATACAGGTCTTCTGAAACTTCTCGGAACCATCCTTGAGTTCGTTTCTTACGGTATCCCATTCATTCCTCTGCCATAATTTGTTCATCCCCGACTTGATAAAACCCTCTGAGTTTCAAGGTTTCTTGCCACACACAAAAGCTTCTAGAGAGATAATGGGCTAAATGTAGAGAATGAGACATTTTGGGGACTTGGCCCATGTGGTCATTTATTTTACTTTGCTATACAAATCTGTTAGAAGTGTTTTATTTTTCTTTTCAGTAGGAGTGAGGGATATGGAAAGAAGAAAAGAAAAAAACCTTGTTAATTGTTTTAAATACAAAAGAAAGGAAAGCCTCTTTCTAAAATAAGAAAGAAAGAAATGTCCTTCATTATCCTAGGATCTTATTGTCTGCTACAGTATGCTTTTAATTTTTTCTCTACCTAGGAACAAAAAACGTAATAATGGCTATTCATTTAAAACTTTTAAGTTTGTGAAACATTCGCATACTTCTTATAACAGCCTTACCATAATCCTGTGAAATAGGTACTATAGATACTATTGTTATCATTATCATTCCTTTTTCTCAGTTGAGTAACTATGGCTACTGGGGGTGAAGTGACTTGACCAGGGTAACATTAGTCTCAGAGTGGGAATTGAACCTAGTAATCTATCTATCTCAACACTCATGGGGAATATGTTACCAGTTGTTGCTGCTGAGTCATTACAGTCATGTCTGATTCTTTGTGACCCTATCTGAAGTTTTCTTGGCAAAGATCCTGGAATGGTTTGCCATTTCCTCTTCAGTGGATTAAGGCAAACAGAGATTAGGTGAGTTCTCCAGGGTCATATAGCTAATAAGTGTCTGAGATCAGATTTGAACTCAAGTCTTCCTGACTGTTGGCCCAGTGATCTATCCACTGAGCCATCTAGTTGCCTTTCCAATTCAGTTAGTCAATAAATAAATATTTAAGTGCCTGCTATGCGCCAGACACTCTCCTAAGAGAAATATTACAAAGTTCATCACTAGCAAAGCAAAATGCACAAATTATTTCATAGAATAATGAGTAACTGTAAATAACAATAAACATTTAAATGTTTTAAATTTTGCAAAAGACTTTGCATATGTTTGCCAGGCCTAGAAGCCTGAGGGCTACCCGAGTCTTACCCTACCTGTCCCAGGTCTTCGGTTGGCCAAACCAGATAAACGTATGAGAGAAGAGACTTTCCGGAGTCGAACAAGGGTTAGGCTTTATTCAGGGTCCTGGTTACATGTGCAGGGGAAACTCTTCCTTAGGAGGGAGAGAGAAGTCTCCCAAGGAGGCAAAGATCTTACAGCAAGAGATTGGAAGCAGAAGTGTAAGTGGGGAGAGAGGGGGAGGGGAGAGCGAAGAGAGGAAAGAGGGAAGAGGGGCCTTCTGTCCTGTAAGGGCCCCTCCCGTGCTAAGAGTGCCTTTAGGCTTTCCTGACCCTAATTAAGCTCTCCGACCGTGTAGTTTGCACCTGAATACCGTGCCTGTTAGATAACAATAGGTGTGCCCAGATCTGGGTCAGTCTCGAGGGCGGGGATGCTCCTCCCATCACGTTTCTCACTGGAAGAGGCGGAAATACACGAGATAGCTTGGTCTCACTCCTCGATTCCCTGCTGTTTTCTGGGGGGCCTCATGAGAACTCTAAGATTTAGAAGTTCCCACCTTCACCCGCCCGAGACTGTCCACATGGAATTGAGCTTCCACCCCCAACATATGTTGTCTTACTTAAGGGCAAAAGTAAAATTAAAAGAGACCTCAGAGGTCATCTTTTCCCTAATTTTATAGATGAGACCCAGAGAAATGAAAAGATTTGCTGGGATTGCCTGGCTTATTATTAGCAGAGTCAAGTACAGAATTCAACTTTCCTTCCCTAGTCTATCCCAATGTTTTTCCTATCAGCTCTGTGATAGTTTCCAGTGATTAAGTAACAGAATGATTTATTCTTCATGATAGGTAATTCTAACAGCAAAGGGAACATGACCACCAAGGAAGGAAAAGAGTGATGAATGTTTGTTTACTAAGAACAATTATCCTGTAAAGTAAGAAAGAAATGAAATTTTCCCTGGTGTTTAAGTCTTAGTCATCAAAATTTCATGAAATTCAATTTAAAAAGAAAACATGCGGAATAAAGTCATTTCAAAGAATGAAATGTCCACATGTTCTGAAACATCATCCCAAAGGGCAAGAGGCAAGTTACATTTTTCCTAATGTTCAAACTAAGTCATCAAAACCTCGCAAAATGTCATAAAACTCTTTTAAAAGTGAAATAAAGCCATTAAAAGGAATGAAATGTACCCATATTCTTGGTTTGTATACCTCAAGGAAGGAATGGAACACAATTATCTTGAGAAGTGTTCATTTGGGCTGCATCTCCACTTAGCCTTCCAAAACTGAATCATGGAATAAAAGGATTTAGAACTAGAAAGAACTTTAAAGTTTATGTAACCCAAACCCCTCACTTTACAAAGGAGAAAACTGAGACCTAAGGAGGTAAAGTGATATGTACAAGGACAGGTAACCAGTAAGTCTTTCTTTGGGGTATATGTTCTTGTTATTTTGGTTTGGTTTTTTAAAATATTTTGATTTTTTAAAATTATTGTTATTGTTTTTGAGTCATTTTTCAGTCATGTCCAACTCCTTGTGATCCCATTTAAGGGTGTTCTCTAGCTCATTTTACAGATGAGGAAACTGAGGTGAACAAGGTTAAGTGACTTGCCCAGGGTCACACAGCTAGTAAGTGTCTGAGGCCAGATTCAAACTCAAAATGATGAATCTTCCTGACTTCAGGTCTGATATTGTGCCACCTAGCTGTCCCGTTCATAACTATATTTTGATATAATTGCTTTGTATGGTAATCCTATGCTTTCTTTTATGAATTTTAAGGCATTATTCTTTTTTGAGTTTATTAATCTAGTTTTAGTTTTCAACATTCACTTCCACAAGATTTTGAATTCCAAATTTTCTCCCAATGTCTCCCCTCCCCCCACCCTAAGATGGTGTGCATTCTGATTACTCCTTCCCCCAATATGCCCCCCTTTCTATCACCCACACACCCCTTTGTCTTATCCCCTTGCCATCTATTTTCCTGTAGAGCAAGATAGATTTACCCCATTGCCTGTATATCTTATTTCCCAGTTGCATATAAAAAACAATTTTTGATATTCATTTTTAAAACTGCATTCCAAATTCTCTCTCTTTCTCCCTCTCCACCAACCCTCATTAAGAAGACAAGCAATTTGATATAGGTTATACATGTGTAGTCATGCAAAACTCTTCCGTAATAATCATGGTGTGAAAGACTAACTATATTTCCCTCCATCCTGTCTCACCCCCCCATTTATTCTATTCTCTCTGTTGATCTGTCCCTCCTCAACAGTGATTGTTTCTGATTATTCTCTTCCCTAATATGCCCTCTCTTCTATCATCCCCTCTCTCTTATAGCCTTCCCCCTTACTTTCCTGTAGGATAAGATAGGTGTAAGTCCAGTAGTATAACTGAATATGAGAGTAGTAGCTTGTCAAGCCAAAGATTAATGAGAATAGATAGTGGTATACATACACATATATGTATGTACGTATAAATGCAATTGAGTATGTATGTCATTTCTTCCTTAAGCCGAATCCAATGAGAGTAAGGTTCACTCATTCCCTCTCACCTCTCCCTTCTTCCCCTCCATCAGAAAAACTTTTTCTTGCCTCTTTTATCTGAAATAATTTACCCCATTCTACCTCTTACTTTCTCCTCTCAATACATTCCTCTCTCACCCATTAATTTTACTTTTTTAGATATCATCCCTTCATATTCAATTCACCCTGTGTGTTCTCTCTCTCTCTCTCTCTCTAAATACATACATACATACATATATATATATATACATATATTCATTAATTGTTTATTTATTATAATGCTGAGAAGAGTTTCATGAGTTACAAATATCGTCTTTTCATATAAGTTCCTTATGATTTTTCTTTCCTGTTTACCTTTTCATACTTCTCTTGAGTCATATTTGAAAGTCAAATTTTCTACTCAGCTCTGGTCTTTTCCTCAAGAATGCTTAAAAGTCCTCCATTTCATGGAATATCTATTTTTTCCCTGGAGAATTATATTCAGTTTTGCTGGATAGGTGATTCTTGGTTGTAATCCTAGCTCCTTTGCCTTCTGGAATATCATATTCCAAGCCCTCTGATCCCTTAATGTAGAAGCTGCTAAATCTTGTGTTATCCTGATTGTGTTTCATCCACATCGATCCCCTCACTGTCTGTGGGCCAAGAGCTCTGTAAGCAGCTCCTGCCATTGCCACTGCTCTGGGGCTGGGGTCAGACCACTCCTCTCTCACCCAGGTCTAACATACATTTACTACTGACCTTCTAAGTTGTCTTTGGAGTCTGTGGGTTGAGAAGTCTGAAAAATGCAACAGTTGCCAGTGATTCATTCCCATGAGGCCTACCCCAGGTTTACTGGGGTCTGGTCTATGCTGGTATGTTTTGTTCCAGACGCGCTCCTCCCAGCCTGGTACTACAAACCTTTCCTGTTGACCTTCCAGGTTGTCTTGAGCTGTAAATTTGTCTCATTTTGTCATTTTTGTGGATTCTACAGTTCTAGAATTTGTTTAGAATCATTTTTCAGGTATTTGGAGAAGTTTGGGGGAGAATGCAAGCAAGTCCCTGCTCTTATTCCACCATCTTGGCTCCACCCCCTTAAAGCATTATGTTAAGAAGAGTGCCATTGGCTTCACTAGATTATCAAAGGATTTTATGAAACAAAAAAAGGTAAAGAAGCCCAGGCATAGGAAGAAACATAAAAGAGGAATTCTATACTAGCCTCAGGATGTTCTCTTGTCCTGCTATTTCTGGAGCAGTAGTAAACTTCATGCATCCTACCCTAAAGTGGCCTGAATTCTACCCTAAAGCAGCCCAAATGTTATCATAAGCAGTTTTAAGGTGAAAGTTGGAGGGGGGAGGGAGAGGAGCTTGCATTTAGTCCTCTGTGGTCTCCATCACTTCTCCATCCATTCCAGTCACCACTATCTCTTCTCACTAATCTTTGGCTTGACAAGCTACTACTCCCACATTCAGTTATACTACTGGACTTATGTATCATTCTAGAGAGAAATCATAGTGTTATTTTCTATGAACACAGATTTTACTAGTGCTAATACATAAACATTTATGAAGATAAAAGGAAGTTCAAAAGGACGTGCATTGTTTACCATACTCTCAGAAATATAGGAATCAAATTAAAAGCTTCTAATAAAACAGATAAAGAAACAAACAAAAGAACCTCAATTGTTGTTCCAATTCACTTCCTTTGCCTCTAGTCCCCTAAGCCTTATGGGCAATTCATAAAACTTAGGCCCATCATGGCTAAAGAAGGCTCACGACAGATTCTTTTCATTTCTATTTTCTCATCTTTCTGGCCTTTAGGAAGGCAATTCTTAGGCTAGTCAAATAAAACAATGTCTTCAAAAAGCTTTGTGGAATATTATGTATTATAGGGCATGTTTGTAAATAGCAGCATTCTCCAGATATCCTTCACTTTTCTAGCTGAGAAACATTGTTGCAAGAAATTCCCATAACAAAATTCTCAAGGTCATGCAATAAAAGATCATTTAAAAAAATACAAATGCTTATTTTGAGAGTGGAAGCTAATAATTCATCATTTACATATCTTCCAGATGACTTAATTCTCCCCCTCCCCTACCACATCCATTTGAAGTTTGTTATTCTTCAAATGTTCATTCATTACACAATCCAGCCCCGAAAAAGTGTAGATTGATAAAGAGGTCCTAACTAAGAAGCTAGTCTTTGGGATAAAAAATAGCCAACCCCCCCCCCCCAAAATGACCTAAAAATAAAATTAAGCCTCTTGATTATAATTTACAGAGACATGAATGAAAGTCCTTATAGTAATGCTAAGATATGGGGAAGGATATAACAAAGAACTTTTAGATCTCCTAAAAAAAATCAATGCTTACATTACACAGAGGTAAGACTAGAATAATAAATGAAGGCATGACTAAATAAATAAGCAAACAAAAAATAAATAAGTAAAACAACTAGTAAACAGGACTAGGTGAGATAAGTTTACTGGTTATTTTGACTAGAATTGACTCTCAGTAAAATTGTGAAATAGGAGCTATGTCCCAAGCACTCTCGGTTTTCATTTCCATGTCCTTATTCCATCCCTATCCATCGGTATGATATGGTAAAGTAATTCTCACTAGACTATCCGTGATTGAAAATAATTGCCATACACATGCACACATGCACACATTCATATGCTAAACTGGTTCTCTATGTATATGTGCAGCCTATAAAAATACATATATGTATCTATGAAGATATATGAATTCATATGTGTATATATACGTATGCATACATGCATATGTGTGTATAGACTGAATATGCTTTTATCAACACATGTATGTGTGATATATACATGTATGTATATAGACTGGATATGTAAGAATATATCTATTTGTATGTGTAGATGCATACACTATAAATTTATATGGATGTGTGTATTTATAGATAGGTAAAAAGATATTAGTATGTAGTTACATGGGCAACCTAAGTCATATCTGCATATGTATATATACACATATATTTATAGCACGCATATACAAATACTTAGTCATATAATCTAAGTTGCCCAGGTAACTGCATATATCTTAGTGTAGACAATATGCATTTTTATCTACATAATTTTTCCTCTCTGACTGATCGGTCCAAACTCCTTTGAGTTGAAATAGATATCATACCCCAAAAATGGCATTGTTCTGGTACTTGATGCATCCAGAACAATGCCATCTGCAAATGAGACCATCTAGAAAATTTCCCCAGATCCATCCGTCTGTAAGAAATCAGGTGTGCACTTAGATTCTTGGCTGGATCTTCTCATTAATAATGGCAAACACCATTGACAAGCATGAATATCCTTATTTTATTGCTCCTATGGTATCAGTATTCAGGGGTCATCAAACAAGGTTATTTCTGTTATACCTTTCATGGGAACTTGTATTACTATGATATATGCTTGGCAGATACCAGGTTGGAGGAGGACCTTTCAGGTGGCATTTTGCTTTGCCAAGTCTATCAATTGTTAGGAGTTCAGGGAGCACATCAAATGTGCCTTCCTTTTGAGTTACCAACCTATTTACATTGTATAGGTCTTGTAGGTGCAGGGTTGTTTGCATGTTACTACCAAAGTTAGTATGTGAGCTCCTGGAGAACAGGGACTGTGGTCTTTGTTTGCTTGTTTGTTTGTTCTTTCTTAGCATTTAGCATAGTGTCTGGCACCCAGTAGGTGATTAATATATATATATATATATATATATATATATATGTTGATTGACTGATGGACATTTCTACAATACATCAAAAAGAAAAAAAAACACTTGTGGTAGTTCTTCTTTACTCCATGGATGACCCCTCCCAATGAAGGGATCTTAAAAAAAAAAGAATTGCTGATATATCAGGTGACTGACTTGAAGCCTTAGTCTGACAGTATCGTATATCACCTCCAGTGAACTCAAGTGCTACGAAATTCTCTATTTTTCCAGTATTTATGCCTTTGTATAAACTTATATTCATAATCACAGAAATAAATTTGTATTCTCTGTGACTTTCAGGAGCAGAAAGAGGTGTCATAAAATAAAATCAGTAGCAATGAAATGTCACAGCTCCAAAAAAAAAGTTAATTATTACTGGTTTAAATATTCGTAAACCTAGAGCTATTGGAATGTCAGATGGTCTTTTTTAATCTGTCTCTGAACTGTAATCTCTTGATTCAGGACTGCCTTCTTGCTTACATGTAGTGCATTACGAGGAGAGAAAAGTACAAATGGTGCTCTCTGGCTGACTAATGTTCAGGTGCTTCTCAACTCTTATTTCCATATATTTTTTCAATCGCATTTAGTCACTGGCACTCATAATACTGCCTCTCTTCTCCACCATAATTTTTGGTGACATTTTTTTTGCTTTAAATGTTTTCTGAAAAGCTTAAGCAAAGAGAACTGAATAACAGATTGTGAATTCTCATTGGTGACACCCTTTCTCAGAGTGTGACTCCGTTGCTCCCACCTTTTACTATTCCACAGGGAATACACAACTACCATACTATTTTTACATAATATAAATGCAAATTTTTATTTCTTTCTTTGTTTGCTAGTCTAGATGTTCTCCATTTCTTTATCAGAACTATACGTCCCCAAAGGGCACAGATAACGTCTATTAATGCCAGAAGTATAGTGTTGTGCACAGGTAAGAGCTTTAGAAGTGCCTCTTAATGTTTAGCTTGGAAACAGTGAGGAGGAGGTGAAGTATTATGCGTCTGAAGATTATAAATAACCTTTCTCTTTGAAGCTTGCCACCTCCTAGAGGTACATTAAAAAAAATATCAAAGAGAGAGTATGAAATGGATTTATAATGTCATCAGTTGCTACCGTTGTTTTCATTTAAAATCCAAGTTGTGTGTTTCTTCTCATGCTTGATTTATGTGTTCTTTAAAAATGGCTAAATTTGAAAATCTAGGATTGAGTTTTGTCCCTGAATGTATTTACTTGTTAGTTTATCAAAGACATAGGACTTCAAATTTTCAGAGAAGATAATGTTAAGTCATTGCCTGTGAAAGATGGTCTTAGCAGTGAAAGAAAGTAAAACCAACAAAAAAACCAAACAAGATCACGTGTTAGAACTCCTTGTCTTCTCTGCACCAATTATAGGAAAAGACAGTAGCTTTCAGTCTGCCACTTTCACACATATATAGAAAAGATCGATCACTTTTGGGATTGGGGGGGGGGCCCTTCTTACCAAGTTATGTGGGACTCCTACTGAGCTTCATATTACAATTTCTCCTAAAACTTGGTCAGTTTCTAAGTAATGGAGAGCACATGTGACTGAATAAGAAATTAAATCTAATTAAAAATATATGTATTTTAGGTACCTACAATATGCCAGGCACTATGCAAGTAAAATTGCAGAAATAACTGTTCCACAAAGAGCACTGAAGATATTAGATAGCATAGAAAAAAGAGGGAGGGAGAGAAAAAAAGAATCAAAGGAGAAAGTAGAAAATATTCCCCCAAAGTAACATTTTTCTTGGGTATGTGTGAGGAGAAGACTCATACTTTATGACATGGAAAAGCTTTAAATGTATTCAACAGAGTTGTGATAGCTTTAATGGAGCTGATTTGTAGCCATATCATACCTTTCATTCTATAACTAATGAAGTAATACCCTTGCCAAGGGAAAAAGGATAACAAATAGATGTCTAACTTTGCTCCCGAAGTTGTCAATAGTTAAGCTGTTGTGTTGCATAATGTAAAACTGATTTTGTTAAGGATATAAATTATTTTTCAACATTGACCCTTGCAAGAGGTATGTTGGCATCTTTAACTGGTTTGGCTTAGGTTCTGTTCACTTACTTAATATGAGTCCAAATAGGTTCAATAGAAGGCAACACCCTTCTCTTAAATGAACTCATAGCTCTTCAACCCGCAGACTCACAGATAAAAAATTGTGTTAAGTTCTAGATTTTAGAGTTGGAAGGGACCTCCAATGCTATGATATCCTAGGAAAGTACGGTGAATTATCTAAGATCACATAGTTTATGACAGAACCAGGTCTCAGACCCTAGTCTCAAAGCTCTAAAGCAAGTGCTTCTTCCTCTGTATCATACCACAAGTGACCTTTGAAAGATCCTCAAAAATAGTGCCAAAACAGTACATGAGCATCTATTTTGTTTCCAGTCCTTTATTACCATAATAAGTCCTATTTTACATATGTTGATCTCCATGAGGCTTTTTTTTTTTTTTTTTTTTGGTCATTGACCTCCTTGGTATGAGCCTCCCCTTCAAATCTCTGGATCCAGGGCAGTGGAAATTTTAGTTATATTCTTTGAATAATTCCAAACTGCTTAATAGTTCCCAACTAACAAGAAGGTTAGACCAAGTCAGTGCCCTACCCATAGTGAATTGCTATGACTGTCTTTCCACAACCCTGCCAACACTGATTTTCCATCTTTTCCTATTTTTGCCAATTTTCTGTGTGCAAAGTAATCTTTTTTTTTCTTTTTTCTTATTAATGACCTGGAAGCATTGATTGTGGACAGCTTGTAAATCTTCCTTGGAGAAACATGTTGACATCTTTTTATGTATTGGTAAATAGTTTGCCTTTCTCTTAGCTTCTTTTTTTTTATTTGTTGAAATTTATAATCGTTGAAATTTTTGGAAATTTATTGAAATTTCCTCTTAGAGTCTTCTTTTTATACCCACAATTTTCCCTTCCTTTTCCATTTAAATTTTATTCTCCTTCTATTTATGGAAACACTACCTGTTGACTTACAATGAAGCAATCATTTTTATTCCTATTAAGTGCAAAATATCTCCTTTCTCCCCTTTCCACCTCCTTCTTTCTACTCAGTATATTCAAGGAAAAGTTTAATAAATACTCTCAGTGGATCACCTTCATTAATGGGGAAAAAGGCAAAGATAGCATAGAGATATGTTTTGAGTTTTTTTTTTACTTTGCAATACGATCTTGTGCTTATTGTTCATTTTCAAGTGGACATATTCTGGGAATATTAAATACCACAAATAAAATAATGCAACCATACTGTGAAAACCTGGCTCAGAAGGAAGAGATTGGGAGATTGCTTCTCTCCAGACTTCTTAATTCCTCCATCATGCTCACTCCTGCCTACCCAGTTTCACCTGTCACTTAGCCAGATGAACTAAAGTTGGCTTTTTTCCCTTTGAATTTGTTTTTGCGTTTGGAAAGGTTTTTATATTTCAATGGCCTCCTACTGGGCTGGAAGTTGGCTAGCAGAGCAATGAGACACCATAGATCCTAAATCCATTATGGTGGAAGAGATCTTAGCCTTCCTCTAATCCTTCCTCCCCTCATTTTACTAAGTGAATGCCATAAACAAATGACATTTAAACATGGTAAGCAATGAAAAGAAAGATGACTTAGAATGAAAGAATTGTAATCAGGATTTGAATTCCGACTTGGGCACTCATTAGCTATGTGAATGCGGGCAAATCACTAAATCTCTTGTTAAGCCTTAGTTTTCTCAGCTATTAAGTAGGGGATCATAATACCTGGGGAGGAAGGAGGAAATATATCGACATACACACATATACATGTATTTTCCCCCAGATACTATGATCTCCTATGTGTGTATATTACAGATAGATGGATGGATGGATGGATGGATGGATGGATGGATGGATGGATGGATGGAGAGAGAGAGAGAGAGAGAGAGAGAGAGAGAGAGAGAGAGAGAGAGAGAGATAGATGATAGAGGCAAGTCATTTACTCTCTTTAAGCATCTTCAGTTTTCTCAGTTGTTGAGAAGGGCATCATAATACCTGAAAGGGGGAATACACATATGCATATTAACAGACACTCACACACACTCATATATACATACACAGAGAGATGTGTATTTTTCCTTGGGTATTATGATGTATGTATATTTACCCCTTTTCCTCAGATAGTATGACCCTACGGACATATATGTATGCATGTATATGTGTATGTATATGAGTGTAAACACAGATAATATACATGTATGTGTGCATGCATGCATGTGTGTATACATATATGCATATAGGTGTATATGTATACTATGTGCAAGTCACTTAATCTCTTTAAACCTTAGTTTTCTCAATTGTTAATAAAGGAATCATACTACCTGAAGGGAAAACACATTTGTGTATGTATGTGTATATGTATGTATACATATATATATATGTTTTTATATATTATATTAATGTATTATGTGTTGTTGTTGTTGAGTTTGTCCTTCATTTTCGAAGAAGACCATGCCATCAGAGAAATGGTGACATGACTTGCACTTGACTTTGTTTTGAGTGAGGAAGGGCTGTGCAGGTCACCAGCCTCATTTTCTCCTGCAGAGCCATCATCATGAATTGTAGTGAATCTCAAATGAGACAATATGTGTACAGTGTTTTGGCAACGTCAGAGCTCCTGATAAATGTCAGCTACTGTTGTGCATGGTGATTTGAAAGCAAAATTTGTTTATAGTAATCCAACAGATGATTGAAACTTTTATTATTTAGTGTTCTGAAAAAAACTAAGACTTAATGAAGCTTTTTTAAAGCTCTCTGCTCACTCTACAGTAGGCTAGATTGTTTCTCAAAAGCCTGAAACAGTTAATGCAGATGCCAAAGATTTCAAATTTACACCAAAGGAATAAGTTAGTACACCAGGAGAAGCAGACTTTTAAAAGAATTTTGGTTCCTAAAGTAGACACTGATTGTACTCCTTTTACAGGATGGAGGCAGGTTATTAATCAATCAGGTCCACATGCTATGGTTCACCTCGCCTTATCTTTTTTACCCATGATGTCTTTCTATCTTGGCAGCAACTTTGTAGTGATTAAAAGCTAACATACATATGCCTGAAGTGGACAGTGTCTTTGATTCCCCCCAGAAGTCCATAATTTAGACCAGCTAATTTGCCCTGAAACCAGGAAGCCAAAACAAAAAGTTGGGATCAAAGAATATTTCCAGGTGTTCCATCCACAGAGGGACATCTCCTTTTAAATCTATGTCTTTCCAGTCTACAATTTCCCTTTGAAAATATGCCTACTACAGTGCATGTTTTAATAATTGCCTTGTCAGGCAAAACTTTTGAGGCTGGATGATCCCTCAGGTCTCTGCCAGCTCTGAAATCCTATACTCCTCTATGGTATATTTCCATTTAACTCTTAGTCTTTCCTATTGTGGCATTTTTTTTTCTCTTCTCAATTGAAAAATACATAGTTTTATTTTTTTCTTATTTTTCCCCATTAAAATTCCAGAGTTAGAGAACTTGTCCACTTACATTTTAAAGTTATCACATCATTAAAGCTTCTTGCATTAGGTCTCATAACACACACACACACACACACACATACACACATACCCCTTCCCATATGCTACACACTAGTTAGGCATAATTACAATGTCACATTTATATAGTTCTTTAGGATAGTAATGCATATAGATGGCACATATTCCAGAATAGTTAGAATGGCTCAGGAGCTGGGACACAGGTCTCAGTGGACTCAGGGAAATATTCCTCTTCCCCGCCCCAGGTCATGATCATCTCAAGGGATTCATATCCAACTCAACCCAGTCCCAATGTTCATGCTTAAAATCTACTTAGCAAAATGGAAAATGTTAAGGCTCTTTAGGGTCTTTGAGAGGGCAATTCCTTCACGTTAGAGATGAAGATACTAAGCCCCAGGTGTAAGGAATGATTTAAAGAATGTCTGAGAGAGATCTGAGGAAGGAAGGAAGGAAGGAAGGAAGGAAGGAAGGAAGGAAGGAAGGAAGGAAGGAAGGAAGGAAGGAAGGGAGGGAGGGAGGGAGAAAGGAAAAAATCACTTATTAGATCCCTACTATATACCAAGCACTGTGTTAAGGGCTTTAAAATATTATATCTCGTTCAGTCCTCACCTGGTATGTAGGTGCCATTCCTATTCCCATTTTAAAGTTAAGAAAACTGGAGCAAGCATAAGTTAAGTGACTTGCCCTTTAGGCAAGTTCAAAATTATCCAGAGGCTGCATTCAAGCCCCTGTCTTCCCAATTCCACGCCCAGCATTCCCCCCCTCCCCCGTGCCACCTAGCTGCCTCCAGCTACCTTCTTTCCAAGCAGTTGGATAAGACTGAGAGATTAATGTGAACTTCCCAGATCTGCCTCTGTCCAGTATTAAAACTCAGGACAGTCTCAAAGAGGTTAGGATACTTAGTTCTCAGAGGAAACCTCTAAGATTCAAAATATAGAGCCAGAAGAGCAGAATATTCAATGACCATGGCCATGTATAAGGAAAAGTAGATGATGATCAAATGGACAAAGGATCCTGATGGATAGTTAGAAGGAATGGTAGAACACATGTTATATTTTATACATTACAGTTAATTTACTTAAGTACAAATATCTGCAAATCAAGTTTAATTAGTTATATCAGTGTTTAATATTGTTAATAATAATTCATTTTTAAAGAAAAAGTCAAGGTGTACCCTAAAAGAACCCCAGACCTAGTAATTCTAGGACCCCAGCTAATATCATAGAGCATTCTCAGGATCCTGGACTTAGTAGTTCTTAGACTTCTGTTTTTCCCACATTCCTGTGTTGTAAGTACTGACTTTAGAAATAAAAAAGAACATGTATTCAGCTTCTCGAGTGTGCTATTTCTATTTGATGCCTTGGCCCCTTCAGAGGAAAAAAGTGCAATAAATTAAAGGAATTATTAGTACTGGTATGTACATATTTTTTCCTCTTACTCCATTGAAAACTTTGACAAAGGTTAAAACTTCATGACAATAAGATAAGCATAATATAAGAACTAAGGGGTGGTGACTGAGTATGCCACACAGTTGTAGTCGTCATTTTTTAAAAAGGCTTATTTTGTTGAATTGATACTGATATCCTATTTATGTGATGATTTGATGCTTTGAAAAAATCTTACTATTGTGTAGCCCCACAGGAGACAGGGAACATCTAAAGATGGTAACTGAGGCTTCGTTTATAAAACAGCAGGTATTTCTCCTGTCTACATTGGAGGTTTCATGGCCGCAAGCCATCTAAGCCATTTCTGGTTCAATATATATAAACCATAGGAAACTGCTGTTTTTCTCTAAGCATAATTGTTTTGGTTGGACCATTATTGGGTCAACCCTCCTTGGATTCCATACGCCTTTACCTCAGCTTGCTAAACTTAGCAGTGCCCCAAATGAAATCAAGAGTGTTATCAGAAAGTACCTGCAATGGGAAATCATCTTGACCACAGAAAATTCAGGTATGAGCAAGATTCCTTAACCCCAACATATCCAGTTAGCCAGTAAGCTCTGGAAGGCTCTCAGTGGATGAATGGTGACTTTTGTCTGAAAGACTCCACCTCTTCTGGAGTAGTTTTCTCCTCTTCCTCCTCCACCTCCTTCTCATTCCTAAAGGGCATTCTTGCAACTGACTGTTCAGGTTTGAAAGAATTTATTGTTAATGCTGTTTTTAAAAAACTGAGTAAAGAAAATATTACAAGGAGGAAATAATAAAATATGTAGGGAAATTGCTATATGGAACCTTGTACAGATTCTACAATCAGAGCCATATTCAGGAGAGCATTCATTAAGAGAACACCCTCCTAACTCATCACACCATCCATACGTGGAACCATCAGTTACAACAAAGGGAGAAGTTTTGAATGCTATGGATAAGTTCATTTACCTTGGTAGTGTACTTTCCAGGGATGTACACAAACTGTGTAACTGATGTATTTTAGAATTATGATATGTTTTAGAAACATACTAGGGGAGAGATGCTCTCCATTTGATCAAAGGAAATGGAAAACAAAGGTTAGCTATCAGAGTTTATTCGTTCTGCCAACCCAGCCTTCTTGGAGAACAGATTTTGCTCATAACATGGGTGGTCAAGTGGTACAGTAAGAGTTCTAGACCTGGAATAAGGAAGATTGAGGTCAAAACCCACATCAGATACTTTCTAGCTATGTAATCTGAGACAACTCGCTTAACTTCTGTTTGCCTCACTTTCTTCATCTGTAAAACAGGGATCATAATTGCACCTACTTCTCCCCCATGATTGTTGTGAAGATTATAGGAATAACATCTTTGGAGTTTTGCAAACTTTCAAGTATTCGATAAATATTACAAAAGAGAAAAGTTAGCAAGAATTTCTATACTTGTAAACAATACAACAGTATCATTTTGAGTAATATGATTTAGCACAGTTCTTACTTTTCATGCTGTCCTTTAATACTCCTAAATCTTCAAGTACAACAGTTGATAAAAATTATTATTTTCAAAGGCCTTGGACCTTTAGTTGTTTTTCTGTTTTTAAGTGCAATAGAAGGTCCAAGCAGTGTTATTGTCTTTTCATATCTTCATTAGCTTCTTTAAATTTGTTGTTCCTGTAATGCAGCAAGGAATAATTTCTGATTGTTATTGTTTTTTATTTTCAACTATCACTGTCAGTCAGTAATAGCCCAATTCTCTTCAATTTTAATTCCTTCCTTCTGTTGAGTATCTCCTATTTATCCTGTATGTAGCTTGTGCATAGTGGTTTGCATGTTGTGTTCTTAGTAGACTGTGAGATCCTTGTGAGAAGAGGTTGTTTGGGGCCTTTCTTTGTCGCCCCAGGTCTTGGTACGTTGCATGGTACGTAGTGGATGCTTAACTACTAAACGTTTATTGACTGGCTGACATTGACTTATTTTAGATAGTTTCATGCTAGAATATTAGCTCTAAGCATCTTAGAATAATACTCTATTATGATTTGCTATAAACTGAGACAGATTTATACTTGTGCTGTTTTTTAAGCTACTACAGAAGGAAAACACACCCACACATGCACACAGAAAGACACACACATGAGCATAGATTCAGTGTTGGAATGAATTTGAAGGTCATCTTGTCTGACTCATTTTATATATGAAGAAACAAAGGTCCACAGGAATTAATTTTATTTGCCTAAGGACATAGGGATAGTAAGAGGCAGAGGCAGGATTTGAACCCAGATCCTTGGACTTTAAATCCAATTCTCATTCCAAGTAGATGGTGCATGGGCAGCTAGGTGGCTCAGTGGGTAGAGCACTGGGTTTAGAATACCGACTCATCCTCCAGAGTTCAAATTCAGCCTCAGCCACTTTCTAGCTGTATGACTCTGGAATGTCAATTAGCCCTGTTTGCCTTGGTTTCCTCATGTATAAAATGAGTTGGAGAAGGAAATAGCAAACCATTCCAGTATCTTTGCCAAAAAAAAAAAAAGCCAAATACAACTTAAATGACTGAACCATGTTTTTAGGAACAGAATACTTTAGGTCCTGGAAAAAGAAGCACATTAAGGATGATTTTTTTTTAAATTATTATAGATCATCACTGCCCCATTAGAGAATTTCTGGGAAGCAAGTCTACTGTCTTTAAAATAACAGTTCTTTTACTGAGGAGAATTCAGTTCCCCACTAAGGAGCTACGGGAAAGCAAGAAGTAGTCATTAAGAACTTACTATAGATACCAGGCACTGTGCTAAGTGTTGGAGATCCAAATGCAAGCAAAAAAGAAAGACAGTCCCTGCCATAGAAGAGCCTACTTTCTAATGGGGGAAGACAATATAATACACAAGAAAGAGATGAGAAGGTCAGGAGAGGGGACAAGGGGGCTAATGTCAAAGGACAGAGAGTTTGAAACATAGCCAGGAGGAAAATGGAGTGTGCCTGGAGACCCCTCAGAAGAAACAAGGCTAGGACACTAAAGTCACCATGGCAGAGAAATGCTCCAAGATGAGAAGACACCTGAATCTTGGTGACAAAATTAATTAATACCTTTATTACTCTAGCTGATCTTTTGGGTATATTTAAGAAAATAATTGAAATATTCTTAGGGGTGATATGGGACATGTAGGTGGTACAATGGATAAAGCACTGGGCTTGGAATGAAGAATGCTCATCTTCCTGAGTTCAAATCTGGTCTCAGATACTCACTAGCTGTGTGATCCTGAGCAAATCATTTAACCCTGTTTGCCTCAGTTTCTCATCTGCATAAGTTTCTTGTCTCAAAATAAGCCAGAGCTCCTCCAGTATCTTTGCCAAGAAACCCCCTAATAGTCGTGGAGAGTCGGACACCACTGAAATGACTCAACAACAAGGGGTGAAGATAAGAGTAGAAAAAGGGCAGCCCACTATCATTGGGTGTTCTCACTATGCTAATTTACATATTTATAATAGGATCTTAGATCTGGGACTTTAGTTCAACCCTCTCATAAATAAGGAAGCTAAGACCCAGGGAATTTAAGGGATTTTCCCAGTGTCAAACAGGTAGTAGTCTGGATTCTTTGCCTACCTACTTCTACTAGAAAAGAAGACAAGAAAGGAGAGAGGAATCATTCAGAGGAGGGACTTAACCTGAACAAAGCATTTCTCAGAATCTGCCTTGTACCCTATTTGGAGGATGATGAAATGCCTTATCTCTCCTATTAGATTATGAAGTCCTTAAGGACATGTTATTTCACTTAATATCCCTCACACCATTAGCAGAGTGCCTTACTCATAAGTCATCATTTCATAAATATCTGCTGGATAAACAAGTGAAAGAACAGGGTCAAAGAATCAAGAAGAGGGGCATGCAGAAGTATCGGGGATACGTTTGACCATAACTTCATCTCAAGAATTAGGATATTTCTATTCCTTCTTGTCTCCTGGTTCTCCCTTTTTTATTCCTTCCTTCTTTCACCTCAAAGAGAATCCTTGAATTTTATTTCAAAGCTATGGAGAGAAAGCTAGTTGCTGTAAAGGCTGCAGCTCTATCCCATAAGTAGTTCAACAAATTCAGTTAATGGAATGTCCTCCTCCAGTTCATCTCAGTTTTGTTTCTCTTTTCCACAAGTGGCTCTCATTATGTTTTGGAGTCATCGTGGGAATATTTTGTGTAGTTGCTGTCCTCAGAGCCTGGGATTTTATTCTCTCCCTAAGAAGGCAAACATAATGATGTATTGAACATCTGCTTTCCACAAAATATTACAAGATATCACAAAGTGCAAGCATAAGTTGTAGACTTGATGAACAAACAGCATACCTGTTTGATGGCCATCCACATTTCTGGTCCTTTATGTTGAAATATGATGAAAATACATTTAAAATGAAGTGATTTTGAAAAATAGGATCAGGAGTAAAGCTTTCACTACTCTCAGATCTGAGTTTGTTTTCAAGAGACTGTTACAGGCTGGCGGGATGTGGATCATCATATCAATCTAGAAATTTCTAGAACCCTCTGTGAGCATGGAGGCAGAGGTAGAGAGTGGAGGGAACAGAAAAAAATAATTAAACCTCTTTTCCTTTAAGAAGTTTACAATCTTTGAGTCTTAAGTTTTTTTACTTAATTGATAACGTAGAAACATCTTTATAAAAAGTTTTTTTTTTATTATTTTGCATTTTTATGGGTTTTGGTTTTTTTGTAGGCAAAACATTTTGTTGACAATAACATTTTGTTGTCATATCAAAAAAGATCGCTGCAAAGTCATTTCTTAAAATCTATTTCTCCCTGAGGCTGGTATCTTCCTTTAATGCTTTGCCTCCAGGAGTTCTTTCTTCCAATCCAACTATACTGTCATTGTCAGGGACAAGGGAGGCCCCATGGTTCCTGACTGATGGTTTTTCACATGTTCCTAGTGTATCTACTTCTTTCTTCTCACCGTTTTTGTCCCTGCTTCTCTCTTGTATTCTTCCCCCTTCTCTTCTCATTCCTTCTTTTGGTAGGTCACTTCTTATCCCTGGCTGCTGCATATGCCAACTCATGGCCCTCAGTGTTCAAATTATCCTAGCAGCTGGCCTTCTTGTTCTAATACTTCTTAAACTCCAAAAAAGATGAGTTTCAGCCAAAGTAGATCACAATGCCCCTCAGCCTTAGCACACATCGTCTTCATGAGTTTTGTGGCCAAAATATTTTTTTAAATTTAATACCTTCCTTGTCATTCCCATAACTAGTCTTACAGTGATAAGGCTTAGCAAGTTTAGATAAGCTAGCCACAGATCCACAGATGGAAGTGACCAGAGATATCAAGTCCTCATTCTACAGATAAGACAATGAAAGCCCAGACATATAAACTTGCCCAAGGTCACACAACAAATGAGGATGTTAAACAGGAGTCAGGGAAACTAAGTCCAGTGCTCTATACCCCTCCTTCCCCTTACCACACTGCCTTTCCTTGTAGAACAGACATACTTACCAATGCTTGGCCTGCACTCAAAACCAGCTTGGTAGAATCTGCCTGAATTCATACTTCTTGCCATATGAAAACCTATGAGAACCCAGGGTCATACACACACATACGCGTGTGCACACACACACACACATTTACACTTGGATGAGGCATCACAAAAGAACTTTGGTAGAGATACTATTCACTTGGGTGCCTTGTGATGAAATATAGTGACAGAGACTGAAATGTGTTCCAGGAATGTATTTGTCCTGATGAGCAAAAGGAATCAAAGCATCACAGATTTAGGGTAGAAAGGAATCTTAGAGATCATGGAATTCAAGCCCCTAATTTTACAGATGAGGAAAGTGAGGCCCAAAGAGTTACTTTTGAATTAAGATTTTGAAACAAGGTTTAAACCACAGGTTTCCTGATTCCAAGTCCATTGCTCTATCTATTTGTTGTTCAGTCGTTCAGATGTGTCTGACTCTTCATGACCCATATGGTGTTTTCTTGACAAAGATACTGGAGTGGTTTGCTATTTCCTTCTCCAATGGATTAAGACAAACAGAACTTGAAGAACTTGACCAGGGTCACATAGCCAGTGAGTTCCTGAGGCCAAATTTGAATTCAAGTTTTCCTGATTCAGACCCAGTGCTCTATCTACTGAGCCACCTAGCTGCCTGTGCTCTGTCCACTAAACCAGTAGAATTCCCTGGTTATAGTTTCTAAATCAGAAAGAAGGACTTTAAGGTTGGCAACCACAAGGAGAGAATTTAGTCATAACCTTTGAACCTGAAGGGGTTCTCATAGGACAACTAGACTGATCTACTTTTTTTTAACAGAGGAGAAAAAACTAAGGGTCATAGAGGGTATGACCTGCCAAAGGTTTCACAGGTAGAAGCATGAAAGTAGCCTATTATTCTCTGCAACATGGAGTGATATATTATCCTTGTATAAACATAGCCTATGACTAAGATAGAAAGAGGTATTGCAAAGAATGTTGGAAATAAATGAATAGAGCCGTCACTTCCCTGGGCACTTCCCTGCTCCTGCAGACAAGAGAGGAGAGTAGACTTCTACAAGTTTATCCCCAGGTAAAGTGAGTCACACTCCTGTTTTATTATTGGGCCATACCATTGCCCGTAACCATCTACCTCCTGTTTGCACTGCAAAATACTCAGTGCCCTAAGTTCCTCATAAGAGTGTCACTGGTGAGTGTTCTTCCTTCAGGGAAACAACTAGAGAGGAAGGGGCAAAGGGATGCAAGTGATCCATAAAGCAACCAGTAAAAGTAAAAGCAGAAGGTTTCCATGGAGAGATGTTCTGTTTTGATATAGCAGAGAGAAAAAATCTCTTCCTACTGCCTAAGCTCTGCCGAGGCAAAAGTGTCCTTCACAGATTAATGACAGCCCTACCACCAGTCCATGGGTTAGAAAATCAGACTGATAATGCATCAAATTATGTTTGAGTATACAAAGGAATGATTAAGGAATGTATTAGAAGACATATTATACCAGGAGCAGCCATAATCTCTCCCTAAAGAGCTGTCCTGTGAAAAATAGCCCAGTTCCCCACCCCTCAACCTTCTCTCCGATTACTTATGCCTACTCATCTATGTGTCTCAACCAATGGGTTAAAATAGATCCACAGTCTGACAGTGATTCTAACCCTAGGTTTTCATTCTTGTCAAGCTTCCTCTGTGTCATTAAGGTCTTCTACCTGTAACTTGGACCCTCTGTCCAGGTTTTGACTTCTAGTTTACCAGAGTTCAAGACCCTTGTAGCCAAGACTCTTTTGATCTTCAGCCTAGTTCCTTACTCTAGATTTTATATCCATGAAGCACAGTCCTCCCCTAAGCTTTAAACTTTTGTTGCTTAGGACCATGATACCAGCATTCATTTCCATGTTTGACTGACTTGGATTGCTTTGACCTCAGCCCCCTTCTGTTTAATTGAACTCCCATAGGGGTTTAAATGTAATACCATTAGTTTTAGTGCATCACCTCATTGGTGATAATTCTCAGATCTTCTTACCCAACCCTAACCTTTCTCCTAACTTCCAAACTCACATCTCCACCTATTTATTAGACATTTCAAACTGAATGTCCTATAGACATCTTACATGACATCTATCCAAAACTGAATTCATTATCTTTGTCTCCAAAGCTGTTTTTCTACTTAACTTTCCTATTACTATTGAGGGCACTATCATCTTTCCGGTAACCCTCCTTCCCAACCTACCTATCACCCTCAACTCTTCAATGTTCTCTCACTCCCCAAACCCAATCTTTTGCCAAACCCTAATGATTCTACATTTGTAACATCTTTCATAGATAACCATTTCTTTCCTCTGACATTGCTGCCATTATGATGCAAGTGCTTGATACCTCACATCTAAACTATTGTAATGGCCTCCTGGGTTATCATATTGCCCCAAGACTCTCCCTGTTCCAGCCTGTCCTCCATTCAGATGTCCAATTGATCTTCCCAAAATGAAAGTCATTCCCCTATTCAATAAACTTGAAAGGCTTCTTATATTCCTAAGTCCCAGTATCAAATCCTCTATTTGACATTCAGAGCCATTCATTACCCGGCCCCCACCTCCCTTACCTGTCTTTTTACACCTTATCCCCATCCACATACTATGCCACACAGTAACAATGGCCTTCTTTATCTTCCTCCCACAAGACATTCAGTCTTCAACTCTTGATACTTTTCCTGATTGTGTCCCATGTCTGGAATGCTCTCTCTTCTCGTCTCTACCTCCTAACTTCTCTCGATTCCTTCAAGTGTGAGATAAAAACCCCACCTTCTAGAAGAAGCCTTTCCTATTTTCACTTAATGCTAATACCTTCCCAGTATTAATTATCTCCAATTTATCAGATAGATGGATAGATACAGATTATATCTTTGTACATAATTTGTTGCATCTTATCTCTCCCATTAAACCCTGAACATCTTGAAAGCAAATATTGTCTTTTGCCCTTCTTTGTATCTTCAGCATTTAGCACAGTGCTGGGCACTTAATTTGTTTGTTGGCTTGATTTAATTGGTGTCAGGAATACCAAAATTCAAAACCTGCTTCAGACACTAATTGATTGACAATAATAAAACCTGGAAAAGTATTTAACTTCCCTGGGTCTCAGTTTCCTTTCCTGTAAAATGAGGTTGGACATGATTTCTAAGGTCCTTTCCATCTCTAAATATATGATCTCATGATCCCACTTGGTCTACTCATTCTTTTCTCACCTAGTTCTCAACATGACTCACAGTCAAAATGCTCTACATTGGAAAACATCTTCTTGTCCTGCAATCCAATTCAAAATAGATACTTGCAAGTTCTGGTAACATAAGTAGTGATACAAGTTGCTTTCCCAACCTCTTTTGATATGGTCTTTCATATATTGAGTAGGCAGCAAAAGTTGGCATTCCCACACTAAGACTATACACTACCAGATTGTAGTGAAGAAGGTCCCAAGATTCCTTGGTACTGTCATCCCAATAAAACAAATGGATGGGACCAGAACATCTTTAAAGTTTCTTTCAGCATTATCCTTAAAAGATATAAATCTATGGTAGAACCACAACTAGAGTAAGGATGATCAGGGATTTGCCCCACGATGCCAAATTTAAAGGAAGCTAATAGCCCTTAGACTCCTTTAGTAACTTAGCAAAATAAGGGAAAACTACAATCTACCAGATGGAAAGCTGAGCCTCCCCCTCCACCAGTCTCTGCCCAGTTCCCCACATCTCCGTGCAGCAGCCTCTTCAGCCAGGGCTCCTTCCTGCTCTGGTACTTTACTCCTCCCCCACTACCCAGCTCAGTTGAAAGCAAGATTCACACCCATTGCCCTGAGTGTGAACATTCATTGCTATGATTCTATTTTTTGGTATGGTAGAGTAGAAAAGGAATTGAACTAGAAGTTATGAAAATTGAATTCTGATTTTGAATCTTCTGATTACTGGTTATCATTCTTAGGAAGTTGCCTAGTCTTCTACAGACTCAGAACCCTCTTCTATAAAGGAAAGGCTTGAACTCTAAATTCCCTCTGGTTCCAAAGCTCATGATCCTCCTTAAACTGAGGTATAGAGAGAGAGTGGAAAAAGGATCATAGGACTTAGATTTTGACCACTGATCCCCAGTTGGGTAAGACTCCAAATCCAGAGCACTTTCCCTCTCTCTGTCTCGTGGACCAAGGCAACTAAAATGGCAGAAACCATAGCCATCAAGTGATGATTAGGACATGGGTCTACAGCTATTTAAATTTTATATTCAACTAAAAAAGAAAAAAAATCTTGACGTATAATTATAAAATAATGTGATCTCCATCATGCTTTGTGAATGATTTCATATCTGATCTCCCATTTGACCCCCATAATAATCTTATTAGTTAGGTAATGATAATGAAAACAATGAGAAGAATAATTTTGATAACTATAATAACTGATATGTGTTTACTTTCAGATTTATAGAACTTTACAATCTTTATCTAATTTGATTGTTAAACAACCCTGTGAAGAAGATTTCTCCTATCACTAGGTACTATATTACCTACAGGCATAATTATCCCCATTTATGCATGTGTAAACTGCAATGAGAATTTGAGTGGTTTAGGAAAGTTTATGTTATATATGTATATATATACATATACTTACATATTATGTGGAATATATATAATTTATAATTTGTATAAGACCTGAGATTATTTAATGTAGCTTTCTCAACTGTTAGTCCCATTAAAGGATGTGATTGAAAATTGACTTGAAAAAATATACTTATGTAGATGTATTATGTATATATACACATATAGTAGGTGATTGGGAACTGACTTGAATATATGTCATAAAGATATGCATATGTATGTGTGTGTTATATTAATATGATATATAAATCCAAAAGCAATTTTTCTTCTGTCTTTGGACATTTCTCCAGAATGCCTTTGGATCACACAAACACATCATTAGTCACTCAGGAAATACTAACTAATTTTATTAGTAATTCCGTGGAAACATAATGTAGTTTAAAGTTGTTAAAATTTTTAATAAAAAAAATAAAAGATCCAAAACTAAACAAAAATTATTTTGGAGTCTCAGTTGTTTTGTGCTACTATACCTTTCATTCTCCCATTAAAAAAGGGAGAAAAGACATTGAGAACTGACTTGAATACTATATGTGTGTGTGTATGTATCTACATATAGCTTTAGAATATGTTTAAACTTTTTCAGCTGCAGCTTTACAATTATGTGTGTGTGTGTGTGTGTGTGTGTGTGTAATCATGTTCCCCTTGGATTATTATTAAAATTAGTTTTTGTTCCCTGAGAGATCAATGATGTTTGTGTCTATGTGTGTATGGGGGAACCCAACTACAAGTAGATATCAGGAGAAAATCACTTTGGGATTTATAATATCAGGGTAAATAATTCATGGAAGTTAATGAGGGTAGTACATTGTTTATTGTGTATATTATTTCTATGAAGTTTTATGCCTCTTCTGTCTGTAGTCTTGTGTAAGGGACACAGTGACTCAAAGATGCTTTATTGCAGGAACATCAACAACAATTAGTGGGATAAATTTAGCAGAGGCCAATGCCATTGCAAAGCAGACCCTGTTTAGCTTTTCAGCAGTGCAAAAGGAGACAAGCATAATCCATTTCACTAATAATAGGGGCACTAGAGCATTCATTCAGACAACACTATGGCCTCTTTTAGCCCTTGGGTCATGAGTATATGCCCATCAACTTCCATCAGGATTTGAAATTTAAAAATAGGAAAAGGTTGGCACAAAGACATAGAGGGAGAGAAGGTAGATTAAGAATACAATTTGTAGAATATTTCCCATAATATCAGTAGACTATAACAGTATTACCTAGACAAAAAAGGGAGGATGGAAGAACCAAATTTTCTTCCACATAGCCCAGTTCAACTTTCATCTATTGCATTTATTTTGTAGCTCAACCAATTGCCAACAAATTCCCTTGGGATTGTTAATGGGAAAACTTTAAAAAAATCAGTAGCTTTGTCTCCAATAGCATCTGAAAGTTAACTTCAATATTTTTCTGCTTCCTGTAGTAATTCTTTCCTTTGGGGTAGTGGGGGAAGAAGTTTGATTTTTTAATGACCTCAATCAAAAAGTTGTTTGTTTGTTTAAAAGTTGTGTTCCTTTCATTTTTATGAGTGTCTCTCAAAGACCTGAAATTGAACTGATTTAACTCCATAGTATGACAGCTCCCTTCATCAGTTATACCCTTCTGTTGTTCTCTTTATCTGTTTCATCATCTCTGTTTTATGTTTCATGTTAATCCATTAAATCAATAAAAGCATAAACTAGTCCTCAGGCCTGGATGACACCTTTATGACTATACAGAGTCTCCTAAAAGTTTTAGCATGTGTAAAAGCTTTGTTATTAAAATTTAGTAAGCTTTATTACTAAAGCTTAAATTTGAATTAAGACTTTTGGGAAACCATATCTCTCACTAAAGGAAAGACAGAAAAGAGGTCATAGGGTGGTAAGGATCACAGAGTTTATAAATTGTCTAAAAACAGTAATTTAGTTATTGATGTTCTTCATGTGCATATTTCATTTATTTACCAATGAGTTGATATATTAAAGAAGGAGCTAAACTGTATCCATATTTATACCCTCCTTAAAAGTGAAACTTTTATTGGAGCTAAATGGAGAGATGATTCCTCTGAAGGTTCTCTTTGGAAAGATGAATAAAAGATTGGTTTCCATTCTGAATTTATAGACAATAGAAAGCATTTCATGGTGTGGTTAGCCATTTTACCTTGAGTTTTTTACAGTGAGCAAAAGCAATCTGATCACTAAGCAGAGAGCTGAAGTTTATCCATTTCTCTTGCAGTGACCCCAGTATAGAAATTCCAAGAACTTGAAAATCATTATCCAAATGAATTCAATATATACCTTAAGACTCATTGATTCAATGGGAAGATGAGCATGGGGGAAAAGATCACAGAATAAAGACTTGGAAAATACAATTCAGGATCAAGAAACTAAAAGTCCAAAGGCCTTTAAACTACTCAAAAATTGTTCATTTATATATCCTAAGTACTTCCTTCAAAAAAAAAAAAAGAGTCCCACAGTACAGGATGTGGTGAGCACTGGAAAATGTCACTTTAGTGAGATGGGAAGTGAACATCAATTAAAACATTTTTTTTAAATTCAGGAGAAAACAAAAAGGAAGTTCAAAAGTGGACACAAATAGGTCAGTTTTGTTGTTGCCTTGTAAACTCCAATATACTCTTTAAAATAAATTGCACAAAGGTCATAGCAATTTTTTTTTCTTTAGAAGCATCAAGTTCACACGATAAAAAGTCTTAAGAGATTAGGCTCAAATAATATGCCCTAAATCCCTACACTAAAATCTTGCAACAATCTAAAACTGTGACATATTAATAATGTGATAAATACAAGGTATCCTAAAAGTTTGTGTGGTTTTAAGCTATTGATGCTTAAAACTTTTTAAGCTACCAAAATGGTTTTAAAATATTAAAGCTTAAAACTGCACTAAGACTTTTGGGACACCCCATATTGACATCAGATGATAGGTGTGGCAGGGGGATATACTTTTCCTGATAGTGTTTGTCGTCATAATCGAAGGTGTCCTGTACAGAATCCAAAATGAAGGCTCCTGTCAGTAGAAAACTTGTATGAATGGCAGATGACGTGATTACGGTGAAGTGAACAGAGTGCTGTATGTAGAATGAGGAAGACATGGTTTAATATCCTTCCTCCAGTATTTACCAGCTGTGTGATCCTGGCAAGTCTGTCCATTTCTCTCTGCATCAGATTCCTCATCTTTAAAACGGCAATAATAATATCACCTACTTCTCAGAATTGTCATGATGATAAAATTAAGTTATCTTTATAAAGTGTTCTGGAAATGTTAAAACACTATGTAAGTGCTAGCTATTATTGTTATTATGTGGGGTTGTTATGGCTGGCAGAGTGCTTGTAAGTAGGTAATTTAACCTCTCTGAGCCTCAGGTTTTTTTTGTTTGTAAAATGGGAATAATATCTGCCTCACAGGCTCATTATCAAGAGCAAATGAGATACTATATGGAAAGGAAATGGAAAACTTCAAACCTTGACATAAATGTAATTTTATTATTATAATTATTACTGTAGAAAATTGTTCTCTTATTTAGTGGAGGTCACATAGTGACAAGATTCTATCCTATTATTATTCCTCTATGTTTAATGTTCTGTAGACCATTGTACAGGTAGAAAAAAATAACTTTTTTTATAGTTAAATAAAATTAGCATGGAAATTCTTCTGTAGACTCACTAAAATGCATAATTATCACACTTCTGGTAGCAGAGAGGATAGTGGAGATGATAATACCGTTCATCTTATCCTCATATGATTTTTTATTTCTTATACTAGGTCTAGTATTATAACAGTTTTTATTTCCCTCTAACTTAGAGGTAATGAGAATTTGGTGTGGTAATAGGAATTAAAAACATTATTCTTAAAGTTTTTATGCATTAATGTTGTAGTTCAGTCATTTTTCAGTTATGTCTGACTCTTCGTATACCCATTTGGGGTTTTCTTGGCAAACATACTGAGGTTTGCCATTTCCTTCTCCAGGTGGTTTTACAGGTGAGGGAATAAAAGACACACAGCTAGTAAGTGTCAGGTCACATTTGAACTCAGGTCGTCCTGACTTCGGAGCCAGGTCTCTATCCACTGTACCACCTAGCTGTCCCAATATTACTTCAGGGTTACTGTGGGCAATAATTTGAGCTTTGACAATACTTCAGTTCTAGTATAATTTACTGGGTGAGTTCTCAAGATCTTTAGAGGTCTGTATTTGCGGGGTGAGAATTTGTCATCTGTTAATCCAAGAGAACAAACTTCAGCTGCATCGTTATAATGACCCAGATGTTTCTGGCTATGATTTGGTAAGGGCTAGATTTTGGCAGCCTGTGGTGTTGCGTTGAACAGCTTCTTTGCATAATTTAATGGCATTGCTGTTATTGGCATTTTTCTCTTATTATATTGGAAAGAATTCAGATAGAAATGAGAAATTGCTTTCTATCATTCTTTTATGTCTAATGCCCTTTGGAATGGTACTCAGGTAGATAAAATGATTGCTTTTTGTAACAGAATAAATGTGTTTGCATATAATTTCATCTCCTGAAGGCTCACAGGACAATTCCAGGATCGGGATCAGACAGGTCAATGGGAATAATAAGTACTTCAACCTATTCCTACATGATTCTGATATTATGAAAGGTTGTCACTCCATGTAGTTTAGAGAGGGTGAGTACTTTCTAGGCAAAATCTATTAGAAACATTGTTTCCACATTTACATGGATCAATGTTATTCCTGAGTATCTTTGAGCCACAGATATGAACATTATAATTGTTACATTGTTACTATTACTACTAATTACCAGTTACTACTACTGCTACTATTGTTGTTACTATTACTACTACTACTTACACCTGCCACTATTAGTATCACTACTACCACCAAGCATCCTCCATGGAATCTAGAGTCACTTAACCTCTTTAGATGCCATTTTCTTCACATGTAAAATAAGGCTTGCCTAGGTGATTTCTATGATCTTCTCACCAATCCAAATCTATGCTCTATTATCTGCCTCTATATTCTAGATGGACCCTTCCATCTAAACTGAAAATAACAGCATGGTCTAAAAAAAATACCACCAGGATTATGACGTGTGGTTGAACAGGAAGCTTATTAGGTTTCATATTTCCCATTCATTTATTGAATGATGCTACAGATAAGAAATGATTGGGGTCCAAGACTAAATAGGGAGAACAGACTGAATGAGGAGAAGAAACTGGACTGAATGTCATCTGGGACATTTTGTAATTCTCCCAGCAATCCCGTGCTGCTTCCCATGAAAGTCCACCTTTTAAAAACTAATATAGTCCTAGTAATGGTATGATATCAGTAGACTTGCAAAATTACAGGTGGCACAAACAGCATTGAAAAGATGTGCAATGTACGTAAGCAGGCATTCTATCACTTACAATGACTTCTGCATGAAATACCATATAGAAAATATTATTATGGCCTAGAAAAAGAGGTGGGCCACTCCAGTAACCAGAATGATGAAGAACTGATGAATAACCCCTGGGCTGTGAGATATTTAAAAGAACCTTGGATAAAGATGTGGACAAAAATGGCATTAAATGAAATGGTTTGTACTAGACAAATAAAGACATGGTTGTAACCCAGTATTAGGAGATACAATAACTGAATAGAACATATTAAAGTCAGAAAATTGAATCCCTGAACTTGCATGAATGATTAAGAAGTAGGATGCTTGCAAGCCATTTGGTGGAGACCCAGGTTCAAGTGTCAGCCCATATATGTGCCTTTGAAAGGCAGTATAGCCTAGTGGATGGAGGGCTCGACTGAGGGTCAGAAAAATCTGTTCTCATGTCTGGCCATTGATACTTACTAGTGACCTTGAGGCCATATGTGGCCTTCTAGGTCCTTGGGTGGTCCTTTGACTGAGTCCAAGTTTTATAGAACAAATCCTTTTAATAAGGGGATTTGTTCTTTAAATTTGGTTTCAATCAGAGAGCCATACTTGAGGACCTAATGGGCTACATGTGGCCTCAAGGCTGCAGATTCCCCACCTCTGTACTAGACATATGAATGTGGAAAGTCTTAACTGCTACCAGTCTGAGTTTCCTAAGAGAGGTAGCTAGAGTGGGAGTCAGGAAGACCTGAGTTCAAATCCTGTCTCAGACACTTTCTAGCTGTGTCACTTCAGTCTGTTTATCTCAGTTTTCTCATCTGTAAAATGAGGTGGAGAAAGAAACAGAAAACCACTTCAGGTATCTGTCAAGAAAACCCCAAATGGGGTCATAAAGAGTCAGACATAACTGAAAAATGACTACACAACAATACTTCAGTTTCCTCATCTGTAAAATGAAGAATAATAAGATCACCTACATCCCAGGTTTGTTACAAGGATCAGATGAGATGTTTCTAAAGCTCTTTGCAAAACTTTAAAGTTCACTATAAATGTTGTCTCTTGTTAGCTTATCTGCAAAATGAGGGGATTGGAGTAGACAGCCTCTAAGGTCCAACTGTGCTGTAACTCAATTATCTGATTAATTCTGTCAGACAACCATCTTTATGCACTATTTTCTTCTCTCACTCCTAAATTATTTTTTCCTAAATTATTTTAATAGATTCCTTCCTTTTCCCTCAATGCTTAAGCCATATAACATATTTCTCTTCTTCCTTGGATGTTTTAGTGATCTATTCCATGTCAAATTTCAACTACTTATGTTGTTTATATCCCCTTGCTTGGCTCATATGACTTCCCTTGCTTCTACCTAGACCTTTGGTTTCCCTGTCCAGCTTATCCCCTCCAGGTATTGCTACCACTTTGATTTCACTCCTCTATCAATTAAGAAACATTTATTTTGTACCTACTGTGGCACAGGGACTGGACTAGGTCCTGGGGATACAAAGAGAAAACAAAAATCAGTCCCTGTCCTCAAGGAATTTATTTTCTGCTGTGCCTTCTTCCCCACAAGTAAGCTCTTTGGGGCACAGAAATGGGGAGAGGGATTATTTTGCCTTTCTTTATATTTCCAGCACTTAGTACAGGGTCAAAGACATATTAAGGACTCAATAAATGTGTATTGACTGACTATTGACTGACTGACTCAGCACCCTCACCTGGCCATGAGAAGATGGCTCACAGAATCATAGATTTAGTCCTAGAAAGTGCCTAAGAGCTCTCTGATCTAACTCCTGCCTTCTACAGGTGAGGAAACCTGGGCCCAAGGAGCTTTAGTGTCAGAGTCCATGGCAGAGATGAGAAGCTGGCTTATATGGAGAAGGAAAAGAAACCAAGTGGGTCTTAGGAGGTTGACGGAAATTTGAAGTAGTGGAATAAAAAAAGCTCAGTGGTACCGAAGAGCACACCTAGTAACCATCAGGGACTGGGCATAGCTTTTGAATCCTTGCATATCTATCTCTTCATAAAAAACTCTCAGGAGGCAGAAATCAGGTCTTTTTCATATTCAGCAAAATATTTTGCACATTATGGGGAAATCAATAAATTTTGAATCAACTCATTCCTCCCCAAATAGCACGCAGGCCTGATAAAGGCAGAGTAATAAAGACTGACCCCCTTGACTCTAGTACACACTTCTTCCATGTTTCATTTCCATGTTCATTTCACTCACCTAAGAAGGACCACCAGAACATGCATTTGTAACTTTTTCATTTATCTACTTAATATGTAAGCATTTTGCCATTTGTGGTCTCTATTTACCGAAAATATCCACACTATATGGTATTTTTTCTTCTACAAATTGATTTTCTGAATTTCCCTTTGTGTTATTCATAAGAAGCGAGCACCCTCTTCTGACAACTGAGAGTAATGCTGAATATCCCCGGAAAGCATATTCTGTTCTGAACCTTGGCAAAAGGGGGCCAGATTCACTCTCTAGTTTCTAAAATTGAACATTCCCTCAAATGTGAGTTAAATTAAATATCCTTGTCAGACTGATCTTCTTACAGGGAATGGTATGTAGGAATATCATAGAATCTACAAGGGAAGCATCACAGTGTCCTTTGGAGAAATAGTTGTTATTATTTCCAGTGTGATCCTAGCTTTCCTGCTGCTGGACAGCTCTTAAATTGCCAGCAAGAGTGGGTCAGGGGATTTTATGACCTTGTTATTAGAGAATACTGGAACATCCTCAGCAGATGGAGATGGGACAAATCCAGCTCCTTTGGGGGAGGTTAATGGTTTTTCAGGAACAATGAACTTGATTTTGTGAGCCCTGGATTACAGATTAATAATCTGATGTAGGAATTGGTTTGTGTGGGGGTAATAAAATCCAAGCTTCTTTTCTGACGTATAGGCTTTAAAATGTGTATGACTGTGTCTTTGGATTCTAAGATGGGAAGACATGGGGTTTTTATTGCTAATTAAAAACTCTACAATGTGAATATATATATTTGTAATATATAATTTTTACATTATTACTATATAACATATTTGTGCTAAAAAGCATTTATTAAGCATTTACAGTGTACCAGGCACCCGGCTAACAACCTAAGATAAAAAGAAATAATAAAAACAGTCTCTTCCCTAAAGAAGCTCACTACTTTTTAAAAAATTGTTATTTATTTATTTTTAATGTTCTTTTTATTTTGAATTCCAAATTCTGAGACTCCCTCTGGCCCCTCCCCCACCCAATGAGGAGGCAAGCAATGTATAAATTACACATGTGAAAACATGTAAAACATATTTCCACATTACCCATGTATAATGTATTTTAATAACTAGTCGATTTCTAATAAAACCATTCCAGGCCCATAGTAGGCTTTTTATAAATATTTGGATAAGATTACTTTTTTTAAAAAAAGATGACATGTGACACCTTAAGATTTGCAGAGCACTTTACCTATGTTCCCTAATGTGATTCTCAGTTTCATATACATTATTTCATTTGATCCTCACTGTGGCTCTGTGAGATAATTATCGAAGGTATTATATCATCTTCATTTCATAGATTAGAAAAAAGAAACTTGGAGTAGCCAAGTAGATGGTCCATGGTCACACTGTTAGTGAGTGTCACAGCCAGGAGTGAAACCCATATTGCTGCTCTGAAAACACAGCTGTAAGCTTGTTATGGGTACTTCTTATGGACCTTGAATGCTAACTATCAAGGCATGACCTAGGGTGTATGGTGTGGTCTATGCAAGTGGAATTATTCGAAGAATATGGATTTTACTATCTATGGTAGTTGCACAAGGTATCTCACACTAAGAGATGTAATAATACCAAATTATGCGTTTGATGTCATTTGATTGTAGTGCAGTGTGGAAAGGACAGAATTTAGAATCAAAGCACCTTACTTTAAATCCAGTTTTTGCCCCTTATGTGAACTTGAGTGTCCCTTCACCTTTCTGGGTTTTGATTCTTCATTGTGTCCCATGCTTGTAGCCCAGTCCTTGGCAAATGTCAGTCAGTCAATAAGCATTTACTAAGAGCTTACCAGTGCAAGACACTGGGTAAACAAAGAAAGCAAAAACAATCCCTCTTCTTACTTGAATGGAGAGGGAAGGAAGGAGAGACCAGAGCTGGGAAACAAAGATACAAGGATACTGGCTGGTTCTGAAGAGATGGGAGGGAAAGGAGGCATGGATAGGGAAAGGTTGGTGGGGGCAGGTCACCTACCATCTAGTAGATTCCTATTTTCCATTCTTTTGCTAACTAAATTGATGAAAGAGTGTAAATGGCATCAGCATCCTTTAAATTTGGCACTCTGAGACGAAATCTTGATCACCTCCACCCCAGTTATGACTCTGCTATTGAAGAATTAAGAGGTAGTAATAAAACGAGTCCTCAGAGATCGTCTATCCCTATTCATTTATTTTACTAGGATGGAAGTGCCAACAAACCTTGATATTCTTCCCTACAATCTGAAAGTGTGTTGTGGAATTTTGAAAGTTCAAGAGACAATTTCTGGGTAATTAATCATTTCATTAATAAAGCAAACATGTTTATTAATAAAAGGATGGCATTTGGCTGTCTTTCTCAGACCAAAGAGCCCTCATGCAGTAGGCTCACAATACATGCCCTTGGAAAAGTAGGTGTTCCTGAGGACGGCAATCAACTCTGATTGGTTAACAATTAATGAGAGGATGACTGTTAACAATGACAGGCCAGGCTATATTACAATGAGGGTCTTAAGAGTATGTGACTTAGATCACCCAAATCTTGGTCAAAGAGACTTATCAATTTCCACGTCACCTATCTGACAATAGGGAGAATCTACATTTTCCCAGACCTGTCTGAGCAAACGCAGTGAGCAGGAATCCTCTCATTTAACCCAAATTTAGAATATCTTTTACTGTCTTTAATTAGATCTCAGCCATCCTAGCTGGGTAAGTCTGTGAGAGAGATTTCCCACGCTGGTTTATTTCTGGATGAGGAAGTAGAAAAGGGGGGAAAAAAACTTGGTTCTTATTCAATAATTATTTATTAATATAAGAGAGAAATAATCATTTCTCTCAGTGTATAACCTGTTATGAGGAGGCCATTTTGCTGCTTATGTACCATGGGAAGGACTATGTCAAAAGAGGCTGTGAAAGCAACTGGTGTCAATATCTACGTCACCAGAACCTGGAAGAATATGGTTTGAACTGACCATTTATTGAATGTAAAAAATTTGTTATATTCAGTCCATTCTGGGTATGAATCATGCTGAGAACTGAGTAGCAAAAACAAAAAACAAAAAAAAAACCCAACAACAACAACAGGAAAGCAGTATTACAGGACCATATATTAACAATTAGTTGGAAGGGACCTTAGAGGTCATCTCATTCAACCCTCTCTTCTTACAGATAAGGAAACTGAGACCCAGGGAAACTAAGTGATTTATCCAAACTGACACAGTAAGTTTCTAAAGCAAGATTTGAAAGCCAGTCTTCTTGACTCCAAATCAAGTGAAATCAGCAAACATTTATTAGGCACCTACTATGTGCAAGGCACTGTGCTAAGCCATAGGGATACAAAGAAAGGCAAAAAATCCAGTCTCTGCTCTCAACAAGGTCACAGGCTAATGGAAGAGAAATTTGAAAACTCTGCATAAAAAAGATAGCTAGCTATCTAGCTAGCTAAATAGACAGACAGACAGACATATATGATAAATTGAAGTTAATTGACAAAGGAAAGCTTCTAGCCTGGAGGAGGATTAAAAGTAAGACTTCTTCTAAGAAGGTTGGATCTTTTCTGGAACATGAAAGAGGTCATGAAAACTAGAAAGTAGAGATAAGTCTTTAAGAGAATGTATTATAGGCATAGGGTATGGGCATTGAAATTTAGATATGGAGTTTCTTGCAAAAGGAACAGTAATATGGAAGTGAGTAAGGAATAAGATTGAAAAGACAGGAAGGAGCCAGGTAATGAATCAGGACTTTGAATGTCAAACAAGGGATTTGACCTTGGAGTTAATAGCGAGCCACTGGGACTTCAGACTACAAGTTCCTACCAGGAGAACGGATAAGATTCTTTGACCAAGATTTGGGTAATCCAAGTCACATACTCTCAAGACCCTCGTTGTCTTGAATTGTTGAATGATGTAGTGACATGGTCAAACTTGAACTTTAGGAAAATCAATTTGACAACTGAGTCGAGAATGCAGTGGGGAGATGAGATGGAGATCAGTGAGCAGGCTATTATTATGATAGCCCAGGGGTACAGTGATGAGAGCTTTAACCATCATGAGGGCAGTTTAAGAGGAGAGAGGAGGCCATGTACTAGAGGTGTTGGGAAGGCAAAGTATCAGAAACTTGCTAAATGTTCGCTAAATAACTAGTTGGAAGGGACCCCTTGGGAGAACAATTACCTTCAGGAGGAATATGGCTCTGTGTCTTATTGGAGTCTATTAACTGTGTCTTATTGGAGTGTATTAACTGTTCCCATTGTCAATCAGGTCTCATCCCATTGTTCTCAGCTAAGGAAAGACAGTGGTGTATTGTGGAAAGAAACAGCACTTGATAACTGTGTGACCTTGGGAAAGTCACACCTCTAAGTACAGCTTGTTTCCTCATATGCAAAAACTGAGAAATGTGGGATATATGGTCTTTTGGATCCCTACCCAGCTCTAATATTTTCTGATTTTTGGATTTCTAACACCTGAGCCATCCCTTCTCTACCCATAGCCCTCTGCTGCTTACCTGCCCTATACCTGTCTCTGCCCTGGGCTCATGGACCTATATCCATCCTGACTTACTGCAATAGACCAGCTAAATTCAAAAGCACTTACCCTTAACAGAGAGGGATTGAGTCTGGGTTTCTCCATTGAGAGGATGGGGCCAGACCCACTGACTTCAGACCTCAAGTTTCTCCCACAAAGATGTGGATACAATGGTCTGACAGAACAGCCTTTCTGCCTGAACCAAAATGTTGTTTTTGTTGTCTCCCTTCCTCCACCAACTCAAAGATTAAATGTTGAGGTCAGCCAGATCATTCCCAGCAAAACTGCCCAAGTGGGTCAGATTTTATCCTTTTCCAGCCCCAGATAAAAAACAATACCAACAAAAAGAAAAATACTGTTTTATCTAAAACACGACATCTGTTCCCATTGAGCAACAGGGAAAATATGTTCTGGACAATCGTGGATGTTCTCAGATCAAACGGTGATTTCTTATCAAGGGATGAAGTGTCATTGCTCAGCCCCATGGGACAGATGAATTACTGTCTCCCTTCCCCCTCACCAGGCATTTTCTCTGTAACTCATAGAGTTGCCTCAGGAATAATTGTCAGTGAAAAAATGCTGATGTCCCGTGTGTCTGGACGAATGTTAAATGGCTGTAGCTTTAATTGGTGGTGGATGAACATGGATCTCTCTCTCTCTCTCTCTCTCTCTCTCTCTCTCTCTCTCTCTCTCTCTCTCTCTCTCTCTCTGTCTCTGTCTTTATCAAGGGAGACCAAATGGCCCTTGTGTTAGAAAATAAGATTTTTTTTAAAAAGAAAAGAGATTATGTATAAATATAAATAAACATGAAAATTAGAGAAAGAAAAAAGTTTTATAACCAAAGTAGATTGAGATTCAAAAAAGGTAAAAATCACAAATTAGTGGAGCAGCACAGAAGACCTCAGTTCAGAGATAAAGAAAAGTAGTCTGTGATTGATGAGAATAGCAGAGGAAAGGAAATGGGTGCAGAGGGGGAATTAATTCAGTCTAGTAACAGACAGGGTACTGGCTTGTGAGGCAATGATGAACATGACCATAAACTGTGGACAGGCTGGACAGAGGTAGTCATATATTTAAGTTGAACCATGCTGGACCTTGAATCTAATTTATATAACTGGAAATAATCTATACATAGGATCACAGAGCAAGAGCTGGAAGAGACCTTAGAAGTCATCTAATCTAATGCCCTTATTTCATAGCTGAAGAATATTGAGGCCCTGGAAAATTAAATAACAACTGACACTTATATGTACCAGGGTGCCAGGAATTGTGCTAACTACCTTGCATGTGTTATCTCATTTGATTCTCACATCAGCCCTGAAGGGTAGATGCTATTACTATCCTAATGTTAGAGTTGAAGAAACTGAGGCAGACAATGGTAAGTGGCTTGCCTAGGGTCCTACAGTAAGCTTCTAAGGCTGGACTTCAATTCAGGTGTTCCTGAATCCAGGCCCAATGTTCTGTGCACTATGGCACCACCTAGCCACCCATAAGTTCACACAGAGAATAAGTTGCCAAAGTAGTTTATGAACCCTATTCCTCTCATTTGACTCTTTTCCATTGTCCCACAACTACCTCCACAATGAAGACATATTCTAAGTAAGGTTGGAAGAGATAGAGTCTGTAGTCCCATCACCATACTGTCCCATAGCCATGAGCTCCAGTTTGGATCTTCAGTTCATGTCGATCAAAGTTTGAATGCAGAAGAGCCACCCAGCCCAACTCCCTCATTTTACCAAGGAGATCATGACCCATAGAAGTTGCTCTTTGTCATATAGGCAGGTAGTAAGTAGTCAAAGAAAATCTGAACCCAGGTCCTCGGACCCTTTCCACAATATATCATTGCCTCCAAGTTTGATTTTATTTTTATATGTATTTAGGTGGCACAGTGGATAGAGAATTTAACCTGGCATCAGGAAGATCTGAGTTTAAATCTAGACTTGCTGGCTGTATGAACCTGAGTAAATCACTTAACCCTGTTTGCCTCAGTTCCCTCAATTTGTAAAAATGTACTGGAGAAGGAAATGGCAAGAAAACCCAAAAGAGAGTCACAGAGATTACCCTATGTCACATAGGTGTGTAATAAAGAGCCAAAGCAAAATTTAAATCCAGGTCCTCTGACTACAAATTGAGTATCCTTTACACAATACACTACCACCTCCATGCAGTGGCAAGCAAAAGAAGACTTAATTATGATCCAAATACCATGTCCCCGGAAACACATACCATGGTATGTGTTTATAGGAAAACTCTGAGTTGACAAACCTTTTACCCAATCCCTCCCTCCCTCCAATATCACCTCCCCATCTACTTTATTTTTAACCCAAAATGAAATCAAGAAGAACCACAGAGGTCCTATAAAGTGTTTGTCCAATAAATAGGAGTTTATGTTGATGTTTGCATAAATGTTTCCTGATTCAGTAACCAGGATGGAGAGCTTAAGTAGAATGATGAAGGAATTCCCTAGTGCTGACAGTGGCTCTGCAAAGCACTTCACACCTTGTTGGCCATCAGCTGAGAACTTCACACTCCATTGAAAACCCATTAAAACAATTAACAGGCCATTACCTTTTCCATATGAATTTTAAAACCTTGCTCATTTAAATGAAAAATCAATTTGGGCACTCCCTCACAGTGCCTAGTGAGGACACCCACTGTTCTGGATGCAGCTGCTCCAGAGGCACTAAAAGAAGCCTAAGAAGTAACTTGTGCCAGAGCTATCCATTGCTCTGGCTCAGCCTAGAGGATTCATCTCTATTGGATGAGAAGGGCTCTCCATGAAAAAAAAATTCTACTTCTTTTCAATGCATAAAAACTCAGAGTAGGATCATGGTTCTAGAATTGGAAGGGACCTTAGAGGTCCCTCCCCTTTCATTTGTCAGATGAGGAAACTAAGACCCAGGTAAAGTGAGGTAAAGTGGTTACCAAGGTATCCAGAGCAAAAGTGGCAGAGCTGAGATTCCATTTCAACAAGACCAAATCCAGTGTGTTTTCCTCTGTACTACAAAAGTAATCCAGTTCAACATATACCTGGATAGAAATCTCTTTATAATAATCCATCAAACTAATTGCATAGTCATTCTGCTTTTATATAATACAAAGAGACACAGTATCCTGTGGTAGAAAGAATGCTAATCTTTGAGACAGTAGAATTTTAAGTTGGAATTCTATCTCTGACACTGACTAACTGAGTGACGATGAGGAAGTCACTTAGCCTCTTCCTCCTTTTCTCTCTTGGTTGTAATTTTCTGATCCATAAATGAGCTTAATAACAGCACCTATCTCACAAGGTTAGGAAATGAGATAGTATATACCAAATACTTTATAAGCCAAAAAATGTCATATCAATGTTTGCTATTAATTATTGAGTGATTTTCCCTTATACCTATCAGAAATCTGATTCTATTTAACTTACTCCCATTTCTTAAAGTTCTGCATTCTAGGGTCAAATAAAAGAAGTCCAATAATCCTTCCAAATGGTTGGTTGTTGTCCTTCCTTCTCGAAGAGGACCACAATGACATCACTATGCTAGAGTCTAATGTGACTGATTAGACCAATACGAACTCTGAATGCCGTACCACAGATCAGGCACAAATAGTCTATATGAACATTTGAGGTAGATTATCTGAATTTGTGCATCTCCTGTTTCTTTTGAACTACTTCAGTTCTGCTTTGCTTATACAGCCCAGCACCTCCTCTGATGAGGGCATCCCGCGCTGAGTGATCTTGTGCCAGCATGTCCCATGTCACACTATCAGTTTCAAAGTTCTTAAGAGAGACCTTAAGAGTGTCCTGTTATCACTTTTTCTGACTACCATGTGAACACTTACCCAATGTGAGTTTTTCATAAAATAGTCTTTTTGGCAAGTGAAAGTTTTGCTTTCTAACAATGTGACCAGCCCATCAGAGTTGCTCTTTATGAAGCAGAGTTTGAATGCTTGGCAGTAAGGATCCCAGTGCTGGTATCTTATCCTGCCAGGTGGTCTTCAGAATCTGAGACAATTCAAGTGGAAGCAATCCAATTTCTTGGCATGGTGCTGGTATATTGTCCAGGTTTCACAGGACAATGGCTCTGTAGACCTTCAGTTTGGTAGTCAGTTTAATATCCCTTCTCCTTCCCACTTTCCTTTGGAGCCTCCCAAACATTGAGTTAGCTTTCTTCCAGAACGCAACCCTTCAAATACTTCAAATATTTCTTGAAATACTTCTCTCTCACCTTCTTCCAAGCCCTTTCCATTCTCTAGGACTAATAATCCCCAATTTCTTCATGTTATGTTCTTATAAGGTGATTTCAAGTTCCCATTTCCCCACTGACTCACTGTCCTGCTTGCCTTATTTTTTACTTACTCTACTATGCCACTATCTTTTTTTTTCAATAAAAGCTGGACTCCCAAATGGCACATGATAATTCAAATATTGTTCCTAGAACAGAATACAATGAGATTATCCCCTTCCTCTTTCTGGACACTGTATTTCTGTTAATATAGCCTTACAAGTACATTAGTGTTTGGGGCTGATTCTTCATACTCTTCATTCATATTAAATTTACAGAACCACTAGAACTTTCAAATATTTGTTACACAAACTGTTGCCAAGCTACATTTTCTTTTTTTCTATACTTATGCTATTGATTTGGAAGAACTAAATAATTTGGGTTTATTCCTATAAAATCTCATCTTTTTTTAGATTCAGGTTATCCGTTTCATCCTGTTGAGATTTCTTTCCTTCCTTCCTTTCTTCCTTCCTTCTTTTCTTTCTCTTTCTTTCTTCCTTCCTTCTTTTCTTTCTCTTTCTTCCTTCCTTCCTTTCATTCTTCTTTGGGGGGATTATGATTATCATCCAACACATTAGCTATACCCTCTAGCATTCTTCATCTGAAAATTCGATGAACATTCCATCTGTGCTATCATCCAAGGCGTTGAAATGTTGAAATGTTAGACCTTGAGAACCGGTTTCCTAGGGCACTCTGCCTGAGACCTTTTTCCAGGTTGAAAAAAGGTATTTTTCATCACACTTTAGGTCCAATAGTTTAATGAAAATTAATTTCCCAAAATTATGCTATCTAGTTCCCATTTTTCCAAGCACATCATGGGGGATTTTGTCAAGTAGCTTCCTAAAATCTAGGAATACTATGTCATCATCATAATCTTGAGTTGTACTATTCCCATTAAGAGGTGGGATCAATATTTAAAATGACTAAAGCTCTATCAGTTCCATGATTCTAAGCAAAATCTTCCTGTGGAGTGGAGAAGCAAGGTTAAGAGTTTAGTGGAGTTGTTATAGGGTGAGGATACAGGCAGGATGAACAGAGGCAAAGACTATATAATAGTGAGCGTACATGTAGAGCTGGAAGAGTCACCTAATTCAACTGCATCATCCTACAGATAAAGAGACTGAGGCCCAAGGGCATACAGAGAATAAGTATCAAAAGTGAAATATTAACCCCAGTCCTATGACCTTTGCTTCCTCATGTTTGAGATAAAATCTGTCTCTAGTCAACATTTCTAATTATGGAATTGAATAGATCCAATATGGGCCAGTGTCCATAAAAGAGGTTAGGTCATAATAAGTGGTCAATGAACTTACTTCCTGGAAACACATTCTTGCCATAGAATCTGAGAGTTAGAGCTGAAAGGGACCACAGAGGTCATGCAGTCTCCCCCTGCCCCATTTTACAGAAGAGAAAAATCAAGATCTAAGGATTAATAGTTCATTACATAGAGAAGAACAGAAAAATCAACTCAACTGGAAAAACTCCACTCACAATTCTTCTGATGCATACAACCTTTCAACTTTGACCATGATCCTACCTTCAATTTCTCCTGAGTTCCCTTAAGCTGGGCAGCTTGGCTTCTGCTACTTTCTTCACCAACTTCCATCGTAGTCATGGAGTTTATGCCATGACATATACTGTATATCAGTCTTATTTCCTTGAGGGGGAAGAAGGGAAAATGAGAATACTCTGGAATGATCTTTTTTTTTAAATATAGGTAGAGAGAGAGAGAGAGAGAGAGAGAGAGAGAGAGAGAAACTAAATTTCCCCCTGTATCTCTCCTCACCCCTTCCCAGAGAACCATGAGTTACATGGGTAGCAATTAATTCAAGTACAACCTACTCCCCTTGAGTCCATATTGGCAATTAGTAATCACTCTCTCCTTTCTAAGTGCTCATCAATGAGTTCTTTAATGTTGTATTTTTAAAAATTCTTTTAACAGAAGTTAAGTTTAATTCTCATCAGCTTCAAGAACCCAACTTCTTCTACTTGAAAACTGGAATCTTTTCCTATCTCTGATCCTCCAGTGTACCTCCAATTTTCTGCAGTTATCCAAAGCCCTGCTATAATGGCTCAGCAATCACATCTGCAAGGTATTTCAGGATCCTAGGATACAGTAGAATTCAGTTCAATTTAACAAACATATTAAAGTGTGAATGCTTTGAGCCAAGGGCTAGTCTAGACTCTAAGAATTATGAAGACAAAAAATAAAATAGTCCTTGCTCTCAAGGAGTTTACATTCTGCTGAGGGAAGACATAAAATTCCCATGAATAATAATATTGTAAATATAATACAAGGTAAAGTAAGAAGGAAGAGAGCATCACAACTTGGTGGGTAAGACGGAGATCAAGGAAGGTGGCACAGAGAAGGTGGCATATGAGCTGAGCTTTTAAAGAAAGGAAAGATTCTCTGATGAAGATAAAGATTGAATGGAAGTCAGGGATGGGGGATGACTTTAGGGACTAGTTAGCAGTCCAGTGGTACAAAAGTAGTGTGGAATAAATCTCAGCAAAGTGGGTGAGAGCTAAGTACTTTAATGTCAGGGTGAGGAGCTTATGTATTTTCTTTTAGAGACAGTAGGCAACCCATGAGGGTTTAGAAGCAGAAGAGTGAACTGGAAAGTAAAAAGATTATTCTGGTAGCTGCGTGGAAGATGAATTGGAGTGGGGAGGGATGGAAACACAAAGACCAATTAGAAAGGTCATGTTGTTGTGATTATTCAGCTCTTTGTGACCCATTTGGGTTTTTCTTGGCAGAGATATTGGAGTGGCTTGCCACTGTCTTCTCTAGCTCATTTTACAGGTAAGGAAACTGAGGCAAGTAGGGTTCAATGACTTGCCCAGGGTCACATTGCTAGCGTCTGAGGCCAGACTTTAACTCAGGAAGAGAAGTCTTCCTAACTCCCTGTACTATTTAGCTACCCCAGAAGGCCAATACAACAGTGCAGATGAGAAGTGATGAGAGTCTAAATTAGTGGGGTAGACTTTTGAGTGGAGACAAGGAAATCAATTTGAGGAATGATGTGGAAGTAAGAGTTGAGGATGACTCTACTGTCATTAGATTGTGGTAGTGGTCATGACTGAAACAGGGAGATCTGGAAGAGGGGCAAGTTAGAGGGAAAGTGAATGACTTGCATTTTAGAGATTTTGTGTTTGGAATGTGGAGGGAACATCTCAACAGAGCTGTCCAGCTGGAAGTTGGCAATGTGTTACCACAGATCACTGGCGAGATGAGAGCTAGACAGATCTGGAAGTCACTGCATAAAAATGACATTTGAATTCATGGCAGCTGATGGGATCGAGGGAATGAGAGAAAAGCCAGGTGGGGTGTGCTTTACAAACCAGTAAAAGAGACTGAAAAGGGATGGTCAGACAGGAAAGCAAGGCAATAGGTTTTGGAGGAGAGTGCATCTAGGAAGAAGCAATGGTCACTTACATAGGAAAAAAAACAGACGAGGGCAAGGGAGGGGAAAAAGAACAAGGTGCCAAGAACTCTGCTAAGCATTTTGCAACTATTGTCTGATTTGATCTTCACAACAATACTGGGAGGTATGTGCTATTATTTTCCTTATTTTACAGTAAAAGAAACTGAGGCAAGAAGAGGTTAAATGACTTGCCCAGGGTCACACATATATTAAGTGTCTAAGGCTGGATTTGAACTCAGACCTTCCTAACTTCAAGCCCAGCACTTTATTCACTGCCACCTTGCTGTTCTTCTTTCCTTTGCTCTAGGCTTTCAGAAAGCCCAGATGCCACCTTGTTGGCAAGAAGGGTGGGGATAGAAAAAAAAAGTACTGGAGGAAGCAGTAACAGGATCGTTGGTAACCTTAGAGAGAGAGTTTGAGTGGAGTGATAGGATCAAAATCAAAGTTGTATATTCCATGGAATGGCAAGGTGTTGGCATCTGCGCATGCCATTCCTTCCCCTAGAGTACCATGGGAACCTGGCCCATCTATTGGACATTTATAGGAGCATATTTTTGCAGGGTTATCAGAAAATTAGAAAGACTCAAAGGAGACAGGGCTTCCTCCAGAGATGTCAATGATATGACTCATCCCCTCCCCATGAGAGTTCCACCACCCAACATCACTGTTATTTACTAGGGCAAAGTATTTCCATATTTCCCAACCTAAGAATTTGCACCCTACAAGATACACAGAATCCACTACCTCCTGTTCTCTCTTGGTGCCCTCATAGATACCTGGATCAACTGAATTTATCCTGTGAACCGAAATTCTCAATTATGGTTCTGGCCAGAAAGACAGATATAAGTGATTAAATAAGGAATAAGAAATTCAATACAGAAAAGTAGATAATTTTCAAATATAGGTGTTCTTAACCTGACTTCAAGGTCCATAGATAGACTTCACAGGGTCTGTGAGACTAAATGGGAAAAAATGATCTTGATTTTCACCAACTTCAAATGGAAATGTAACGTTTCTTTCAATTATGGATTAAAAAAAAAGATTCTTTCAAGAGGGGTTCATAAGCTTCAATAGACTGTAAAAGGGGCCATGACACAAAAAAGTTTAAGGACCCACACTGTAGGAACCTGACAATGAAGAGGAGGATAAAGATAGGGTGACAATTAGAGAACATGCTAAGGACTTGTGAAGACTTTTTTTTTAAAGCATTTGGGAAACCTGACTGAAGATGTCAAGAATGGAGCCAATACAAAGGGAGAGACTCATGATGATAGAGGAACAATGAGTAATGGGGCCAGCTCCAGGAGAAGAGCTCAAATGCAGAGGTAGATATGTTGGTCTTAACAAATTCTGACAAGATTTAAGAGGGCTTCCTTCTAGAGCAAAGGAAAGGAGAACAGGTAAAGATGCAGGTAGGTTTTGAGGTATGATAGCCCTGATTTTCTCAGGAAGAAAAGGGAAAGTCATCTACTGAGAGGCACAAGACAGAGTGAGGATGACAGGTCCTGCTTAAGAGGAAAAAAATGTGTGAAACAACCATTGTAGGGAATGTAAAAGTCAGTCAAGGAAAAATGAAAGGATTAGCAGGCATGGGGAGGGCCTGGCTGAGATTAGACCATGTGAATTCATGGTAAACCCAGTTACCATTGTTGAGTGATTTATAGAATCATAGATTTAGAGTTAGAAGGGATTTTAGAAAACTTTGAGTTCAACTCTGTCATTTTAAAAATGAGGAAACTGAGCCAAAATTCCTTCATTTTACAGAGGACAGAAAGACTACTAAGTGACTGAGGTAGGATTTGAACCCAAATCTTCCTGACTCCAAGTTTGCTGCCCTAACCACTATATCGTGCCACCTTTATAAGGTAGCAGGAAGTGCAGAAAAAATGATGGGATGATTATATATGGTATAAATAGCAGTGAAACATTGTCCCCTTTTCCTTGACAATGAGTTAATTTTCAGCGGTTTTGTCAGAATGTCATTAAGAATGCCCCATCCTTTGGGATCTCAAATCTTACTTGAAATTCCTGCATTAGTCACTCCTTTCAGTTAAAGACAATAAAGATCCCTGTTAAAATTTACCATATGTTATTTGGGTGAAACAAGAAGTCATTAGCCTCCATTAACTTCTCAGTTCAGTTTAGTTTATTAGATCAGGCAAGCCTCTCTCGGAGCCCTTAGGGCCTGAAATGCAAGACAAGTTGGCTGTAATGGGAAGAGAGCCCCAGGAAAAGCTGAATGTGTCACCAGAAGACAAGGAGGCCAAGGACCCATCATACCATCATAGCAGCCAACTGTAGCAGCCAACCTAGGAAAAGGCTGGGCTTGTCTCTGCTGGGACAGAGGCTCTCGGAATGGGAAGAAGTAGCTGGAATTGCAGGACCCAGAATAAAAATAAATGGAAGCTGTAGTCCGCATGAAGCTGTAGTCATAACTAGAACCTGTTGTAGAAAATGTTTAAGCCCAGGGGCATCCAGAACAGAGATGTTTGAAACACCAGCCAGATCAAAAGGTTCAAACTGGCAATCATCAATTGGGGTAGGAAGAATTAGATTATGAGATCCTCCAGGGCAAGAATTGTCTCTTGGCTTTTCTTTGTACCTCCAGGGCTTAACGCAGCTTCTGGTATGTAGTAGAAGCTTAATAAATGTTGATTGATTGACTGACTGACTTGAAGATTCAGAAATAAGAACATACTAAACCAGAGGTTCTTAATCTTTCTTGTATGTCATGAGCCCTTTGGCAGTGTGCTGGGGCCTGAGAACCTTTTTTTCAGAATCAATTTTTTAAATACATAAAATAAAATGTCATAGGATTACAAAGGAAACTGATTTAATTAAAATACAGTTACAAAAAATGTAACAAAGCAAAACCAAAAGCTAGTCAATGAAGCCCATGGTAAGAACCATGATACAGAGGAATATTTCTCTTGCTGGAGAGGCTACTTTCAAATGTAGGAATCTTCAATCTCACAAGGTCAGGAAGAGCAACCCAGGTAAGTCAGAGAGGGCATAAGGCAACACTGCCTTCCTCATTTGCAGGGGGAGCCTGTATGAGAGCAGTTTCTTAGAGGGACATATAGGATCATATATTTAGAGCTGAAAGGGACCGTAGAAATCGTGGAATGCAGCATCCTGATTTTATAAGTGAGACGAGAAGTGACTTTGCCAACATCACACAGGCAATAAATAACAGAAAGGAAATTCAGAACCAAATCCTTGGACTGTGACTCAGCTTTTTAGAGTGTGGGAGCCATCAAGAGCCTAGGGAACTTCCCTTCTGGGGAACACAGTGATGAACCTTGGGAAGTCAAGGGATAGCATAAGAATGTCTTGAGTTTATGGGATGCTGCTAGGAGCTCTAGAGGAAGAGATACTTGGAATTCCCATTTTTTCCCCATGGTAATCCCTCACTCTAGAGTTAATGGAGTCTATAAATATTTCCTAATACAATTGGGGAATTACCTATATGTTGCTACTAGGATGCTGGAATGCTAAGGCTCAGGCCTTTGGGGTGCTGCGAACTTGGAATTCTGAAATCAATGGGCCGATGGGGAAATCATCACCTTTCTACTCAATCTCTCAACCCCTACCAGAGATTAAACTTAAAAATTAAAAATTTTTTGTTAATTGTTTTAGTCATTTCTGAGTCTTCATGAACCTGTCTGGGTTTTTTTCTTGGTAAAGATGCTGGAAAGGTTTGCCATTTCCTTCTCTAGCTCATTTTACAAATGGATTAAGTGACTTGCCCAGGATCAAACAGTTAATAAGAGTCTGAGGCCAGATTTGAATTCAGGAAGATGAGTTTTCCTGACTCTAGACCTAGCACTCTATCCACTGTAACACTTAGCTGCCCCCAAAATTAAAAATACTGGGTGGTAAAAAGGAAAAAAGGAGGGAACCATTCATTCAGGTACATTTCAAGTCAAGCACAAAATGATCCTCTACATGAACCAAGTAAGCTGCAATAAATCTCCCACCATTTCCTCAATGGTCACTCAGCGATAGTATTTATTTCATAACTGTTGTTTTACTTTATAGCCTAAGATCCTGGGTCAAAGAGGTCGTCCCCTGGCTGTCACCCAGTAAAAGTACACTTGTTAGCGTTGAAGAAATAATAACTTTTACAGCACCCAGGAGATCCATGCTGTTCTTGAAGCTAATAGGATTTTTTTTTTTTTTTGGTGAGCATAGGCCCACATAAGAACATAGTCTCTTTTGTCCAATAAATGTTGATCATATAAATAATTATTATTGGATGATGACATCTCAGGATAGTCTCAGAACATACATAGAATTTTATGTTTCTCAAAGAAAATCTTTAAGTTCAGAAATGCAGGTATAACTTATATTTGTTTATTTATTTTTATTTGAATCTGTGAATTAGTTAATCATTCTAGGGAAGGTCTGGTGTAGGAATTCCCTCTACTAATGCACAGCAACTCATTTATGGAATAGCCCAGATGGCGATTCTCATTCTTTTTTGTCTTTTTTTGTGGTTGATTTTTTTTCAGTCACATCTGACTCTTCATGACCCCTTTTGGGGTGACTGGGAAGATAATGATGATGTCAACAGTCATAGCAAAATGAGGAAGAAGAAAAGGTTGGGGGAGCGGAAATAATGAGTTTGTTTTGGAAATTGACTTCAGAGATCATCTTAGTTAACCTCTGCATCTCTTAATTGAGGAAACTGGGGGTCTAGAAGGATGAAGTCACTTGTGCAAAGTCTCCCAGATGACCAACCGAATGACTAAACTGTGTGTTGGAACCAAGGTCCTCTGATCCCACATTCAGAATACCTTCCATTGTATCATCCTACCTCATTTGTTGTTTAGTTGTTTTTTCAATAGCATCCTGCTCTCTGTGACCCCATTTGGAGTTTTCTTGGCAAAGATACTAGAGTGCTTTGCTATTTCCTTCTCTAGCTCATTTTTACAGATGAGGAAATTGAGGCAATCAGGGTTAAACTACTTGCCCAGAGTCACACAACTAGTAACTAAGGCCAGATCTGAACTCAAGAAAATGAGTGTTCCTGATTCCAGACCCAGCCCTGTATCACCCTATCTGTCTATTTAGCAGTCTATCTTTCAAGGTGGCACTGTGGCACCTAGCTGCCTCATTTTTAATGAATCTCAAATGAAATAATGTATATATCAAAATGCTTTAAAAACTACAAACTGCAAAATTTTAAGGTATTTTTATTATTATCGTCATTATGTTCTTTAGTCTCCCCACCTTTAAAGTAAAAGTGCAGGAAGATGGGCCAGGGTACTTTACTATGTTGATAAAGGGATTTCCTTTTTGGAAGATAAGAGTTAAAATGACCTGGGCCCTATTACTTGGCAGGAAGTTATTAGTTAATACTGCCGCTTCAGCTGTGGCTCCTGCTTCTCCACAACTTCTGTCAGTTTCTTTTTGCATTTTGCTTTCTTCCTTTTTTTCCCCCAGGTGCAATGAATTCTCATTTCTCTGTTCAGTAAAACATTCTGCTCACCCTGTGGCTTACAGTAACTCACTCTAAGCAAGGGATCAAACATAATGGATTCTGCTGAGTTCTGCATTTCCTCTCTCAATTGAGCTGATCCGTCAGAAAAAGGCAGGAAAGAGTTTGGTCATTTAATTAATGACTAAAGCTATGTTCTTTGGATTAAATGATTCATCTTGAAACAAGCCTTTGGTTTCCAGTGACATTTTTCCATTATACAATAATGCCCCTGAACACACATTCACCTTTTTTGAGACCTAGTTTTGTAGGTAACAGAATATTACCTCTTCTCTTTTTGAATGACTACATGAATAAATGAGATGGAAAAGTGTTCATGAATTTGGTTGAAAACTAGTTTAATTCAGCCCGTTAGATAAGTACTATTTTTTCTTTTTTCCTTAACATAATCACTTAGCATATAATTAAAAACAACTCTGTTTCCAGACAGGTTTGAGTACTTCAGCAAAGCCCAAATGAGAACAGTTAGCCTAACTTAGAAAATCCAATTCAGTTCAGTACAACATCAATTTATTTATTAAGCATCCTACTATGAGCCAGGCACTCTACTATGCACTGAAGATACAATGGCAAAATTGAAACAGTGCCTAGAATAGAAATAGCTGATCTAATTTGCTCGCTGTCATTTCAACATCAACATTTATCCCCAGTTATTTATGTTTTGCACTGAACTTGGTGACAAACTGTATCAGTAAGCACCCCAACATACACGGCGGGGGGGGAGGCTTGCTATCAGAGGTTCTTAGGTCTGCATTTATAAGAGGAAAGGTAACTTTTGAGGCGTCAACAATCACTTTAATTACATTCAACATACAGGGAAAATGTAAGCAGAGAAATAAGGACCAACAGATAGGGCTCTTACTGCCTGAATCAAAGCAATATTGGTGTACACTTTATATATATCCCTGGATCGAGAAAGCCTTTACATCTGAGCAGTGGGGGGAGAGGGGGAAGGGTGTGTCTGAACAGCCATTCAGAGTCTCAACCAGGTAATCACAAAATTCTTCTTATAAGCCAACCCCCAAAGTAAAATACTAACCTCCCGGTATATATGTGTGTTCGTCCTTCGTTGCCAAAGAAGACCATGCCATCAGAGAAACAATGACATGACTTGCACTTGACTTTGTTTTGAGTGAGGGAGGGCTGTGCAGGTCACCAGCCTCACTTCTCCTCCAGAGTCATCTGAAACCAGTGATCAGATATTCATCAGGATGACTCGAGATGACCCAGAATGAGGCAATTGGGGTTAAGTGACTTGCCCAAGGTCACATAGCTAGTGAGTGTCAAGTGTCTGAGGTAAGATTTGAACTCAGGTCCTCCTGACTCCAGCACTGGTGCTCTATCCACTGCACCCCCATCTCCCAGTATATATAATGATGATGTGGATCCTGATTGGCTCAGAGTCAGTAACCTACATGGTTCAGCATAGCTGTGAAGTATCAGAGTTCAAAGGAGATTGAACCTTCAGGTGCTCACAATTTAGCTTGAGACTGAAAAACAACTCCTAACAAACAAATCCCACTTTGCTTGCTGTTACAGGAACCTACATTTTTTCTTTTACTTTTCATCGTGTTATGGAAGTGATCCTGGTTATTGAAGTAGTTACCTGTGCAATACACGTACTGATAGGTATTACCCAGTTTAGAAAGACATTGAATACAGGACCAGCCTGGTTAAGTGTAAAGAGGTTCATCACCTAGATATTAGTCCCCAACTGATCAATTTTTTTAGCCGTAACAGTTCATCAAAGGGATAGGGACTAGATCTGAACTTTTATTTATAAAGGGAACACCTGTATAAGGAAATTTCCTCCTACCTTTCCAGCACCTGATAGCCCTAGAGAATTGTCTCGACACTTAAGAGTTTAAGTGACTTGCCCAGAGTTACACAGTTAGTACATCTCATTAAAACCATATACTCATTCATGGAAGGTGCACACTTGCGTTAGTGGAGGAAAGATCCTCACCCATGACAGTATAGTGCTGTTGAAATACTAATGGATAGTTCCTTATACTGAATATGAAGACACTTTGGAAAAACTGAAAGTGTTCCTACTTCCTTTTTATTTTTTTATTTTAAAATATAAAATATTTATTTTAATTTACAGAATAAAATGCAATTGCATAACAGTGTAATAAGACAATTACACATGAAACAGCAAATCTATTGTGTACAATTTGCTATTCCTTTTAAATATATAATAAAGTTATCATGTACATTTCTTTTTTCCCTCTTTCCCTCCCCCCGAGATGGCTACCATTAGACACAAATAGGCATATATTTAAAATTTTTCTATACACTTATTTATCAATTCTTTCTCTGAGGAAAAAAAAAACTAAAAGTGTTCCTCCTTCCTGAGAGGTGTCCCTGAAAACATAAGCTTAATTATTTCCAATAGAGGAGGTCGTAATTGAGAGGAGATTAATGTGTTAACAGCTGAAACTGGACCAGAAGATCCAGGACATAGGACTAGCCTCTGCTGCTAGGGCTTAAAAGAACAGAAACTGTGCTGAGTGAATCAAATTGAGAAGCATGCCTTTTGGATGAGCTCACTCAGATTCTGGGAAATCTGTTTGGATATCAGTTTTTGGACAGTTCCCTGAACCCTAACCCTCCTGGTATTCCCCTCTCCTCCACTCCCCATCCCGTCCTGCTCCTCCCCACATCTCCTCTCCCTTAATCTTCTTGACTTATGATTCTCTGCTTCTTTGGGGCTTCTCACCTCTGAACTCCTTAACTTAGTACTCTTTGGAGAAGAGTTAACTCCAACTAGTTAAAGATGAAGTCCCTTACCTGTTTAGCCTTTCTGGAGAACAGTATAAAAAACAAGAAATCTGGGGAGGAAATGTATAATCAAGACTACTAAAAATCAAAGCAAAAACCCAGTCAAAGTGATCTGAAAGTCCCCTTCTGACTAGCATTCTGCAATTGATTACTCTGTGTTGAAAGTTTATATTTCTGGAGCATATTAGAGACGAGGGAATTAGTTTTAATCCTTGAATTTTTTTTTTTTTAAGTGGTGCTTGTTCAGGGTCTTACAAACCACACAATAGATGACCCTGTAATTTCCAAAGCACTGAACCTTTCCAACAGAGTACGAGCAGCTGCCATTCATTATGCCTGCCCACTATCCCAGATCAGAGTGTAAGGAATAGTGAAAGAAGATGATTAGTTGCTGTTTTGATTTTTTTAAGAGATGGTTTTTAACTTCTTTAAAAGCTAACATTAGCAAATAATAGCTTGTCTTCTGTTACTGTTAGATTTCATCTACTCTAGTAAAGACTTTTGGATTTCATGGAACGAACAGTGGTCTTGTGGTCAGACTGGGTTCAAGAGCTACCTCAGCACTGGCTATGTGACCCTGTTGTCAGAATATTTGATAGGTCTAGTGTCAGTCAAGAAATATTCATTAAGTACCATCTGTATACTTTGTATTGTCCTTAGTTCAAATGCACAAGCACAGGTATATGTATGCATTGATGGGGGAAAGGGATTATTAGCTCTTGATCATTCTCATTCCACCGAGGAACGAGTGTGTTTATTTAGGCATCTACTAAGTTTCAGTGTTTCCTCTGTAGGTGTAATATTCTGATGGCTACTCATTGTAGTCCCGAAAAGTGGCCACTAGATGGAGATGTCTAGCTGCTATTGCTCAAATGTTCTTGGATAGCCCAAGATGATGTTACAGGAAACTATTCTTTTTCTTTTTTCCCCTTTTCTTTTTTAAACAGGGAAGATGCATGCAGGATATGAACTTTCAGAGCTTCCCTCCGGGAAGGGATGCATCCTTTTTGAAAAGTCCATTCCTACTTTGCATTAGCATGTTACAGGAACTAATACAGAAACGTTGGTCCCAGTCCAACTTTACCGGAAAGATACAAAGAAATAGACCTGCTGTAGTCAGGGCACTTTATGCTGTGGAAAAGTGAAGCAAAGTGGTCTTCCTGCCAGAGAGAAGGAAGGGGAGGTTTGAGGGGCTGGAGGGAAACCTTCAGGTTGAAGTTTCCCCTGAGATACCAATGAATCCTGATTTATGCTGGTAACTGGAAGGAAGAGTATAAGAGGGAAAGAGGAGAGTCAGAAATTGAAATAGGATGGGTGACTTCACTGATAGAGGAAACTCCCGGATGAGGAATCTTCCTAAAACTGAGCCCCAATGAGTTTACCCAAATAATTAGTTTCATGTGGTCAACTAAAATCTAGTGGAAAATGAAAAGGGACTTCAAACTTGGAGGAGAAGGGTGCTAAAAAGAGAGGAGTCAGGGGAGGTAGGGGTTGCAGGGAGAGACTTAGAAAGATTGTCATCCTTCCCCTATATACTGACAGGCAAGATTATGATTGTTAAGCTTTCTGCAATAACTTTGTAACTTTTAGCTTTTATTTTCAAATATCTGTATTTTCATTATATTTAAAACCTTTAGTAATCTAAAATGGCATGGTGTGTAGATTTCTGGGAGCAAGAACAGGTAAGACATTAAAACCTGTCTTCCCTTTTATCAGGGAACCATATAAGGGGAAAGCAAAAGGAGAAAAGAAACAAATGGCCACGAGAGGGAGACATTGAGCCAAGTCCCCTGCATTATTGGAAAAATGGAAAATAAAGAGAAGCAAAGCACTGTAGTTGACCTGGAAAGTCTAAGCGTGAAAGCCAAGAGCATTAGGAGGCAGATGACGCATGGCCTTCTGAGCCCAGCCCCTTCATCTTTGTAGAGGACTAGGGATTTGCAGCACAGGTGACTCACTGGCAACAACCTATTGCCACCTTTGTCTCTACTAGAAAGTCTAGGAAAATTTTGGCAGTAATTGGGTACAACTGCCCCCATTCAGAAACTCTTATAAGATCATTTCAGATAACCAAAAGGACCTTGTTTTCTGTTTGAATAGAGAGATGGAAATTTTGCCAACTGTAGTATGATGAAATAGAGTACATCATTGGTCATTAGTTACTTAAATCTCAATTAAAGTTTTACTCCAATGTCTGGTCAGTAACAGAGATGACCCTTTGATGTGCCTCGTAGATGTTAGGATCTCACTGAGGTTACAAATACAAAGAATGAAACAACCCCTGCTTTCAAGAAGATTACATTCTGAATGTATTGCATGCCCCCAAACATTAAATCCTAATAATTGTCTGGGACCTGTCTATTTTTACTTCTCAGGTTCAAAATGACAGGCCTCAAAAATTCTTTTCCAATAATAGAATCTTTGTTGAAAAACTTTCAGTTTTTTGTTGGTTTCAGCTTGTGATTTCCTTGATGAGAGGAAGCTCTCTCTAGCAATGCTGATCTGGGACTGTTTTATGAATTCTGGTCTTAGAGAGCTCCCTTGGGGTACTGAGAGGTTGTCCTTCCCTCAAGGTCACAGGGCTGCTAGGTAGCAGAACCTGTACTTGAAGTCTTCCTGGTTTCACAGGCTGTTCCCTATCCACTGTCAGACTACAAAATTGCTGTCATATGCAATATGTCATTTGGTTAGCTGACCTAATTAGGAGTATCGAATTTCTAGTTAGAAGCCATTCAATAGGCATTTATTTTATGCCAACCATGTGCCAGGCTGGAGATACAATAACAAGATGAAATGGTGACTACCCTCAAAGAGCTTACATTCTGTTGAGAGGAACTATGCAATGCATTAGTGGCTATCCTGGTCCCATTGCCTGAAGGCCAGGTATGTTATATTTCACCCCTCTCTCAGGGTTCTCCATCAATTTTGAGAATGTCTAGTCTAGGCTCTCTGCCCATTGATTTCATTCCCACAATTCTAGGAGGGTACCCTGTATTCCACTTCTGTTTAACCACTTAAGAATCAGATTTGCTTTAACAAAGGAATATTTACTTCTAAAATATAATAATAAATATACAAATATGCTCTCTAACATGTGGGACATAATCCTCTATCACTACTCCAGAGAGAGCAAGGAGATAGGATTCACAATGTAGCTCAATTCCTATATAAGAGAATCCCAAATGTCCTTGAGACTCAAGTCCCAGGTACCTGCTTTCTCAGGGCTTCCCTGATGGCCATAACATTTGACCTAGAAATCCACCTCTAAGGTTGTCATACCTCCATGATTCTGGGTTCATTAGGGATTATCTTCTGTATAAATCTGAAACTATATATGAAGCATCTTATTTCTTGGGATTACAGGCCTGAAATGGGACACGAGGAAAGATAGTCCTTTGCCTATCACTGGTTCAGTTCCTGATACCCATGGGATTTGGATGAACCTTCGCTAGCTGGGAACTGAGCAGGGAAGAATGTGTCCTGTGCAATATGGCCCCAGTTTAGCAGTTTTGACCTTTTCTGACTATATAATCAATCAAAGGAAGCTACTTCTACTTATATGTTAGGAGAACTCAGTATGTCTTCTCTCAGACTCTGAGTGCCTCCATGTCAGGTGATCTGGGTATACCCCAAACCAAGCTTCACTTACACATTTATAAATAAATGTAAAATATATACAAAGTAATTTCAGGAATGGGGGCAGCTAGGTGGTACAGTGGATAGAGAACTGGACCTGGAGTCAGGAAGACCTGAGTTCACATTTGGCCTCTGACACAACCTGTGTGACCTTGGGCAAGTCATTGACCCTGTTTATCTCAGTATCCTCATCTGTAAAACAAACTGGAGAAGGAAATAGCTATCCACTCTAATACCTTTGCCCAAATGAGGGTCATGAAGAGTTGGAACTGACTGAAATGATTAAATAACAATGACAATTTCAGGGATGGGGGAAGAGTGCAGGTTTTAAACATGGATGGCAGATAGTGAATAACAGATCCCCACTGCCAGAAAAATATAACCGAAAATACAGAAGAGTAGCATAGGAACAAAGGAAGGACACGACTGCTTCAGATGGGGAGCTGTGAGTAGTGGTCAGGGCAGGGAGCTTCAGCCTCATAGTCATAGCAATAGAATGAGAAGCCAAGAGTGGCATAGAGGAGATTGTTGAACGTATCGAAGAGGGTGTTAATTTGATAGTCAGTCTTTGAGAAAGAGGTGGAAAGAACATCTGTGGGTGTGGGAATGGGAGTAGGGGCAGAATGTGTATGTCTGCAGGGCAGATATCCAGTTACTGGTACTCCCTGACACTAAAGGCAGAAGTCATTAGAATACTAGGTCCAAGAAGTTCATGGGACAGGCGGCAGAAAAGAAGCATCCTTCTTTTAATGTGAACTCAAGTCTACTCTATCTTCATTTAAGTCATGACTCCAAAACCTGCTATAATAATGATGATGAGGATGATGATCGATGATTGATAATAATGAACATTTATATCATAAATTAGAGTTTACAAAGTACTTAAGACATATTCTCTCATTTAATCCTTACAACTACATGAGGTAGATATTGCTGTCAGTCACATTTTAGAGATGAGAACACTGAGTCTGAGAAGTTAAGAGCCTTTCCAGAATCACACAGCTAGTGGCTGAGACAGGATTGTAGCAAAATCATCCTGACTCCAAGTCAAGACCTTGGGCAAACTACGTGGTGCAATGACAGGTTGTGTGTTAGATATGGAGTCAGGAAGACCTGAATTCATATCTTAACTTAGAAATGTACAGACCACAAGCCCAGGCACAAGTCTCCTAATCCTTCAGACCTCAGTTTCCTCATTTATTAAGTGGGGTAGTAATGGTACCTCCCTCTTGTGGTTATTGTGCATCAACTGAGAAAACATACATAAAGTTCTTTACATACCTTAAAGCTCTCTATAAAATTCCAGCTATTGGGCAAGCCATATTTCTCAGTTACATCTTTCTAATAAATAGTGTGATACTGATAGTACCTGCAGTACCCACTTGGCAGAGTTGTATTTTATGTAATTCAATGTAAGCAAAACACCTTCTAACTATAAATCCTGCAGCATTTCAGTAGAAATTATGGAGAGCAGTGAGTGGTGGTCAGAGAGGGGAGGAGAGTGACTTCACTCAGCCATCCAACAGTGTGGGTCATGGTTAATCCAACCTTCTCATCTCTTGTGATTCTTGTCCTTTTTGTTCCATAAATCCTCCTCAAGGGGTCAATTTAATATCTTGGAGACCTTTCTCTGGATCTTATCACATGAAGTGGATACCAGAGCAGCATATGGACTCCATCTGTTACCCCAACTTTTTTTGAGAGACAGCTTGGTGGCATATCAGACATATGCCTAAAGTTAGGAAGACCTAAGTTCAAATTTTGCTTCAAAGTCTTATTAGCTGTGTGACCCTGGGCAAGTCATCTGCTTCGGTTTACCTCCCAAAGTTGTTGCAAGCATCAAATGAGATAATATTTGTAAAGCACAGTGCCTGATTTATAATAGGAGCTTCATAAATTATTGTTTTCTTCCTTTCTGTTCACATATTTCTTCAATATGGCTTCTTGTGCACAATTCATCACTATATAATAAAAGACTGTGGTCCACCATTCATCTTTCTCTGTGGACCACCCACAATTTTGATCTCTCCAGAACTGTTGTATTCCATGATTCAAAGACATGTATATACCAGGAGCTACCCTATGTGGGGGGTGTCTTGTTCCATGGAGTTGTAACCATTCAGGGCAGTAGATGCAAAGTGGAGTGAGGTGAGAGACTTCAGTTTCTATGCTCTAGAAAGGAAGGCATTGGGAGGACTTTGGTGCTCTGCCCTCCAGTTGTCTAGTCAAAGGGGAGATGGAGTCTGAGGGAAGTGATGTCGGTCAGGGCTTGAGTTAGCATCAGGGTTATAACTTGAGAAGTGATGAACTTATTCTCAGAGGGGCATCTTGTTCCATGGAATTGAAACCAGGCAGGGCAGCAGATGCAAAGTGGAGTGAGCTATATCCCTAGCATCCACTATAATGCCTAGAGCAGAGCTGGCACTTAGAAATATTTGATTGATGGAAAGTCCTGCACAATTTCCCAGATGCCTTGTCCTCCTGTTTAATTCTAGGTTCAGTTCACTGTCAGCAGGCAGTGTCTGCCCCAGATACAAGCAAAGATGTTCTTCTGGCTCTTCTTCTAACTGCGTAGCATAGTCTGGACAAGAGGTTTTTCCCTTTGCAGACAGTTAGTCTGAACCCTTTTGAATGACCACAAATTATTTAGCAGGCTCTACATTGCCCTAGGACTTGATAAAGGCACAATGTCATCCATGATTTGGAGCCTTTGAAGGACTTCACTGTACATATAGAATCCCTCTGTTTGGGAACTCTGTTCTGGACTTTCTCCATGACAATTGCAAACACATTTTCTGAGAAAATCTCTCCATTTTATGCTTCACTTGATATTAATGAACAAAGAGAGTCTGAGCCAACTTGTACTCACTGTTTTATCTTTCAAGGAATCTTTTAGGATCTTAATATATGCATCGGGGTCACCTTGTTGGAGTATACTTTAAGGCTTAACCATACTCTATGGAATCCAATGCTTTCTTATAATAACCAAACATAAACACAATAGGATCTTATTTTCTCTTGATCTTTCAGTCAATATACTCTTCCAAATCATGCCCAAAATGCTTGTATAAATCATTCCTATAAAGATTTTCTGGAAGAAAAGGACAAAAAATTAGAGGATGGCAGGGAGAGAAAAAGGAGAAACAGGGAAAGAGAAGCAGAGAGAAACAGAAAGATAAGACATGCAAAAATGGATAGAAAGAAGGGACAATTCTGGGGAGAAATGAGAGATGGATCTGAATAAGTGAGGAAAGGGAATCATTTTCAGAGAACTTTGATTAATAATTATTTGTCGAGTTGAACTGAGTTTACTGGAATCTGGAAGAAATATCTAATAACTTGCTATGAGTGTGCATTTGTTAGCCCTGACATATCCAACATTTTTATCAGTGACTTAGGTGAAAACGTAAATGGCGAGCTTATCCAATTTGACACAAACCTGAGAGGAGGAACTAATCCTTTGGATGAAGAAATGAGAACTCAAAATTCTTTTGGCAAACTGGAATGAAATAAATCTAATAAGATGAAATCTAACAGGGACAGGAAGCTGCACTTCAGCTCAAAAATAACTGCATAAATGCTATGGGGGAAGGGAAGGAAATAAATATGAATATAGTGCTTACTCTGTGCCAGGCACTATGCTAAACATTCTTTTATGAATATTATCTCATTTGATCCTCACAATAACCCAGGAAAGTAAGCACTATGATCATCCCCATTTTTTCAGTTGAGAAACTTGAAGCAAACAAAGGTTCACAAGGCTTCTAATTGGCACAGTGGAGAGAATGCCAGCCCTGTAGTCAGGAGGACCTGAGTTCAAATTTGGCCTCAGAGACTTACCAACTGTGTGACCCTGGGAAAGACACTTAACCTTGTTTTTCTCAGTTTTCTCATTTGTAAAATGAACTGGAGAAGGAAAAGGCAAACCATTCCAGTATCTTTGTCAAGAAAACCTCAAGTCATGAGAGTTGGACGTGACTGAAACGAATAGGGTCACACACTAGCAAGTGTCTGAAGCCAGATTTGAACTCTGCCTCTAATGTTTTGTTCCCTTTGAAGAGTAATTTATGTGAAAAAATACATTAGAGTTCTCATCAACACTTTAGAAGCTTTCTAGATAGAGGAGTTTTCAGAATTCTGTCTAGTTCAACTCGTTTGTATTTTTCATTCCTGATCAGAAATCCCTTCCCCCTTCAAAAAAGTAGTGACTTTCCTCTTCATGAATTCCAGTGAGGAGGAACCCATTGCCTTTCCAAGGAAGATCTTTTGGGAGAGTGCTAATTTTTCGGAATTACCCAAATCAACATAGTGACCCATCTAGGAGAATATAAACCTCATTCTGTGCTATAGTCTGCCTCTTGTGTGCTGAGAAGTCTAAGACATGCTTCCCTGTGAATCTACTGACATCAGAATCCATGGCTACGTTGATCAGAATACCAAAATCTTCCATTACTGCAAACAAAGGGACAGAGGACATTTACTAAGCCTCTGTTATATGCCAGGCACTTTACAAATATATCACTTGCTCCTCACAAGAACCCTGTGAGGTAGTTGATGTTATTTTCTCCATTGTACATTTGAAGAAACTGAGGCAGGGAGAGAGTAGGTGAATTACTCACGGTCATACAACTAACAAGTATCTGAGGCTGAATTTGAACTCAGGTTTTCCTGGCTCCAGGTACAGCACTCCATGCACTATGTTCTAGTTGCCTCCTGTTCCCTTTTGTATTATAATGATCATCTAAACTCGTTTTTCATCATTCCACACTATCCTCATGAAATTTAGTAAAGAAATGAAAAATATCTAACTTTTAAAATACTACTAGGTAATGTGCAAAATCAACCCGTAAGATCTTTAGATATTTAAAACATGAAATATGTGTGATATATGTTATATAACTGGAGGTATTAGAGAATTTTGTTTGAAATTTAGTTTAAGTTGGAGAATTTAGTTTTTCTAAACAAGTTTCATGAGGCTTTGGTTTTCGTGTTCTTTCTTACTTTTGACTGACAGGAGAAGAGAGCTCCTTTTGCTACTTCATTCCTCTGTTTTTAAAAATCTCCCTTTTTCCACACTGTACTATATTTTTCTAAGTATTACTTTTCCCTTATCTGGATTTGGAGTGTAGTTTCCAGAGCAGAGTCTGTGGCCATCTGGACTGCCAGGAATATTTGGAGTTTATTGGTTTTGAACCTACATTTTCCATAGTTAGATTGGGGCACTTAGGTGGCACAATGGATAGACTGTCAGACCTGGAGTCTGGCCTAAGACACTTAGTATCTGAGTGTCCCTAGGCAAATCACTATTTGCTTCAGTTTCTTCATCCATAAAATGAGCTGGAGAAGGAAATGACCAAGAAAACCAAAGAGTTAGACATAATGACTGAACAATAGTTAGATTAATTGCTCATTTCATTGAAAATGCTGTTCCCAGGAACATAGAAAGTCTTCTTCCCAGACTTATTGTTTGACTAAAATTCAGGGTTAAGAGCCTGGAAGTCACTGACATTTACTTCCTATTTTAAAAGAAAGGGAAAAAATATACTTAATTGGACATCCTCCCTTGAGAATTTTTTGTCAAGGACGGATATGTGACTTCTACCTTTCAATTTCTACTTCCTACACTAAGATAAATAACCCCTGGACAGAATTCTGTTTTACTTCTGATGTAGTGGAAATACCACTGAAGTCAGAGCCAAAAAACCTAGGTTCAAAGTACTAACTCAATCCACTGGTAAAGTTGAATGATTTTAGAGTATTAATTTGGACCTCAATTTCTTCATCTGTAAAATGGAGAGCAGAATTCCTGCTGAACATACTTCACAGGATGTCTATGACTATTAAATGGAATTATTTGATATGTGAGTACACAGGCAGAAGATGCAGTGGACCTGAGTTCAAATTTGGCCTCAGACATACACTAGCTGTGTGACCGTGGACAAGTCGTTACTTAACCCTGTTTGCCTCAGTTTCCTTATCTGTAAAATGAACTGGAGGAGATTGCCAACCACTTTACTATCTTGGCCAAGAAGACCCAAATGGGGTTACGGAGAATCAGATACAATTGAAATGACTCAATAACATTATGTGAACATTTTATACATTGCAAAGAACTATACACTACATGCTGTGCATTGATTTCAAGATCTTTGGCCTTAAATACAGTGGAAAGATCATGAGCTCTGAAATGAGAAGATCTGGTATAAATCCTGCCTCTGATAGTTAATACCTGAGTGACTTTAGACTTTACCTCATTAGCCAGTGAACCTTCCTGAGACTCAATTTCCTCCATTTACAAAATGAGGGGGGTTGGAGTAGTTGGACTCAATGATCCCTTCCATCTCTAGCCTCAGGACTAGCTAATACTAATCTGCTTTGCATAGCCTGATCTCTAGGTTTCTCCTTCCCTAGCCTATCTGATTTCACTTCCCTTCACCTTCACCCAAACATTTACCTAAGTAGATTCATCCACATAACCAGACTTCTATCAAATTTCATTATATAACGTGATTAGATTTGTAGTTATAGTGCCTATTCAACACTGGGAACCCTCAATAAATAGTCACCAATAATGCTGACTGACCATTGATTTAGTATGTCTCCTCTCTTCCAGAATCCAATACTAACAGAGGTGACCTCCTTCAGGGAACCTACAGATCATCATCCTATCTATGTAAAACATTTAGACCTGAACTAACTGTAGCTTGATCATTTACTCTTTGAATTTAGACTTTTAATCAATGGATTCTTGGTAGGTTCTTACTGTCAGATTGGCAAAATGATTGGGACTGAGTACTTTAATGTTTTTCTTTTTGTTTTTTTTCTTTCACATTAAATTAATCACAACAACTGATTTAATAGGAGACTCCTTTTTCTAGTCTTGGTTTTTCTTCTTACCATGACTCTGAGTTGTTTTGGATGCTTTTATTTAACTGTACCTTCCCCCGCTTTGTTTTTGCTCATAGTGTTCTTTGATCAGAGGTTGTTGTATTTTTCTGTACATATAATAAATAAGGGAAGAAAGGAGGGTGCAAAAGTGGGCTGGGGATAAAGATGGGGGGACAATAAAATCATTATAATGGTCAGGTTTATAGGCTTGAAGGTGGAGTACAGGATCCACTGAGAAAGAATTAGGAGGACAGGACCCAGGGTAAAGGAAGAAAGATGCTACAAAGAGTGTATCCCCCAAAACAGAGATGATATTGACCATTGCTTGGAATTAACCAATGAGAGTGATACTAGTGAAATGGACATCCCTTTGTCTCTGACATGAAAACTTTGGCGTTTCTAGTCTAGCTCCTTTTTATGCCCAAGAACTTCGTAGCACTGTGACGCATCACCTTCCTTCCTTTGACTTGTCCCTGCTTCCAAGGATGAAAAAAAATTCTAATTCTGAAAACAGAAGTAGGTTCTGGGACTACTTCCTCACCTCATGTTATTTGTAGCCAGCACTCCAGGGGGTAAAGAGCACACTTTCAGAAACTCTGCCCCAGGGAATAATCAGTCCTCATGTGCATGAGGAAGAGTCTTTTAAACTCAAATATTTTCAGCAGAATAGGAATTAGTTTAGCTCTTCAGCATTCAAACCCACCTAATAGCTATTAAAATTTCAGTAACCTTCTGCCCCAATCACTTTCCAATCCCAAATTTCAAAAAAGACCCTCCCTAAAGCTTTATTGTGTGTGAGTCACATAGGTACTGTAATGGACTCCAGGTCAGGAACAACTGAGTTCAAATCCTGCCTTTGAAACTCACTTAGGTGTGAAATACTGGACTGGTCATTTACTTCCTCTCTCCTTCAGTATCCTCATCTGTAAAATGGGGTTGATAATAGCACCTACTTTCCAAGGTTATTGTGAAAATAAAATACTATCACATATGCAAAATAGTATATAAAGGCTAGCTACTGTTTCCAATCAAACAATCTGCAAACATGTACTACACTTGTCCCTTCTACATTAAGGAAGTTAGGAACAAGGCATCCATGTGATCTGGAAAATCTGCATAAAAATTTTTGACCCTACCTTTATACCAAAGAAGAAGCCTGAATTTTTTTTTATTTCTTTTATGGGGTGTTTATAGTAAGTACCTTATTGTAAAATTTGCATTTATCTGTGTCATCTGATGGCCTTCATGTGTTATTTGTGTCTTCTTCAAAACTCCCACAAAATTCCCATTTAATATCTTATGCCAACTTGCATTATATTGAAGCTATGTTAGAGAAAGTCAAAATATGTAAGGGATAAGTGTATTTGACAGACACTGCTAGGAGGTGAAAATCAGAGATAAAAACATAATTGTCTCGATCAAAGAGTAAACTCACCCACCTCCTTTGCAGGGGCTGATTCTGATATTTTTATCACTTGTCTGGAAATTTCCTTTTATGTTAAAGATACCTTTCAGTAAAATCCTAATGCAATGTTTCACTGTGGTATAGAGGTGAAGCTGAGTTCTTGGGATCTATGCCCTGGGAAATCCTAGTAAACAGAAGCATTTCAAAGTTAAACCTAAAGATCTAAAATTAAACAGACATAGATAGATAGATAGACAGACAGACAGACAGACAGACAGATAGATAGATAGATAGATGATAATGTGTGTATATATAATATATATGTATATATGTATACATATATATACATATATGTATATATATATACGTATACATATATATGTATACGTATATATATACATATATATGTATATATATACGTATACATATATATATGCCAGAGCTTCTCCTCCTACCAATCTGACCATTTCTTCTCAGTTGCTTATAGATTTGCCTTTGCTTGATCTTCAGGTCCCAACACTAGCCATAAAAGTCTTCCAAGGTTCATTTTTTCTTCTCCCCCTGTCTTATTTTACTTGTTTATCTCATCAGATCTCATAGATTCAATTAGCATTTCTGTGCAGATAATTTTAACAACAATAATCTAACCCTAACCTCTTTCGATTTCCAGTCTCACATCTCCAGCTGACTATTGAATATCCTAAGCTGCATGTCACATAGACTTATTTTTCACCTGAGTCTCCCTATCTTACTCAGATTGGGAATCCAGTGGCCCATGGCAGGCTCAATCCAAGTACCGATTGCACAGAAGGCTTAACCTGCTCCATTTCCAACCTATATTGACTCACACCCCTCCTTAGGTAACCTGGTGGCTCTCTTTTTCTCAAGTACTCACCATATAGATGCCTGATCAGCTTTAGTCCTACTGTAGTTCAGAATTCCTGAGCTCAAGCAATCCCTCCTGACTCAGACTCCCTAGCAGCAAGGACTAAAGGTTTACACCACCATGCCCTGTCCCATAGATATCTTCAGCTCCACATGTTCAAAACTGAACATTATCTTTCCTCCAAAACCTTTCCTGTTCCTAATTTCCCTGTTACTATCAAGGTTGCCACCATCCCCCTAGTTCCCCATACTCTACACCTAGGTAAGCAGCTTTGAATCTATCACTATCACTCCCTTCCACAGTCAGTTAGTTTTCAAGTCCTGTCACTTCTACTTATGTAACATGTCTCTTGTATACTTTCCATTCTTTCCTCTAACATCACTACTACACTCATACAAGCCCTTATTACCACATGCCTGGGCTATTACAGTAGCCTTCTGGTTGGTCTCTTTTGCTTTAAGTCTCTCCCCACTCTAGTCCATACTCCACTCAGCTGTCAAAATCATCTTCCTAAAGTCCAAGTTACCACCTTCTCCTGAATCAATAAATTCCAATGGCTCCCCATAGTCTCTAGGGTCAAATATAAAATCTTCTCTTCGGCTTTGAAAACCCTTCATAGCCTGGCTCTTTTCTATTTTTCCGCTCTTTTTCCACTTTATTGCCATTCACATCATCTTCAGTCAAGTGATACCAGCCTCTTTGACATTTCTTATAACCAACATTCAATCTTCTGACTCTATGTATTTTCACTATCTGTCCCCCATGACTGCACCTCTCTCTCTCTTTATCTCTGCCTCTCAGCTTCTTTTAACTCAACTAAAAATCTGCTTTCTGCAAGAAACCTTTCCTGATCTTCCTTACTGCTAGTTCCTGCCCCGTGTTGGTTGTCTCTGATTTATTCCTTTTTAATGTTTCTTTTTAATCTATTTACCACATTGTTTCCTCCATGACACTGAGTTCCTTGAGTAGAGGGTCTACTTTTCTCTATCTCCAGAAATTAGGACAGTGGCTAGCACATACTGAGCACTTGATAAATGCTAATTGACTTAATTTGCCAAGTTATAGGGGGTTGGCACTTTGCATTGCCGGAGACAGAACTCACAATGATGAATTTTTTACTTTTGATATAGGAAAAGAATAGTCATTTAACCATGGAGATGGAATGAATAATAAAATGAAGCCAAAGACTATGCAGTTGTAATGACCATGTTTGAACCCAGAGGAAAAATTAGAAAGTCTCCCTCCTGGCATTGCAGGAGTGAAAGACTCTGGGTATGGAATTTGTGTGTGTGTGTATGGGGGTGTGTGTGTATGTGCATGTGTGTGTGTGTGTGTGTGTGTGTGTTGTCAGATATGATCATTGTGTTCATTAGATTGATGAATTGCTTTGTTATTTTTAAATTTTTATTACAAAAGATCCTTCTGGGTAGGGGATAAGAGAGGTATATATTCAGAAATTAATTTAATATGGCTAATCTGGAAATATGCTTTGTGTGACTTTAGATAAATACTCAATATCATATTAATTACTATCTCAAGGTGTGGAGGAGGAGCGAGAGAGAGAATTTGGAACTCAAACTTTTTGAAAATAAATGTTGAAAAATTTGCTTGTAATTGAGAAATAGTCAATTTAATAAATTGAAATACATTAAAAATAAAAAAGAGGGATTGGGAAAAAAGAAATTGATGTGATATAATGATAAAGGTATCAATACCAAAATACAATTGTTTTCTAAGATCAGTTTCCTAATCTTTCTGAGCAGCTGTGAACATTGCATCTTAGTATCCCAAATGCTCAAAGGTATGGTCTGAACCTGCTGTCTCCATTATCCTCCATCTTCATTCCTTTGCAACTTGTCTTCATTCCCCATCACTAAAAAGCAACAGTGTTCTCAAAGGTCAGCAATGATGTTCAAATCACAAAATCCAAGTTTTGTGTTGGATAACAAGATGTCAGTCTATGTGTGTGTGTATGTATGTGTGTGTGTGTGTGTGTGTGTGAGAGAGAGAGAGAAAGAGAAACAGAGAAAGAGAGAGCAAAAACCTGTTGCCATTGACAACCTTGTTCATTCCCAACTTGAAAGTCTCTACTTCCTAGTTTTAAGGCCACTGACTTATTCTGCTTTTCCTCTTATCTCTCTAAATATAGCTTCTTTTTTTTCGTCTTAAAATCTACCATCCCACGATTTCCTTAGTTTTCTCTCTTCTTAAATTAATTTGTATTTTTCATTATGAGTAAAGAATGTAAACACAAGCTTTTTGAGTGCAAGAACTGGTTTTCATCTTTACATTTGTATACCTAGCCCTAGAGCCATATTTTATATACAGTAAGTATTTAATAAATGCTTGTTGTATTTGAATTAGCCTTATGATTCTATAGCCCCTTCTTGGAAGACTCTTCTCCCTGGCTATCCAAATCATATCTGTCTTTACAGATCTAACTCAAGTCTCAATTCATCTATGAAGCTTTCCCGCTTAGAGTAAGTTTGCAGGATCTGTCTCTTTTCTGAATTTACCACTTATTTTCTGTTAGCACTTCTTGACAATTATTCTGCTTTGATCATGTTTATCCTGTCTTGCCAGTCCAACTGAATTAAAAGATTCTTGGGGGAAGGGACTAGGTAATTTTGCTTCTAGGTTTCCCCATAGCACCCAGGTAGACTGTGCTATATCCCTAGTTTAGGGATATAGAGAAATTGAATGTAAGCTCCCTAAGATAGAGGTAGCTAGGTGGCACAATGGATAGAACTCTTGATTTTGAGTTCACATACATCCTTAGACACTTACTAGCCATCTGACCTTTGTTTGCTTCGATTTTCTCATCTGTAAAATGGGAGTAATACCTACCTCCCAGGCTTATTGTGATAATGAGATAATATTTGTAAAAGAACTTGGCACAGAGCCTGACATATAGTAAGCACTATATAAATGCTAGTTATTGCTGTCATTATTATTATCAATATTTCCTTTTTTCTTTATAAACCCAGCATCTAGTACAAGTGCCTGACACATAAGAAATTTTTATTAAATGCTTGCTGGATTAGATTAAATTAAATGTATAAGGGAGATTCAATAAATATTTCATAGATGAGTATGTGCAATGCTATTGAGCATTATATAATGTTCAATGTGTGTGTGTGTGTGTGTGTGTGTGTGCATGTAATATAAAGTAAACTATTAAAAAAGAGACAACTGACAATTTTTTTTATTTCTTAAGCTTTTAGACAATAGGTGCCTGATGATTGGCAAAGCAAGGTCACAACACTATTTCTGCTTATTTTTCTCAGGGTTAGTAGTACAATATCTTCATTCTCAAAGTTGGTATCATGAGTTTGGAGGAAAACACTCAATGCCATCAACAGAGAAGAACAAGAATTCATTTTGCAGGTTTTGCAAAGTGGTTTTGTGTTACTCTGGAAGCTCTGGGAACTCCCATCATTGTTTCCCTGGCTTCTTAGCCTTTGGCTAAGATCAAGTGTAGTGTTTATTCTTGTGGGTTTTAACCACTGATGTGTCCTCCAGGCAAGGACAATGCACTTGGACTGAGTGCACATGAAAAAGCATTAACTCCCTTTTTGATGGTAGTTTTTAGAGGCTTAATTGAAGCCCCAGCTCTGCTTTGGTTCTATTTTTATACAGTTGTAGGCAGGTAGGCAGCCTGGAAAAGGGGAAGAGAGGCCTTTCACCATCTTGTCTGCAATCCTTCATAAACTCCTCTGCATCATTTTTCTACTTCTACTCCTTTTGGGCTGTTTATAGCATTTAATGCAGTACTGAACACTTAGTGAGCACTCCAAGGAAAGTAGATGACTCTGGGCATCAGCTGTCATTCAGGAAGTAGAAAAATACTATCTGGAGCTCCTCAGCCTCTATATGGCCATGACAGATCCCAGAATTTAGCATTGAAAAGGACCTTAGAAAACTGCTAGTCCAATTCACCCATTTTACAGACTAATAAACCAAGGCCACAGCCAGTGAGCAAACTTAAGTGAAGGTCAAGCAGTGAATCTCTTACAAGCTGAGTCATATGAAAAATGCTAATTTTTTTTTTTTTTAAATATCAGTACCCTCAAAGTTCCCAGTTATTGAGAAAATATGGTAGGACTCCAAAGGCCTGGGTTCTTGTTCTAGGTAACTTTGATCCGGTCACTTAACCTTCTCTGGACCTCAGTTTCAAAATCTGTTAAACAAAGGCTTTGGATTGCATAATCTCCAAGGTCCCTTCACCTTTAATCTATTATTCAAGTAAAATAGCACTTGAGCACACCAACTTCTTGGATTGTCAGGAAATTCCTAGCTCACTACAAACCTACATATTCACTGAAAATAATCCCCATAAAATATGTTTTACATGATTATACATATATAACCTATATCAAATTACTTTCTGTCTTGGGGGAGAAGGGAGATAGGTAGGGAGAAAATTTGGAACTCAAAGTTTTGGGTTTTTTAATGAATATTAAAAATTGGCTTTACATGGTATTGGAAAAAATTAAATACAATTGCAATTTTTTTAAAAAAGAGGGAATCAGATAGGAGTATAAGGGAGTCAGTTGGCACTGACTTGAGAGATTTTTTAATGTAAGTATTTGCATCTTAGAAATTGTATCATCAAACACTAAAAGCCAGGGCTTGATTTATTGTTTCATTGATTGTCTTGACTTAAGAGGTATTGGAGAAAATGTAAATAATTCAGATTAAACTTTTTTATAAATGAAAATAAGTCCTGTATAATAAAGTTAGAATTCTTAACTGTAATCACAAAAATTTGAATTTCAGAAAGAAGGATGTTGAAGGAGAGAGACCTCTGGCTGGGCCCACTTTGATGCAAAACCCTTCAGACTTAACAGCCTCTAACAGAGAGAGGAGGAGCACTCAATCACTCCTCAGCAGTTTTCTGTGTAGTATTGATCATAGGAAAGGCAAGAAGGCACAAAGTTCCTTGCCATCCTCTTATCTGAGGGAAAAAAAGGAACCAAGTTAGAACAGGGTTAAAAAGCCTCTGTCCCCCAGGAAGAGAAGAAAATGACAAAAGATAACTTTGTAAGCCTTGGGTCTTCATGGTCTATCTATTAACTTCCACTTATAGGCAGCTAGGTGGTGCAGTGGATAGAGCACCAGTGCATGAGTCAGGAGGACCTGAGTTCAAATGTCACCTCAGATACTTGACACTCACTAGCTGTGTGACCTTGGGCAAGTCACTTAACCCAATTGCCTCATCCTGGGTCATTTCCAGTCATCCTGATGAATATCTGGTCACTGGATTCAGATGGCTCTGGAGGAGAAGTGAGGCTGGTGACCTGGACACCCTCCCTCACTCAAAAACAAAGTCAAGTGCTAGTCATGTTATCATTTCTCTGATGGCATGGTCTTCTTCAGCAATGAAGAACGAACACACTAACATCCACTTATGCCAGATCCCATGCTAGGATCCAAGCCCACACAGCTCTGTCCTTTTGACAAGTGGAAACATTTATCATGTCTTGCATATTCCATGCTCTGCTCAGTGGTTGCATCTACTCTGTTCAAGGAAGGAGTCAGTTTTGACTCCAGGGTAAGAGAACTATTCTATCTTTGTCTTTGTATTATCAACCTCTAGCAAATGCAAAGCACGTAATAAAGGTTTAATAAATGTTTGTTATTTAATTGATTGGATGACTGTCCTATTTGACATAGCAAAAGAAAAGAGATGTATAGTAGAGTTTAAGATAAATATGTTAGAAATAAAAAGTTTTTTGTGGCACCCTGCTACTGACTTGAGCTATAGCTATCATAGGACCTAGAGCTATTAGGAACCTGGGGGTTGTATAGTTCAGCCTCGATGAGGAAGAAGGAGGTCAACTCACTTTTCTAAGTTCATTCAGTAAGTGACAGAACTAGGAAGTAAATTCAGGTCCTTTGACTACAAATCTAACACTCTTCCCCTTATAGCATGATGAAGTTATCATCCATTATTCACTGCTCTTGGCACATCTTGTTATCCTCAGTCTTTCTCCCCTGGTAGGGACCCTGTCAGTTTAGAAATCTTTAACAATGCTGTAATAAACAGTGGACATTGACTTACCTTTTAACTGTTTTAGACCAAGGAGGTAATATCCAATATGGCATGTTAAAGGAATTGAGGAAGACAATTGTGTCATGAATCCTCAATTCAAAAGTGACTCCTTCCTTGAAAAAAATAGGGATTTTTCCACTGACATTCAAATCTGTCAGAGTTGGAATATATTCACTCTCATGCTCTAAACTGGAAAGACTTGTAGGTCATGAGACAGGTGGGGTTCATAGCATGGAAGGAAAAGTGGAGGAAAGAGTTAAATTTTTATTCATCCCAACTGTTTTCTGTTGGGGGAGATAACAAACTTGGGTAATGCTATAAATCTAGAGGACTATAACTTAGGTCCCTAACAAAGGAATAGGAGCAGTGAAGAGCTATTTTGACTGTGGGCTAAGTTTGTGAACCCTTCTATTTTTTTTCTATTGCCTGTCCTCTAAGCTGTTCTTGTGAGCCTGAGTCCTTGCAAGGAAGCTGAGACTCATTATAGAGACAAAATATAAACGTTCAGAAACAAATTCTAAATTCTGATGTTATTGAAGGAAGTCGTTGGTGGCAGCCTAAGTGGAATATAGATTTGTATGACACTTGTACAAGATTGGGCGCCATCCCTCTAAATGCAAAACTTTGGTAGTGGGTGATTTGGCACAGCGTTAATCTCTGATCCCAGTGACCATCAAGAGGTTACTGGTATTCTGAACATATTTCTATTCATTCTAGAATAGTGTTTGAGTGGCTCTGAAATATGTACTTGTAAGCAAATAAAATTTTAGGAGTTAGAAGCACCTAGGGAGATAATTTTCTTTTTCTTTTTTAAAAATTTTTTGATGAAGTACCCATGGACCAGAAAGTTGACTTGATTTGCACAAGACTATACAATTAACTTTGATGATGATGATGCTATGTGATACTTTGCCACAGGCTACAAAATAACTGTCATTCTATCAAATATTAATAACCTCTGATTCTTTAAGATGATTGGTAACCCCAAAGGTGGTATTAATGACTTGTCAGTCACAAAGAAAACAACTACAAATCTGTAAATTTAGACAAAAAAATTTTTAGAATAAAGTTTTTATGCCTTTTCTAGTTAGATTGGAAGTGAAAGGAACAAAGAAATTATGTAGGCTGCCTACCTAAAACCTTGAATGTACCTACAATTTTATTTTATGTACAACAAATCAGTCTTGGCAGGTTTAGTCCTGAAATGGTGTAGAGATCAAAGACTGAGATAATAAGGATCAAAGGATTTAGAACTGGAAAAATCCTTAATGATTATTTACTCCAACATTCATTTTAGAGATTCCATTGAAGAGGAAGCAAGGGGAGGTAGATAGAGAGCCATACTTGGAGAAAGGAAAGTCTGGGTTCAAAATGTAGCTATGACTCATATTGGTTAGGAAGACTGGAGCAAGTGACCTAATCTCTCAGTGCCCTAGGCAACACTCTGAGAGGGAGAGGATGTTAAGGACAGGTGACTGACCATCTGCACTGGTAGAGGGAGTTTCCTCCTCTAAAATCTCCCTACACTGATAAAATCTATGGTCCAAACTAAAAGCAGAGATGAGGAAAATGAGATTTAGGAAAAATAAGTGACTCGCCCAAAGCCACATGAGTAATATTCAGTTGGGATCAACAACATGTCAAAGGCTGATATGGGCAAAGGGAAATTCTGTGAATATTTATTAAGAACTGACAATGTTCCTGGAGGGTAGGAGGATTTAGGTGACAGCAGAAAAAGAGGTAAAAAAATTTATTTAAAATAAAAGAACCTACAAAACAAGGTACTTGGGAAACAAAAACCAAAGTAATAAACAAATAAACAACATCCCTTGACCTCAAGAAGTTAATATTTAGGTGGCACATGAACTGAGCCATGAAAGAAGCTAAGAAGCTCTTTTAGGTAAATGGGAGAGAGTCCATTCCAGGTAGAGTAAAGATAACCTGTACAAAGGTGTTGTGGCAGAGGAAGCCTGCTGAGTCTGGGGAATGGCAAGTAGGCCACTTTGTCTGGCACAGAAAGTGACTGATGAGGACTATTGTGAAATAAGAATGAAAAGGTCAACCAGACTCAGAATCTGAGGCACTTTGAATGCCAAGCTGAGGAGTAGGAATTTTACCCTAAAGGCAATGGGGAGCCACTGATGATTTTGTAGTGACAAAAGGTCACGATCAAATCCCATGCTTTTTATTTTTATTTTCTAGTTTATTTTATTTTCTAGTTTATTTTCTAGAAAAGATGTTTTAAGTTTTCTTGAAATGACACTGGTCACTTGTTTTGGTAAAGACCTTGAATGTTTTCCTGAGCTGAGTAGGTGAATAAAAAGGAAAACCATCTTAAACCCGGTTACAAAAGGGCTCTTGGCAAGGGAGGAGTCCAAGACCCAGAAGTGCCTAAGCAGTGGGCAGAAACTTGAAGCGGGTCCAATATCTGGCATTTGCCCAATGACAAGGAAATGTTCCATATAAAAAAGCAGAGATTCCCATTCAGCAAAATAAGTATACACCCGAATGTTTGAGGGTAACCAAAAGAGCTCTGAGATGACTGAATCTTTCCATGCTCTGTGCCTCACTCCACTTAGTGCTATCCATGGCAAAAGTTCTGAGTTGTTCTATGAATAGTGCCGCACCATTGTAAGGGGAATGTTTGCTGTCCTAGAAGGAACTTGTGCCCTTACAGATGGGAGAGTTGGTGCTGGATGAATTGGGCAGAAGCAAAATGAGGGTCTGTGTAGGTGAAGTACTCACCTCCCACACTCACTTTTACCATCTGTCCAATGATGCTTTTGATTTACAATGTGACAGGACTTCTTGTGTCCACCCTATCTATAGCTCTAAGCAGGTCATTAGTCGTACTGAATTTGTCTAAAACATTTCCTCTCCAAAAAGTTAGAAAATCCCACAACCCTCCTCCCCCCCACCCCCACCGTGTTTATTATCACTGGGAAAGCTCATAGGCTGGGATTTCATTCTCCTTAATTAATACAAACAGGAGTAGTCAAGTAATTAATTGACAAAAATGAAAAATGAAGAGAAGGTGCCCCAAACTTTATTTTTTTTTTAAAAATTTTGCCTACCTGGTAGAAGATCTAAGCAACAAACCTTCTGTATCTGACCAGTTGCTAGAGGATGTGTTAATTGCATGCTTCTGGCTTTATTTGCCCATTAACAGGCCAGTAGTGATTCACAGTCTGAAAATGAGGATAGGCTTATTTGCTTTTTCATAGTCACTGGAATGATTTTTTTTCTCTGTCTAAAGCACTCTTCTGGCCTAAAGTGCCTATTTTCTGCCCCAGGCAATGAGAAGAAACTCAGAATAGGATTACCAGTGCTCCATCATGTGGGTAGCCTTAGGAACCTGAGGTTTCATGGTGACTGAGAACCCTACATACACACTTCATCAGATGTGGAATAACCCTATTAACGAAATATTATAATATTCCTAATATATCATGGTTTGGAAAACCCAAACTGAACAGACAAGAGTTAGATGCCAGTGGACTCCAGCTTGAACATATTAGTATTTGAAACTCAGTTTGCTGAAATCATTCACTAGCTGCCTTATCTTACAAAAGTCCTCACTAGGAACTGGTGACAGTTATGGATCACTGAAAATTCTCTCTGAGAAGCATGTTAGATGTAAGTAGTCCAGCCTGGTAGTAAGATAACAGAGCCAATCACAATTTGCTCTGCTCACAGGAATCGGTAAAACCTGCCCAAGAGAACTAAAAAAATGGTCATTGGAGTTGATCGAGCCTAGCTAGTGCATTATCCTGAGAATAGAGAAGTGCTGAAGAGGAAACCAATTGACAGCATGGTTCACAGACAGTGCAGTGAAATGCAGGCTGGAGTAGAACTCCTTTGCCAAAGAGAAACACTGCCAATCTTTTTTTCTCCTCTATTTTTATTGCACACATCTGGCAATCAAGAGAACCATAATTTTTCCACTTAATACAATTCTCATGACATAAGCTGACTAACCACATGAAATCTGATCAAGAAAACAACCGTTGTCAACAGCAGCAAACATGGTTGTTGCATCATTGAGTAAACCACATACTTTTCTTCAAGCAGATAGAACTTTAGACTAGACCAACATAAGAATGTTTCTACTCTGAATTGGGTATCTATCTGAAAAACTGATAGGATTATCTTGGGAGGGTATGGGGGGAGCTGTTTAAATAGAAAATGATTACAAAAACTAATTGTGGCTACTTATTTCCCAAAGTGTATATACCATGAAATAATGTGTCTATTGGTTGCGCTTGAAACTGGATTCTCTACTTATCCATAGAACCAGGAAATTGGGGTTTGAAAGGAATAGCTTGCAAGCACTTTACAAATATTATCTCATTTGATCCTCATAACAATTGAGGGAGAAAATCCTATTTACAAATGAGAAAAGTGAGGCAGAGAGGTTAAATGGTTTGCCTAAGGTTGCACATCTAGTAAGTGTGAGAACTGAGGTCTTTGTGACTTTGTCCACCGTAGTACCTAGCTGCCTTTTGATACCAGGAAAATAAAGAATACAAAACAAAACAAAAATAAAAAAAAAACACTTCCTAACAATTAGAGCTGAACAAATGTACGATGGGCTGCCATAGTGGATTCCTCCCTTGCTATGGATTTTTAAATAGAGGTTGGATGGCCACTTATTTTATATGTTATAGTAGGGATTCCTTTTGTGTATGAGTTAGAATATATGGCAGCTGAGGTATATTCCAATTCTTAAATTCTGTGATTCTGTGGAATTCTCAAAGCAATTTTCTCCTGAGCATTAGCTCTGTTGGAGATGGTCACTGGCTGGAAAGGATATTTCAGGTATGATTCAGTTCTTGGATGATGAGTAATGGGGCAGATTCTCATCCTTCGTCCTCTCCAAATGTTATGCTGTATTGATATTTGCCAACGTCTGCCTCATAAAAACTGGACCCACTCCAAAATTAACATCTTGAAGAATATCATAGTTGGAAAGGAGCTCAGAGGCCACCAGTACATCAATACATGAATTGATATCCAATGACTTCCTCTTTAGAGTAAACCTTGTAGGCGCTTATTCAGTCATTGCTTAAGACACCTCAAGTAAAGAGTGAGAGGAACCCATTACCTCCACCAACAACAAACCTTCCATTTTTGGTTAGCACTAATTGTGCAGAAGTGGGTGTTTTGTTTTTTTTTTCTTCATTTTTTGCTCTTTCCTCTGACAACAAACTTTAAGTTGTCTCTTTGCCACTTCTCCTGGCCATTGGTCATGTTGTAGCTCTTAAAGTATTTGAATGCAATGAATCCTAACCCTATCTCTTCTTTTTTGTCAAGACCTATGATTTCCTTGATATGGGAAGCTAGCTCCCATCTTGCTCCTACCCCCAAAGTAACTAACTCCCTCAACCAAAATATAGCTATAACTTCTCTATAATTTACAGTCTTAAATAGTTGCCTTGTGCACTGAAAAGTTAACCAACTGTCTACGGTCTCATAGCCAGTATTGTCAGAGGTGAGATTGGATAACAAGTCTTCCTTAGTTGGAGATCAGCATTCTGTCCATTACCCCATGCTGTCTCTCATACATCAGTTTCAGGGGATTGTGTATCCTTGTTCTTAATAATGTTATTCACTGTATTTTGAAATACTGGTTTAAAAATGGATTAGTTCATGAACATAGAGATTGGCATCAGATTTACCACAAAAACAGGTTTTTTTAAAGACTCATGTTTCAACCTGCTTCATTCTGTGTCCTTCCCTGCATCCCTCAGTGAGACTACATAAGACTTACATTACCTTCTAGTTCTCTTTCAGTCAGGAAGAACTGGTTAGATAGAAGCATTCACCCATGTCATTTTGTCCATTCAGAATATTGTTTACACATACTTTGTTCCTAGGTAATTAATCCACTAATAACTGATTTAGACTGATTTTCCCTCATAAACGTGAACAAAATTAAATCTCTTGAAATTACTTTGGGGAATCTTATTGAAACCCAGAATCATAGAATTTTAGATTTGGAAGATTTGCCTCAAGCCCTATTTCATCCAACCCATACCTGAAAGAGTACTCTACTCACTACAACACACTTAACAAATCATTATCAAATCTATGCTTAAAAACCTTCCCCTGCTTCCCAAAGGAGTCTGTTCTACCCATGGGCAGTTCTGACATTTGAAAGTTTTTCCTGATAAAAAAGATTATTTTACTTCTTCACTAATTCCTTGTTCCTGGTCCTTCCTCCTGGAACCAAATGGAACAAGTCCACTCCCTTTTCTAACCTACGTTTCCTTGCTCCTTACTGAGACTAATGGGAGGTAATTATCACATACTTTTTTAAGACTCTAGGATGAGAATTTCTCTCCCAAATTCCTTTCCTCCTCCCTTTGGCAGTAAGTCTTTTATATGCTCAAAGAAGTCATTTGGTGGTTTTCAGTTTTAGCATAGACTCTTAAGATAGGTTAACTTTCCAACTAGTGCTTCAGATGACATCAACCACACTGCATTTTTCCCCATATAGAAGATATTCACATGCCCTCCTCTTGCTTAGTTTCTAATTAGATGTAAATTGAGGTCTTTTCTAATACCTCTTGCATTTATTGTTTTTAATTTTATTTATTCTATTTTTAATTATTAAATAATACAAGCATTTCCATAACATGATATAATAAAAAGATGATTGCACATGAAACTCCAAATCTATTCTGTATAACTTGCTATTCCTTATAAATATATAATAAATTTATCACGTAATCCCCTCTATGTCACATGTTCAAAAATGCCCAGACCAGAGCAACACAAATGAAGCAAGGACAGCACAATGTCTGCTGCATAGGAGGTGCTCATTAAATGTTTCCTGAATGATTGCTTGATTGTTAAGGAATGAGACATAGGCTTGAGAATGAAAAGCTAGAATTTTAGCCCAGGGAGAAGAAGAGTTAGTAATATTCAAGAACAAATGACAGGATATCATTAGAAGGGTCATCCACCACTTTGTGCCTTCAGCTGAGGATACAGAAGGAAGAAAGGGCTTAAGTTTTAGACCAAAAGGCCAACTTAGACAATTATTGGTGCCCAACCAAGGAGAGCTATAGGGGCATAGAGAATAGGCTGTGTCTACTGCTGGCTTATTAGAAGTGCCTCAAAATCCAGTCATTGGAATTACTCTTTGGGTTACAGTGCTGTGTCACTCAGCAAGCATTATTAAATGTCAGGAATTGTGTTAAGTGCTACAAGGATACAAAATTGTGTTCAGGATGCAAAAGACAGGTGAAAGAGCAGCCCCTTCCCTCAGCAAGTTCATGGTCTAATGGGATCGACAACACGCAAGCAACTATGTACAAATAAGATATATATATGATATGTCAGAAATACTGCATTCACCAGAAGGAAGACCCTGTTAACTTTAGCACACTCTAACTTGGGGAGGATAAGACATTATTGTATCATTACAACTGCTTTGCCTGTTAATTCAACAAGAACAGGGCTTCTGAGGAATGGAGCCCCTGACTGGCAAATCTTGATGGGGAGAAGAGAACAGAAAAACCTGAAGAATGGGGATTGTCTTACTCTTTGACTTCCCAGAAATTAGCACAGAGAACAACCCATGCTAGGAGCACAAAAAAAGGCTTGTTGATTGATTGATGATGTGCTGGATACTAGGAGGTACTTTAAGTAATATCCAAGTCCATGGACTCCTACCAATAGGTCCATGGTTAGATTTCAGAGAGTTCATGACTTTGGGTGGAAAAAAATGCAACTATTTTTTTCAGTAACCTCTAACTAAAACTTAGGATTTCCTTTAATTATTCATTTATTTGTTTTTTTTTTTTTTTCCTGAGAAGATTTCCATGGGCCTCAACAAATTGCCAAAGGGCTCTATGGCAAGAAAGAAAGATGAAAGAAAGAAAGAAAAAAGGAAGGAAGGAAGGAAGGAAGAGAAAAAAGAAAAGAAAGAAAGAAAAAAGAAAGAGAAAAAGAAAGAAAAAAGAAAGACAGAAAAAGGAACTGTAATTTCTTTTTGTATAGTTTATCTATTCAGTCATCCATTTATTTATTTATTTTTATCTGTTTCTATTTATGTATTTATTTATTCATTTATATTTTTCAACATTCTCTTCCACAAGATTTTGAATTTCAAATTTTCTCCCCATCTCTCCCCCCTCCCATCCCAGGACAGCATGCATTCTGAATACCCTTTCCTCCAATCTGCCCTCCCTTCTATCACCCCCCTTTCTTCTCTTATCCCTTTCTTTCTGTTTTCCTATAAGGCAAGATAAATTTCTATACCCTACTGCTTATATATCTTATTTCCCAGTTGCATGTAAAAGCAATTTTTGACTTTCATTTTTAAAGCTTTGAGTTCCACATTCTCTCCCTTCCCCCTTCCCCACCCACTCTTATGGAACCACAATTTCAAGAGATTTCTAGGCTACTTGGGAAAACCTGTTATAAACTAAAAAAACAATTAACTAGAAAAGGAATATTTAAATTACTAAACAATGCAGACTCTAAATCCTAGAAAAGTTCATAGAAAAACATTATGCAATGAAATGTTCAACAGTGGGAGGGAAAACCCCATCTAGAAAGTAAGACAAAACTAGGGTAGAATTTGAATAAGTGGAGAAGCAGAAGCTAGATATTTTTTTCTGTTTCAGTTTTTGCATTTATATCTGCAGCCCTGATGCAATGCCTGATATGGAATAGGGGCTGAATAAATGCTGGTTGATTGGGGGAACAACATGAATGAAGACTTAAAGGTGAAAGACATAAAGGTGAAAGTCAACACAGTATAGTAAGTGAACATGAGAAGTTCTGACTGGCACCAGGGGTCTGTGTTAGTTGGTAAGTTAGAATTGAAGAGATTACAGAGGACTTCAGATGCCAGGCTGAAGAGTTTGGGGCTTTGTCCTAAAGCTAATAGAAGATTTCAAAATCCTCTTGACATCCTGCCCACATTTCAAGACCCATCTCTCCTGCCACCTCTTCACGTAATTTTCTCCTGCTCTAGCCAGTTGGAAGTGATTTGTCGCTGTTACTCAGTCATGTCTGACTATGACCCCATTTGAGGTTTTCTTGACAAGATACTGGAATAGTTTACCATTGCCTTCTTCAGCTCATTTGACAGATGAGGAAACTGAGGCAAACAGGGTGAAGTGACTTGCCCATGGTGTTACAGATAGTAAGTGTCTGTTTGAACTCAGGAAGATGAGTCTTCCTGACTCCATCCTCAGCACTCTATGCACTGTGCCACCTAGCTATCCCTAGAAGTGGTTGCCACCTCCTTAAAATTCTTGAAGTATTTGTTTGTACCTCTGTTATGTACTCCTGGTGCTCTATTTCCTTTATAGATAATTATATACTGATGTTATCTCCCCTTTTGGATTATCAACTCCTTAAGGGCAAGAGCTATATCTTGTTGATCTTTTAGGTCTTTCAGGATCTAACACCATGCTTTGTCCACTTACAAACATTTACTGACTGTTGTTGAACTCAACTGGCTAAGGAAGTGTATTCTAGAATTGCAGGCTGTCAATCTGCTTCTACCTCTGTGGGATTTTATAATTCTCCTGAAGATAAAATTGTCATTGGCTGTCTTGATTTATACACTTAGATTGGCACATTAAAAATGGTATCAAACTGCTTGGCTTTGTGGCATCAAAGGAGTAGAATTAGAAGGATCTTAGAGGTCATATAATCCAGTTTTTTTCTTTCTGAGGTGAGGAAACTAGAGGCTCAGAGAGATCAGGTGAGATGCCCAATATCACAGCTATGTGACTCATAGAATCAAGATTCAACCAAAGGTCTCAGATTCTAAAGCCACAGTTCTTCCTGTAACAACACCCTTTTTTCCTTTTCCATTCAAACACTGCCATAGCATTTTATTACCAAGGAAGAAATTGCCACTAAATCTTCTGCTTACAGAATCCTAGGATTTTAGAGACAAAAGAGACTGTAGTAGGGTCATCTATTCTATCAGCCCCTCCCCCCTCCATTTATTTTTCAGGTGAGAAAACTGAAGCCTGGCAAGGCTACACCAGCTAGTGACTATTAGGGTCAGGACTAAGACCCAGGTCTCTTGTGTCCTCATTTACTGCTCTGGCTACCATACCACACAGTATTTTTAAGGATACTGGAAGAACCTTTTTTAAATGGTCCTAATGAGGTCAAAGGTGTGGTCAATTAAGTTTGTACAAAGAAAGATTGTTCTACAGAATTCATATATTTATTGTTGTTCAATTTTGTCCCACTCCTTTTCTTGGCGAAGATGTTCATGTGGTTTGTTATTTCCTTCTCCAGCTCATTTGACGGATGAGGAAACTGAAGCAAATAGGAACTTGCCCAAGGTCACATAGCTAGTGTCTGAGGCCAGATTGGAACTCACAAAGATGAGTCTTCCTGACGTCAGGCCCACCACTCTATCCACTGAGCCACCTAGCTGCCCTGAATTCCTGTATATCTGTGGGTATGGGACGGGTGCGGGGAGGGAACAACAAGGCACCTAACTTAAGTTCTATATATCTTATTTGTAGATAATTGTTTGCATACTGTCTCCTCCATTAGACTGAGAGCTCCTTGAGAGAAGGGGCTGTTTTGTTTTAGTTTTACCTTTCTTTGCATCCTTAGAGTTCAGCACAGTGCCTGGAACATAATAGATGCTTACTAAATACAGAATGACTGACTGTCAACACATTGGCAGTACTTATCATAATTACCAGAAGAAAAAAAACCTACAATAATGACTTAAGACATTTCATGAACTGGATAAATGAAGTCATCTTTGTATCTGAAGGACATTATTGACATATGAAGATATTCTGGCATGTTTTTTCCCCCTGTACTTCTCTTTTGCTGTAAGATGCCTGACCAAGTGAAATAAATGGAAAGCTAAAATAGCCTGTAGTCTATCACAAAGTGTGTACATGCTTTGTGTGAGTGTAGTGTTCAGGTCTAGAAAGTATATCTTAGGAAGAACACCAGTGAGATAGAGAGAATCCAGGGAAATATGACCAGGGTGGTGAAAAGGCCTCCAGTTTTTGTTATATGAGGACCAGTTGAAGAAATTGGAGATATTTAACCAATAGAAGAAACTTCAAGCTTTACATGATATATGGTCTATCCAGTGGGAAAAAAAAAAGACTGGATTAATTCTACTTGGCTGGGAGTTGGGGAAGGGGAGGGAAGGAGTAATGGATGGAAATTGCCAAGAAATAAACATAACCTTGATATAAAGAACAACTTCCTACTCGTAAGAGCTGGCCAAAGGAAGGCTGAGAAAGTGGGGTTCCTTTTCAGTTTAGCTCTTCCAGCACGAGGTGAATGACAGTTTCTCTAGTCGTTGTAGAGAGGATTCTTATTCAGGTATGAAAGGATTAGAAGGTCTCCAGGGGCCCTAACTTTGATTCTCTCTTTCTGCCGTTTCCAAGCCATTCCTATTCTTTACATTTCCAATGACAGACTTTCTGAAAGTTTTCTATAAATAACTGGGGTGGGCAAGTACAGGGATAGGACCAGATCATATTATTTAAGAAAGGGTGCATATGATAAAAGGATTTTAGCAATCTTCCAGCTGATTCAGTGTAAAGGACATTTCACATACCATGTTGGCTATCAAAACAGCATGCAAGCATTATTCAATCATGTATTTAGAGTTGGAAGGGACTTTATAAATCAACAAGTTCATAGCCCTAATTTTTCATTTGAGGAAAGTGAGACACAGAGAGGGTAAGTAATTTCCCTTGTTCCTATGGGTGTAAGTAGAAGGGCCTCTGACCAAGACTCCTTTCCTTGTTCGCCTCAAACCTAAACAAACAAGCAAAAAAGATGAATAAATAACTGGAACAGTCTGTTTTTCTCTTATGTGGCAAGAGTTATATATTTCTCAGCTCTTTCTCTCCTTTTCTCTTAGAAAAAAAAAACAGAATAGAGATTATACGAAACTTATCTTATTCTTACCCTGAAATCATACAAAAACAGTTGCTCAGACCTGAATGTGTTTCTATTGTGTTTCACTTGTATATAAACGAAATGCTAAGTCAAATATGGTATTTATAGAGTGAAGTAAACTTAAGGAGTGTTTATTGGAATAACTACAATATTATTTCCTATATTACCAGGATAGGAGGCATTCATTGAAGCCATAGTGTTTCTGTTGGGGAAATATTTTATAATATGCTATGTTTTTGCCAACGAAAACACTTAATACTTTCAGTAGCCCTCATTTAGGTACACTGTTAAGCAGAGGATTGTGCACTACCAGACAAAAGGTATAAATTTTATGACATTAAAACTTCTTCAGTTTTTCATTTTAATTTTTATGTAGCAAACACTTATTTTTTTTTCTTCATCCTATCATGACCCCAACTTGAGAGAAAAGAAAAGCAAAACCCTTGGAATAAATATGCATGGTCAAGCAAAAAATAATCATATTGTCTATGTCCAAAAATACATGTCTTATTCTACACTTGAATGCATTAACTCTCTGTTAGGAGGCATATAACATCCCTTCACATCATTCCTCTGGAATAATGGATGGTCATTGCATTGATCAGAATTCTAAAATCTTTTAAAGTTATTTGATGTTATAATGTTGTTATTATATAAATTGTACTTTTGGTT